>NC_052144.2:568385-898666 GCF_016086655.4 Lepeophtheirus salmonis | reverse complement strand
TATGTATTCATGAGAAATTATTTAATCAAATTACATTTACAAATTGGATATATTTCCAAATTATATTTATTTACAAATTGTATTTAAATGAAATGTTACATTTATGCCTGGCCAACACTTTTTTATGCCTTTAAAAAGCTATTCGAAGAGTTCTTCTTGAATATTAACAGAATATTTAATGGCAAAAAAAAAAATCGATTTAATTTTACTTTTGAAACCTAAAGAACATATTTCTAGACAATTATACAAAAATATGCCTATAAACAGAACATGTAAATATATAAAGTATTGTACGTTTCCTTGCATTTCCATTTTTCAAATTTATTATCGGGATCGAGATATAATATAAATAAAAATTTATATTATTTAAAGTATTGATAATATACAGAGAAAATGGACGAAATCTGCCACACTTTAAAGACGGCATTATTACATCAACATATGTCTGATCGGTCTGTTTTTGGTGTTAAAATTTTTCTCTGATCATAGGCTTCAGTTATGGCTGACCACTTTTTAGCGATAGCATCATTTTAAGTGCCCAAGAAAAGTCATTATGTTCAAGGAGAGAGATCATAGTTGCGCTGCTATTCAGGTTAGGCTTTGTGATCACATGAAATTAAGCAATGCTAACATCACTAGCCTTCTGCCAATGCCAGTTAGAACGATCAGAAGGCTCAGGAAGCAGATGGAGGAGTCATAAGATCCAATGGACGTTCATGATCAAATCCATAACTCTCAGAACCATTGCTGGATTGCCGTGAACAACAGAGACGTCCCCAGTGTCATGAACCCCAAGTTTCCGACCACAGTTATGGTCTTTGGGATCGTGTCAAGTCTGTTGACACCGACAGGCCGTGGATGTAGCAGCAGGACTCGGCTCCGGCCCACAAAGCTAAGTAGACGCAAGAATGGACGAAAAGCAATGCTTTTGCGTTCGTACCCTTCTCCTCTTGGCCTCCTTCATCACCGGATTTGAACCCGTTGGACTACTTTTTCTGGTTCTACGTGGAGAACATGACCAACCGCTCCTCCCATAACACCAAGCAGTCTCTCATCACCTGCATCAAGGATAAATTCAGTGAGATAGAAGCAGCGCAGATCCAAAATGTCTGTTCTCGGTGTCGTAGCCGCATTGAGCGGGTTTTGGCCGCAGACGGCGTCTACATTAAATAAATAGCTGCTCTATATCCTAAAAAAGATATTCGTTTATATTTTATCAATAAATATTATAAAATAAGCTTGTAGTTGTTGTTTTTTGAAGCGGCAGATTTTGTCCACGCACCCTGTATTTAAAAATACTCGGAATGAAATGAAATAATATTTCCAAAATATAATAATAAAAGTAGGATTTGGCACATGTGTGAAATTATTATTTAATTAAAAATAAAGTAAAAAGAGCAATCACAAAATGCATCCCAAAAAACGTAATTCATTTAGATCAGTTAAGGCTATATTTCTATGCAGTGTTATGTCTTCAATGTTATAAATTGCAATGAATCTAATTTAAAACGGAAAAGCCTCATCGTTAAAACAATATTTTTTTTCTTTTTCTTGGTTGTGCCTTCTCCCTTGTCCATATAATTTATAGTTGCTTAAACTTGCGAAAAACATAAGCGAGGGTTTAATTTTTGCTCCAGGCTTTGCACGGCAAGTCTTTTTCTATTTAGTGCACTCTAAAAGTGATTCGGTATCTCGTGTAGGATTGCGTAGGCGTAAGATACGGATCCAACAATGACCTCACATTTTTTTTGTTTCGTTTTATTCATTGTTTGTCTTTTTTTAAGTGTTGCAGATTTTTGCATGGAAGGTCTCTTTTTCTCATTCCCTCTTTAATGGAAATAATATTAACGCTGTATTATTGATCTATATTTACTAAACGTATATATTTAATACCATGATAAACATTTATAAGATTAAAACACTTTAAGTCATATAAGAAATTTATCATTTTGATTAACTTTTCAATTCATTTCATTACCAAATAAAATGAATACATGACATAAGGAAAAAATTATGCTTCTTATAAAATAATTTTTATAGAATTTATACTTGAGTTTGGGTTTGAACAAAATTTAATTTATTGTTCTTGTAGTAAAAACATTAAATTTATATTTTCTATAAAAATTTCCATCACGTATTAATTAATTTACGCAAATTTTGGAAAATATAGAAGTATCCAACAATTTTTTATGAGATTGTGTTAATTACATATAATTTTAGATAGAATATTTTATTTTTTTAGTTGCCATATTATGTTTTAGTTCTCAACATTAAAAAAGAAGAATCCCATAAATCAAAATAAATGTTTATGAACGGTTTTTAACACAGAATAAATTTAATAAATGAAACCTCGATTAACACTAGAACGACAAGGGTATCATTTTTGATACCCATTTGGAATTCAATGAAATATTGTGAGACACTTTTTTATTGTATTTGTCAAAATTTCTTTAATCCTCCTGATTCATATTATTAATCACAAGATAAAACTAGTAATCGTTTTGTTGATAAAGTGATATAGATAGACGTGAGTATCATATTTGACATCCAATCATTTCAAATAATCTTTTTGTCCTACAATTGTGTATGAACAGGTTCAAACAAGGTAAGACATGAATGAACAACATTAGAAATGAATTTTGTAGTTTTCTAATATAAATATAGACATAGATTTTGCTGAACTAGACATTATGATTTCACATGTTATTGTGGAAGGATGTCCAAAAAAATTATCCATTGTACTTTTAATAGATTATCTTGTGTCCATATCATCATCAAATGCAGAAGAGGATGCTTTTTATGGGAACAAGATGAATAAAACGGTCAACTACCTCGATCAAGTTCTCCTGATTACTATTCTGAAGTTTAAAGCAAACCTGTTGGTGAAATTTTTAGTCAAATACCATTATTAGTTTTTGTTGATGCTATACGTATTGATGTACAAATATTGGTATATTAAACATTTCCAAAAAGGCCAGGATTCAATTAAGTAACTCAATTCCTGCCTTCTAAGAAATATAAATCAACCAACTTTATGTGAGAGTCAATGTATGTTGGCTCGGATAACACAATCGGCTGGGACAAATTGGAATTGGAGATAATTCTGTCCATTTCAGGCATGATTTTTTTTGAAGGAAGTCTACCATTATTTACAAAACGTAATATCTTTACTGATACAAATATTAAAAATAAAGGCTTTCATCTTTGATGTCAGCCATTGTTTGAGGAGGGTCATTACGATCCGTAGTTCTAGCGTTATTTTAAAAATATATCAATTTTATGTCAAAATTGCTAGACATTCGAATAATTTATAAAGAAGGCATTATAAGTTTGGAAAAGCCTATCATTATTCCAAACGTTCCAGAAATAAGATGAGTGTGTAGTCTATGCAAATTTACTGACATTGAGTTAATTACACAAGCCAACAAAATCAAACTCAGTATTATATCTTTTAGAAAATATAATTACAGTTTTCCCACAGTAATAAAAAATATGTAATTTGCTTTTTATTGAAAATATATTTTTCATACATTTTTGTTTTGAACCTTATGAGTACATTGATACTTCCATTGGGTGAAATAAAAAAAAAACATTTGTGAAGGGGAGAACCCGTATATTCAACTAAAAATAACTTTTTTTATGTAGGAAAATAAAAATTTTAATTTAAAAAAAAACATATTTATTGTAAACATATGACATAATAATTTAAAAAATATTGTTTTTTAATATTTTTTATTAATCAATAAAAGAATCTTGAAGTTTTTATCCATTTAAGCACAGAATTAACTTAAATTTAGGAGTAATTAATTATCACTTATTTTTAAAATAGTTTTTCTTTTAAGAGGGGATATAACCAAGGCTTTCAACAGACGGATCGTATGCCAAATGTCGTCAGTGGATACATTTTTCGGACTGTGCTCACTGTCATAAAAGACTTACATGGATACCGGTCATTGATGGGAGTTAATTATACAACTGTGATACTAAATTTTTCAACACCTTTTGCCCCAGTCAATATGTTGTCAAATTAAAATATCACATGTATATATATACAAAAAATTATTTCATGTTTGAAATTAAGCATATTAATATAAATTATCATTGTTGTACAGAAAATTCAAAAATATATAGTATAATTCTAAAAATTACAGTAAAATCTCCTTTATTACTTTGAAAGTGGATCATCACAAATTTAGGGTTCTCATGGAAGAGAGCGATACTAAAAACTGAAGGTAAAAAGAATCAAAATTGTATTAAGTGGTTGCCGATGAGAGAAATGAATAACAATCCGATTAAATCATGAAGAGCAGACTGACTAGCTCTATATTTAGCGGTACATTCAAATAAAATGATCTAACTACCATATACCATATATAGGAGTTCGACTTGTATAGATAATATTAGTTATTTATCATTGTACCTTGCATTCTATTTCTTCCTTTTTTATTTTTGTAAAAATGAATGATCGTTTTACTCAGTTGAAATAAAGATATTTAAATCTTAATATTGGTGACCCCTACATGATACCATACCTCCTTAAAAATCTCATTTTGATGGTCAAGACCATGCTGACAATGTCCCTTAGATTGAACAAAAGTACGTAGTGGAAGAGGTCACCAATTTAATTCCTATAGTAGCAGAATTACGTCTTCCACAATTCCTGGCGATGGATCCAAAAAATAAGTTTAGAGGATTTGAGCCGGATTTTTTTATGAGGAAGATCAATGAAGATCACACAAAATTTTGTTTTATGGTTTCAGCATTACCGGGTAAAGTTTTTAGGTTCATCCCTATTAAAAAGGAGGGTATCATGTATGATGTTACAAAAAGAAGCAATTTTACAGAAATATGGTATCTCACCTTCAAATAGAATTTAAAAAACTTCTGATTTGCTTTCCAATTACAAGGGATTTCCCCCCTGATGAATTTTAAATGAAGTTAAGCGTCTCCTTGACGATGAATATATTCATGATTTGCGTCATTATTAAATAAGGGAGGCCCTCATCCGAAATATCCCTAAAGACCAGCAAAGGCACTTGGGAGTACAGTCCTATTCAATTGCAGAATTGAAGCAAGTATATGTTTCAGCCTAATAACTTAGGAATTCATATAGTACCACTGTTGAAGACTAATCTGCTTCGAATTCTATCAATCATATTTTGTCAAAAAACCACATCATAACACGTCCAAATTTACTAAGTCTAAGGAAAAAAAAGATATCTGCTAATATTATTCTAAATTTGGAATGAACGCAACTACATATTTAGGAGCTAGTTTCCATTTTAATGTATTAGTTTCAAAAAACTAAATTCCCTTCGGTTATACGGGACCGTTGTTGTAAATAAACCATCAGACTTCTTATTCATAAATAGATAATTTTAATTTGATTAACTTTCTGGTAGATACAGGAGCACACGTGTATTTTATTCCATTTAAAAATGTAAAAGTCTTGTTCGAGAAAAAGTCACCCCTGTATTTGAATATGGAGGAGCCATTGTAAATTTTACTGGTACAACAACTTTAACTCTCAATCTAGAAAATCTAGGAAATTTCCGATGGAAATTTATTCTGGTACAAAAGGGTTGTCCATTTTTGGTGCAGTTTTGATTTATAACTTAAGATTTATAATTGATATTTTCAATACAAAATTATTTTGAAATGAACCATGCTTCATTACAGAATTATCAAAGACTCAAGAAATCAAATTGGGATATATAATGATGTCTTTGATAGTTTCATTGAAACTTATCCTGCTCACGTAGTTAAACACCATATTGAGACAAAAGGTCCTCCTTGCTTTGCAAAATCACAAAAGTTAGATGGTGAGAAGGTAAATTTTGTACCAGACAAATTAACGAATATTTGAAAAAAGGAATCCTTCGATCGTCTTCTTCTAATTTTTCTTGTTCTATTCAAGTGGTTCAAAAACCTAAAGGGAACTGGCCTATGTGCAGCGAATATTGTCAATTAAATATGATGACGGACCTTGATCGAATTAACCCGATATAACCTCCAAAAGTGGTTTCATTTCGTGCTTGGGAGTTACAGAAACCATTGTGTCTGACCAAGGAACACAGTTATCAAGTTCATTATGGATGGGTATTTGCAGGACACTTGGTATTGTAAGCAAAAATACAACCTTGTATTATCCAGAGTCCAACTGACTCATGGAACTTTTCCACTGATCTTTTAAGACCGGACTAGTAGCACGAATGCTGGAAGAAAAAGAAGGCTGGGTCATTGCACTACCTGTAGTTTATTAGGTATTGAGGAACTCAGTACCAATAGACCTGAGTTCTAAATATTCACCTTTTCAATTACTCATAGGTCGCTCGTCCATGGCCTTTAATTTCTTGAATGCGTTCACCTACAATTATGGCAACCTCGACGTCGAATGTTTCTTTAAAACAATGTCAGAATAGCACACGTTCCTCCAAGACACGTAAATAAAGAAGCCATTAACAAAGAATTCACAACAAACAAATTCGGTTTTGTTAAAAGTAAGACTATAACTTTCTAAGGGGCGTTTAAGGTGATTGAGAGGCACGATTGCTACTATAAATTGGAATTTGGATCAAGAACTGACAATGGCTTGATGGATAGACTTCGACCTGAATTGGGAGTTCCAAGTATACTTCCAGTGTCTGCGACTATAAGATGCTTAAAATTTAGAACTGGAGAATGATCTATTTATTTATTTATTAATATTTTGATGAGGCAGTTCATTGTGTATTACAAACTAGACAATCTCTTTGGTCATTCTGTCGTATAGGGGGAGTAGTGTAGGATATCCATTTGTTGAAATAATATTGATTATTCATCATTGTACCTTGTATTCTTTTTTATGTTTTTTTCTTTTTTATTTTCGAAAGAAATGAATGATCATTTTTACTCAGTTAAAATAAAAATATTTAAATCTTAATATACATTCGCTTTTTGGCATCCAACAAATTTAAAATTCTTTTTTCACTTTGTAAAACCAATTTATAGCCATCCTAATATTCCCTCCACCTTCCAAGTCATGTTGAATCACTTTTACACTTTCCTTCAGATGTTGTAGGATGTCAATTTCTTCAAAGATTTTCTTATTAAAAATCCATCCCTAAGGGCTTCTTTATATAGTTTTCCTTCTCAAACATTGCTTCGAGAAAGAAATTGTCCAACAGTCTGTTCGACGATAATCTATCCATTTTGACCCTTAACACCAACATTAACTCTGATTTATAATTGTGATCAATTTTACTTTTTGTTAAGTTTGTTGTATTTTTACATTCAAATGTTGCCTTGTTGAAAGAAATAACGTAATTTGATGTTTTTTCAAGAAATTAGTTTTGGTATAAAGTTAATATCTCTCAAGTTTTGTGAAAGGAACATTGTATCACCCGACAGTATGTAAACGGCATTAATGTATATTGGGTTTCTCGTTATGTTGAATGCTATAGTGACTAAATTTTCATCTTCCGCTCTTTCTCTATATTTATATGCATCGACAACTTTCAAGGTCAATATCGCCACACCCCTCCAAGGATATCTATATTGAGTTGTAGCTGCACTGGAGTACCTAACTCTATATTTCTCAGACACAAAATTATTTTTGCAATCTTTTCCCAATCACTACATTAATTTAGCATATTAAAATATTGAAACAATTTCCTTAGAAAAGCTTTTTAAGGACAATCTCCAAGGAATATAATGAAAAACAAAAAAGTATCTTATAATTTCAGGGACTGGTAGTTCCTGAAGTATAGTCTACAAGAAATGAGCCAGGGCGTGGATAACAAATTGAAAAGGAAGCCATCAAACCACAAACTCCTGTATTGTTTTGGAGAACTAGCAATTTTGATCAAGTGGCTTCAAAGGTTGTCATTAATTTGTACAATATCATGATGTTTATCTAACAAGGAGTTTTTTTGGTTAGCTCCTCTAAACAAGTGTGTGTCGACAAACTTGTTCGAGAGGAAAAACAAGATAGAATGAGAAGGAAAAAATAAAAGAAAGTATATTTATCAGTGTGAAAGCTTAGTTTCTAGGATTTATTTACCAAGCGTCGGATTAAAAAACTTGACCCCCTTCTTAGTTTTTTTCGCTTACGAGAACAAAGTTATTTAGAGAAAATCTTGTATAAATATTAAGTTTTATGTTTTTAAATTATTCATATGATTCATTTTGTATCTCATTTATCATTTAATAATTGTAATAGTGATTTTGTTATATTTTATCATTCTAAATTGATTGTGATGGTGGATAATTTTTATTTATAATATATTAAGATAGTAAATGTATGTTGCCATATTTTAATGGCGTAGGAATAAAGAAAAAAACTAAAAACTAAGACATAATAATAATTAAATGTCATTTCTAGTGATTGGACAATCTATGAAATATTTGACATTTCATATATTTTTAACAACTGAAAGACATTACTGGTGAAAGTCTAATCAGAACATTTGTGCAGTTATATCAAGACTCATTTTATAGCACTAGTAGTTAATAGAACAGTTAAACAGGTAGAGTAAAATGTGTATAGACGTTTGAATTTTTAATCATAAACTTTTTAATAATGATAGCTCATAAAATTATGCTACTATTTTGTCATAAATGTAAATTATGGATTAATGTATTTGATAGAAATATCTCATAATTATTTACTGCCTGATTTCAAAAAGTAATAAATAGTTCAATACTTGTATTAAATAGTAATTCTTAAGAATTGGAATATACACCTTAATTTATGAAAGCTAACTAATCATCACATTGTTAGGGCCTTTAGATATGAGGAAAATGAAAATAGTTTAGTTTATAGCGTAAACTATTGAATAATTAATATAAAGGTCAATAATTCCCTGTTCAAGATAGACAAACAACATTTTTTTGACAAAATTTGTTTTTTTCATTCACCTTTTCTTTATATGTATAAGCAAAGCAATTACGTTAATAAATAAACATTATATTTTAAAGTTATTGGTTCGTATAATAACTTTTGAAAAGGCAAAATGAAAAATAAATACAAAAAAATGCAGTTTATCATTGATTTAAATAAAATTAAATAAAAAAAACAAGCTTTTCATTAATAACCTAAATTTGTCTAAATAAAAACATCTATAAAAGTTTGCAATGAAGAGTCTGGGTTAGAACTTTTAAAACATCTGAGAATTGACTTAAGTAGCTTCTTATGTTGGAATGATACCGATGGATATAATTTTACTTCTTTTGGTGCCGGGATCCAAGACATATCATCAGCATTGGGGACTTTCTATGAAAGGGTCTTCATTTTTATTCATCAATATAATCTCCTTTTAGAACGATACAATCATTCCAACGTTTCTCTAGCTTTTCGATACCACGGGTATACAACGATTTATCAAGCCTTCAACATATGCTACGGTTTCGACCATCACTTCCTCATCTGAGACTAATATCTTTCGTCGGTTCATTTTTTTGAGTTCTGCGAAGAGCCAGTAGTCGATGGTGCCAGATCTTGCGAATACTATGGATACAGTAGCAATTCAATACCCAATTCGACCAATTTTGGTCCTGTTTTTATTGATTTGAGACACAGTGTATTGTCTTGTTGAAAGATCACCATTTACTTCTTGAAATGATGCATATTATACGTAATTTCGGCCTTCAAACGATCCAACAAACCGATATAATAATCACTGTTGATTGCTTTTCTATGTTCCAAGTAGTAAATGAATGAAATTCCATCGGAATCCCAAAAAACAGAGCCCAAGACCTTCCCAGTCGATGTTTGAGTCTTTGAAGAGCTTTCTCCATCTGTACACCAATCAGCAGACTTTCGGTTTTGATGCTGGAGTGAAGAGGTGAATCCATGTTTGATCCATTGTGATGTTCAGACTGTAAGATCTCCGAACAGCTCTTTGAATCATCTGCTCGTTATTGCTTTTATTCTGGTGTGGGTAAACACGGCACCCATTTGGACAACAGCTTTTTCATACACAAATGATCGTGTATGATGGCTTAATAGTATCTTTTGATAACTTCAGAGTGTCATCTATATCTTGCGAATTCACTTTGCGATTGCCCATGATTAATTTTAGTGTTTTTTCAATGTTTTCCAGAAAAATTGCCTCATTTGGCAAACCAGGGCGTTCAACAGCATTGGTGTCCGTACAACCGCGTTTGAAATCAGCAAACCATTGTTTGATAGTTGTTTTGGATGGGTCAAGTCTGGATAATATTTTTCAAGCCAAGTTTGGGCTTGAACAGTGTGTTTTCTCCGCAAGAATCAATGATAAATCAATACAAAAATTTGCTTGGAATCCATCGTTTTTAAAAATCACAAAGTAGCGTAAATTAAACCACTGTAACACGATAAATAATAGACCAAACGTCATGAAATTTTGACAGTAACCTTTTGAATGTTTGCTCTTCTGAAAAATGTTTTAGGAAGAACAAACAAAAAAACGTAAAAAGAAGAAACGATAACGACATGTTTTGTTAATATTAGATCAACGAAACAAGGATAGTAAAAAAACAGACAAATCCAGAGGTATGAAAAATGAATCATATCATGAGAAGACGAATGAGGATCTTGATCTGGTTCCGACAATTACTTATTAATAAACATTATGTATTAATATCTCCCATCGTTGCAGATGAAATTGAGGGTTATTATTACGTAATCATAAAGTCACAAAGGGATCTCTTGGTTCTTCTGCTTCAGTGCTTATATTCTACATCGTATTTTGGGGATGAGCCACTGAATCTTCCAACAATCCTTATATTTTGAGGATGTTAAAATGAGCCAATCCGAGGGACTCAATCACACATGAAAATTTATCCTGACTGTTTTCTCCACCATCTTTAGGATCGGGGTAATTTTTAAACATTAGTAGAATATATCAAAACAGGCCTCGAATTCTTTTTGGCAAAAAAAAAACCAATTTCTCTTGATCTCCTGGGAATTGTTTATAAAATTTAGATTTTCCTCAGACTGTACCGTAGACATTTTTTACGCTTGTCAGTGAAGGGGTTCTTCAAAATGATGCTTGGATCGGCATGTTCCAAGCCATCGCTTATACCAAGCCGTTCCAACCTTCGCCTAGTGATTCATGAAGGGTCCTTCTCTTCACGACCAATATTAACAGTCGAAGCTGCCCTTGTCATTTTGTTAAGAAAAACTGATAATCCAATGAATGTAGATATCGGAGGACCGAGATAATTACTTTTGAAATCTCGTCCAGAAAATATCCACTGTTTTCTACGGGTTATAAATAAGTAATCTTACACAGGGCTGACGTCTGATATATATTGGCAGAAGTAAAGCCTGCACTATAATAGAGCTTAATCCTAATGTTCTGTCGAGGATTATAATTAAATTGTTTGTTTGACCCGAGTAAAGGGAGGACATTCTCAATGGTTAGAGTTCCTTACTGAGCATATCTTCAAAAAGAGGAACTGATAAACCAAAAATATTAGAAAATTTAATAACTAATATATATATATTTTTTTATAATAAGTTAAGCTACATATGCGAAAATTCCACCTCTAGTTGATTTTTGTTTTTGTGTACAGTAAATTATAATTTAAATTACAGGCTCCTCCATCTAAAATGCAACACTACTTTTGATAGCAGACCTATGTTATAATAACTTATTGTAAACAATTGTTTTATGAAACTGAAGAAAAAAAGAGCAAGGTCAATCGATAAATTAGAGGGTCATAAACGAAAATATAGAGCAACGCAGAGCTGCAATTCCGGAGTTATACGCAAGTGAAAAATCGTAATGAAAGATTGTTAAATTGTTGAAATGTAACCACTCTACTGTGTACCGGGTGACCGTTGGAAATGTAACAAAAAATTCCTCAAGGTTCAAATAATTTTAAAATGGAGTTAATTGAACCATTGATGGTATTAGAGATAAGGTAACCATCAATGACCTTGCATGGGAATTTGATAGCAGCCAGACCATCATGATCCGTTTCTTGAAGCAAGACTTAAACCAAGAAAACTTTTTGTTAGAGTTGCCGTTGGATTGAGTGAAGTGTGTGACCCAATGCCAAATTTTAAGAAAAACAAGCTTGAAAACCCCAAGTGTTTGCCTCCCCAGCTCCGATTGTTCCTTTCTAGAGTTCGGTTAAGAACTTCAAGGGGAACATTTTTACATATTTTGATAAAAGAAATAACCAACTGAAAGCCTCTATATACATGACTTGGGCAAACCTTGAACTGAGATACGTAAAAAAACTGTTGTGCAATGTTCCTCACCTGGCTAGAATTGATCATAAAGGCAGAAGGCACTTATATTGTTTATATGTACTAATTTTTTACTATTACTTTTAAAAAAAATTAAGTACCGATAGTAACTGAAGTTTTATTGAGCCCTTCTAGGCAGAACTCTCTGTCAGTATATCTAAAAAAAGTAACACATAATTCCAATTGGCCTTTTTTAGTTTTTACTAAGCTTAAAATCTATTTTTAGAAAAAGTAGTGTTAACAAAGTTCATGTATTTACAAAGAATAAATAGTTTCTAATTGGAAGTTTTTGTCCCAGTAAGCTATAAAGGCTAAAAACAACCTTGCTTCTCCATTAAACAAATAGATCCTGACATGAAAGAAAGTAATCTTTTTTTGGAACGCAATTTCTTTCGTCTTTGGAAAATGAATCAGATAATTTGTAAACAAATTGTAACAAAAGCAAGGAAACAAGGTTTAAATACAAATTGATTTTTTTTTATGATGATAATACAAAATTAAAGTTTAGTAACTGATTATTTTGCATTGTTTTAATTTTCTTAAAACCGTTCATACCCACAAGGAATTGAAAAGAAAATTAGAAATAATTATAAACAATTTTAATCTTTTTGATCATATTAGCACTAATTATAAATAATTTTTGGAATAAACTTAAACGGGTTTGTTCCAATTTGAATAGACGCTTGTGTCCAATTAAATGTGAAATGTATTTTTTTATTATAAATAAACAAAAACTATCCAGTTAATTTTTTTATACTCATAAATTCCTTAGAAATAGTTTTAATTCTAATCCAAAAATGTAATAATTTTAAAGCAATATCCCGTCGATGCAAAAGATTGAAAAATTTTAGGGGAATAATTTATAAAAAGAAAAGAAGTTATTATTTATTTGTGATTTTTCAAAAGTCTTAAAAATGTTGGTTTTTCTAAAAAAATATTTCTGATTTTGATAGCACATTTTTATTAAAAATTATTGCACGACATCAAATTTGATGGAAACCTTTTTAGCTCTCCAGCATTGTTAATTGTGGAGTATTTTGTCTTTAAATTATTTTACAAATTTAAAATTTAGAAAATGTATGGAAAAAATTGTCTGCTTTTGTAATTTAAAAATTGAAGTAATTAAACGATTTTTATGAATCGCACAATTAACAAATCAAAAGCTAAATTTAAATTTGTTAAATGTTTTGAATATTACAGAGTGATCTATTAAAAGCAGAAAACTTTGAATTTTAAATTTGAAAAAGGTATATTTTATTAATTAACTATATAATTTTCAATAAAATTTATGATGTAAATAGTTCTCTTAATCATAAATGTAGCCACAATGAGGGCTTACAAGAGGCAGCAAAAACCTATTTCGGAGGTAGTCCTCTGTCATGACATCTCAGTGCTAATTGACAGTGGCTTTTTGGGCCTTGGTGTTCGGATGACAGACTAAATGTGGCATAAAAGAGTTCAAAGACTCATTCAAAGGAGTCTTGCAAAAGAAGAGATAGGTCTTTTATATTGCTGGTATCAAAACAGGCCTTTTCACACAATTTTTTTATGGCTCTCTGTACAGTTCGGTCTGAAACACCGAGATCTCTTGTACTGGTCCTCATGGACTTGAGGTTGTTTTCATGAACTCCTCCTAGTCCAGTCTGGACTTTTGGCAGATCCCTTCTTCCTTCCAACGTTTCGGACTTGCCTTCGGCCTAGTCCTTGTACTTGAATATACCCAACAGCTTTGTGTGGCTCAAATGGAAATTCGTAGATTACGTTCAAGTATCACTTTCTCGCTTTTTACGTAAGCTAAATACCTTAGTCTTTTTTTTAGTAAATAATTGTTAATACGTTAATATATACAAATAAAAATTAATTCTTTCTAAAATTATTGATCTAGTAAATATTCAGATTTTCAATTGAACACCCGGTATTTGTAATCAGCATTATTTTATTTGAATTTAACTAATGAAGATACCTCTAATAACATCCACACTTCTCAATACAGGCATAAAAAGAAGTTGTAGAGTGCATTGGGTACAGGAAGTTTTATGCGTGTAATTCACTTTTAAATAGTTTAAGTGTTAATTTTTATACAGTCAATCTCGGAATTAGCTTTTGTAAAAATATAAATATAATTTTAAATATAATGTCTATCTATTAATTACACCTGAAACATTTATCCTTATAAATTTAACTTTAACAAATTTATAGTTGAATGCCAAAAAAACACATAATTGTCAACTTCAATTAAATTGTTCCCCGTACATATATTTAAGTATATTCAAAACACACATGTAGAGCACATACTATACTGATCAGTAATTTAATTATATATGATAATCTAAATGTATTTGTATGAACAATATTTGAGCATTCATAACCATTTATTATAGCGTCTCTGTCAAGGGTAATTAATAATATGTTTTTAGACACATATATTTTGATATGAAAGGAGACTACATGCACGTGTTACTTCTTAATGTATTCTCTCATTCATTACCAAACATATGAATAACAAATCCTTTATTAAAATGAACTAAAAGATTTCAAAGAATATTGAGCATTTGATTCTTATTCATACAAAGAAAAATTATTAACGCTTTGGAGTTTTCAGCTTTTTATTAATTATTTTATTTTATTGTCAAATTGTATTTTTAACCCTTCCCTTGTCAGTTATACTTCAATTTCTTTTTTTATTTGTCTCAAATTATATTAAAATGAAAATGGAAAACCTATTAATTCATTTTTTTAATGAATTTTAAGCATTACAAAAGACTGTAACTTACTTTATTTCCGAAATAAGGTGTTAAAACTAAATCATACCTGATTGAAAATAAGTCTTGATAAATCGAGCTTAGAAAACTGAACACTTATTATTTCAATAATCTGTAAAAGTTGAGTGATTAATGTTATTTTATATTTCCATATATTAAACCATCAACAATTAGTTTCAAAATAAAACAAAACTTAGCTCTTTACCTTACGTAAAAGTCGAGAAAATGACACTTGAATGTGATCAACGAAAATCTATTTGTGCACTCCTTGCATTTGGGCGTTTCCAGGACCACCGTCTAACTTGATAGCAAATCTGAAACGTTGGAGAAGAAGAAGGGATCCAACACATAGACCAAACTGGATCCGTTAGAGTTAAAGGAAAACTACTCAAGTGAATGAGGCCCATTCAAGCAATCCCGAACTTTCACAACAGACTGTCCAGAGAGTCATCAAAAAAGTGGGTAGGAAGATCCTTGTGAGTTGGGAAAGGCCACTTTTGACACCAGCAATGAAAAAACCCATCGTTTTATCTTTGGAATGAGTCAATTGAACTGTTTTTTAAATACTTTTCACCCCTCTACAGCCTGCCAACCCCCTCAACTACAACTCTTGGAAAATCTCTATAGACAGGCATACAATGTCCATCAACCAAGCACAGAGTTTATCAAAGTTATTTTTAGCTGTTACACCATTACATAGGACTAAATCCGCAATCGGTACAAGGGACTCCACCGCCGCTGTCTGAGAGCCGTCATTGTCAATAAGGGCAGCTGCATTTACGCTAAAGAGAGCTCAGACACACGACTATTTTTAGAATTAATATTGTTGAAATTCTATCGTTAATTAATAAATTATATCTTTTTGAAGTTTAAAATTCAAATTGTTCAGATTTTAAATGACCAATTGGTATTAAATTTTAATATAAATGAAGTCAAATAAAGTCGGACATGTACACAAAAAAAAAATAATAATTCAAATAGATGAAAGAAAATAATTAGTGCAATAATAGGAGGAGGGCAAAAAGAATTGAATGTCGTGCACAAAAGTGCCTCAACTACTACCACTCATTATTCATAAAATGCTTAAGTTGAGCAATTTTGCATTGGCAAACTTGATAGACTTTGAACTACACTTGCTACAAACTGAGTAGTTATTCAGACTTTAGTTTGGCTATAAGTTAAAAAAAATGAAATTAGAATGTTTGATGTTTTTGAGTTAAGAAGATCCCCTCCTTAAATATTTCATTCCTTTTCCTTGCAACTTTGCCCATCTAGGACACCGTAGACTGGCCTAAGGACTTCATTTTTGCAACTTTGTACTAATTATTCCAGGTTAAAAAAACTTGTTTTGCAGTAAAATGTTATTTAAATAATCGAGAAGAATAAAAAATACAAAGGACATTCAGGACTTCAACTATCCTTTTCGTATTCAGCATTATAATATCTTAAATTTTTCCATTTCTGTAGATTAATTTATTTTTTGTTAATAAATAAATTTAATGATTATTTCAGTAGAGTTGATAATTATGAAAGTCAATAAAATACTATCTATTAGCCTTCGAACAATTGGTAAATTACAAAAAAATATTAGGAAACATACATTTTTGAATTCGAAATAATTTCAAGAAATTTTGGACAACCAAAACCTTATTACAATTTGATAAATGAAAAAAAATATGACAAAAGGTTATCAACTAATAACAAAATATTCAATTATTCAAATAATATAAGTTGCAACAGAAACATTAAACACATGATTGCATTATTACATAAATAATTATTCACAAAAAAATACTTGTACGCCACATAAACAATAAATTGAAATATTGTAGCCATTATTTTACACAACAAATGCAACTTCATCAAAACTTATGATTATTCATTTGTTTCCCAAAATTACCATACGGTAAAACGAAATATTAAAATTATATTTTCACTATATTATTATAAAATTATAGTTTGTGAAAACCTAACAATTTTGTTTTCAATGTTATTTTTCAATACAAGGACTTATTGATTTTATCTCCATGTCTTATTTCATGCAAGTATTTTTTCTGTTTATATTGATATTTATGAGTGTAAAATAGACTAAATATTTTACCTATAAAATAATAACAATTAAATAAGAAAATTATTAAAATCGCTACAATGTTTATCATGTAATTTAATTACGTTTTTTTTTACTCAGGTCACTAACTGCTTTATAAAAAAGGCTTTTTATCAACAGAGGGTTAAAAGATTTATTTAGGAAATAATCTTCTTCATTTTTATTTATACATACCTTCTAGCTACATTTAAATACAAGATATTGAATTACTAATATACATTATATTAAATAATTTAACTATTGTACCTACATGTATATATGGTGCATATCTTTTTCTTTTAAAATGAATATTATATGCTTCAGAAATGCATAACAAAAAATTGCCATATTTAATAAGAGTTTTAGAATTTAACACTAAAAGCTACCATTTATCTAAATATACACAGCGTAACAAAAAAATCTACATAAGTCTGGATGTTTTGTGCTAAGTTAAAGTAATTTTTTTTGTTAAAAATTCATTATTATTAAACTAAAATTTTTTAAGTAATTGCTTAAAAATATTCTCATTTTGTCTTTTTTTCGAAGAAATCGTTCATTTTTCCCTTTTTAGCTAATTTTTTATGTCCGGAAGGAAATATATAGAAAAAATTTGAATTCTAGTTAGATTTTATATCAGCTTTGATGATAGTTTTGGAGGGAAAGTCCACCTGCAAAAACATTCTGTTATTAGAAGAGACAACAATACAAAAACCCCTTACTCGTTCTGGAGGCAAAACTATGTAAATGATGCAATCAGGTTTATAATTACATGATCGAGTATGTGAGAAAGCTAGATTAAGCAACATCTAATAAGACGAAGGGGAAATTTGTTGCAAGATTACTATTGAATTATCCCTCTGGAACCTACCAATAAAAGAGAAGTACTCTTGCCACAAATTTGTCTCAAGTCTAATTGAATGTTGTAAAATTTAACTTGAATCTCTAAAAGGTTAAAATTCAAGACTACTATCTACTACAGAACGTATTTTGAAGAGATAAACAAATATATGCGAATTGAATCATAATGATGGACTTGCGATAAAAATTGGCAGTAAGTTCTTAAAGATCCATCATTACAAGGCTTTCATCAAAGGCAATTCGTCATTTTTACCCTAAACAGTCACAAATTTTGAGACAGAAGGAAAACTCTAGTCCTTCTTTGAATATATTTTCTATAGCCAAAAAGAGGTTTAAATTATTTCTGATGAAAATAACAGATATACCTTTGAGAAAGAACAAAATTTTTTTTCATTCAAAGAAATCTTGATCTTCCATTTATGCAAAAAGATTAGACGTATAATGAGTGATAGTGATGATAAGATGCATCCGTCGATCTGCACACAAGAAGATATATCCAACTTTATATTTGTTTCAGGTAATTATGTGGATGTTGTCCAGTCTTGAAGTTAAAACTATTATCTTTGATCAAATTTAAAAATTAATAGAGGAAAATCTTTCTAAAATCTTGATTTGTAGAAATGATATAACAAAATTTATCCATTAATTATGATAATATAACAAAACAGTTAAACTATAAATTCTCATTATTCAACTGTCTTTTTCTTTAAAAATAAATTGTTTAATTTTAATATTTTTTGTAGTAATTTTTCAAAATTTGAACACTTTCTTTGCACATTCTGGCAACAAAAAATCTGTTTATTCATAATCCATTGGGTGTGCTGCAAATTGTACTTAAAGTAAATGAAATTGATTGTTAAAATAAAAAAATAACGAATTTTATTCTAAAAGGGCCTTGTTTAGGCTGATATAAATCTCTTAAATAAAAAAAAAGTTAAAATTATTTATAAGTTAATAGGTTTCTTTACTTACCTACCAATTTGAATAGAAAACCAAAAATTAACTTAAATGTCTTTATTCAATGTATATTAAATAAAATAAAAAATTGATATTTTTTCGATTTTTGTATATATTGTTTCTATATTGACGAACCACTGTTGTACGTTTATAAATCAATATTCATCGGTCAGGAGGGAAAAGAGGGAGAAGAAGTTTTATATGAGGATGTTCGTGAAAAATTAGATTGGTTACGCTTTTGAAAAGGAATCGATGGAAGGAGAGCTTTCAATGGTAGTATAAAGAAAATAATAATGTTTTCCTTTTGAAACAGACTCTTCCTTCCCCTCAATTCGTATAAATAGTCTTCTGATAAGAAAAATAAGAAAAAAACCTATACAAAATTATAGTATCTCCTTGGATTTGATTTTTATCATTCCAGTGGTTGTTAAAAGATATATGTATTTATGTTTATTGATTCTTTTTCTTTCAATCAAGCAACTCTCTTGTGTGTAAATACACAAAAATCCACACATAAATTATCAAGAACATGTCTGATAAAGTTAGTTTTCTTGCCAATTTATTAAATCTATCTTATAATATCTAAGGATTGGTGGTATTGTAAATTATAATTTTTCATTTGTCTGCGTTTTGTAGACACGAATAATTATTATATATAGAGAATATAGAAGGGGAATAATAAATAGCTATTCCCTAAAGATTTGTTTACATACCCTACTTGTAAATAGTGAGCTAGCAAATAAAACATTGTACTATGTCTTTGTGCAAAAAATAAACGAAGTTGGAAGTTTTACTAAAGCCTTACCAAAGTTTCAAATAATTTATTGAGCAATTTAATACATTCAATATTTCATTTTTTTTAAAGCTCAAAACCAGTTATTTTTCTAGTCAAATTAAAGCTCTTGCTTGAAATAATCAAATAAACATTAACAAAATGTGAAATTACAAGGCATTATATATTATCTCCGTTCAAAAGGTCATAATTATATATATGATAATAATTTTTTTTACATAATTTCGTAAATTTGGATTCTTTTTTCGATTATTTTCTAATACTTGATAGCCTTTTTTGGTTTTAAAAGATGATGAAAGCAACGATATGAGCTTTACTTCTTAATCAACAGGTTTATTAACTATAAAAGATATGCTTACATATTAACATTGCTTCCTTACAATATTTCTTTGCAATGTGATAATTATTTTTTTAAATGTCATATTTTGGTTTTATGGATTTTTGGGTACTCTACGAATTTTCATTCAGGAAATCTGCTTTAGTTATACTCTCTGTAACGTTTTAAAACAATGGATTCCTTAATGTTGAGTATTTTCAAGATTGCAATTGGTCTGGCTTTTGGAACTTTCTCGTTTAACAGAGCACTTACTACCATTTCTGACATTAAATATATAAGGTGGCTATCAAAAGTTGTCAATACTAACTCTTCAAAAGTTGCATTTGCGTCTTTATATTTAAACAAAGTTAAGTAATAATACAATTCAAGCCATTGAGTACTTGATGCAGACTGTTAATTAGCCACCAATTACAGTTTGTATACCTACAAACCCAAAAAACACGTATAGTTGTTGTTAATGGTGTGATGTAATAGTTCATTCAGGTAATTAATCAATTTAATATTCAAAACGGCAAATTTGAATCAATTAAAGTAATTTTAATCGACATTCACCTACATTAATGCATTGCTCCAGATTTTTATGGAAGGACTATTTTGCATCATCACAAAAAAAAAAAAAAATCACACAGTGTAGAAATTATTTGCATCTTTATTATACACAGATCTGTTGTATTTCGAGATATTATTTTCTGTTGTATTATATATACGTTCTCAAATCTTCGGAAATCATTTGAAAAGTGAAACTTCAAATTAAAAAATATCAATGTTTGGTGGTCCTTAAATGCCATCTCTAATATAGCTCATTTTTTGCACAAAAACTCAGGGCTGGTTTTCCCCGATCTGAAAGAATGGGTAGAAAAATTCAAGAAAGGTTAATAACCAATGGGAGTTTGATGCACCCTTCTACTAGTATATTGATTAATAAAATAAATCAATTGCACAAAGAAAAACAATGTTGGTGTAAGTAAAAATATTATATAAATCACAACTCATATAAAAATAAATACTCCAATGTAAATTGTATCAAGAATACATTGATTCTACTGCAAAATCAATATCAAAAAATTATTTTAATAAACGAAAAATAGTTTACCCCTCTGATAACAAAGAAACAATTTTTTTTTAGTTTCCGAACGCAATTCTCATTCGCAGCTCAAATTATGTTGATACACATTTTTAAAAAGTTTGTCAATAATATTACCAATATTACATTTTTATTACGACGACATACGTTAAACGTCTGTATCGTACTTTGGGATTTAATATTTAAAAAATAAATAATCGTTTATTAGCTTAAAATTTTTTATTAAAAAAAAAGAATAGAATGTTTTGAACATGAGAAACGTCGTAATATAAAACAATTTTATTAATCGAAGTGGCTCAATAGACGACACTTGGAATAAATTATTCTAAAGAACTCAATTTGTTTTGGATTGTCTCTTGTTCGTTCCTATATCGTAAATATAAATAGAATGTTGAAAATACAATTGGAAATTTTTTTCCCAATATTTTAAAATAATTTTAACTACATATATTTTGGGGTTTTAATAATTTGTCAATCATATAGAAAAAGCATTAAATTTTTATTTTTATATACAAAATTTACAAAAATTTATTACTTTATCCCAATTTGGGAAGCAAATTAGTACTAATAGAAGTTGGTATGGCCGCATCTATTATATAAAATAATAGATTCTTATAGTTACCCTTGTAGGGCTAAGTCCATATATTTTAAAAAATCCCGAAAATTAAAAAAAACAAATCATTGACTTTTAAGCATGACAGTCAATTAAATTAACAAAACTTGACTAAAATTTGCTAAATTTTTCAAGTAGTAAAATGAATTCCGTGATTTTGAATGGGTTTTATTGCCTTTTATTTTGTATCCTTGGAAATCAAAACAGTGCTTACATGACAGATAGGTAAGACGATTTTTTCATTTTGCCTTGTGCCTCTGATATAAAAATTATTAGTAAAGACGATGATTGACTGTTACAACAACATCAGTAACGTCAAGGAAACAAGGGCAGTGGAAAAAGACAATGGAAAATAAAAATTACAGCAATTACTAAATGTCAAAATTATGTAAATAAAATTTATTTGCATTCTGGATTTTATTTATATTATTTTTCATTTTCGATCTTTATTTACATTTATTTGTGTTTTTAGATAGTAAATATGAATAAGTGCAACTGTTCCATAGTAATAGCCATGTTAGCACACTTTTTTAGTTTTTCCTCCGAAACAAAATAGTTATTTTTCTTAGTTTCTCCACCCCTGTTTATCCCCATCCTCTTGTAGGAAACGCTATTAAGGTTTTTCATGATTAATTTTGAAGCATTTTTCTTTTCTTTTTACCTATATAGAACTCTACTGGAGAAGGTTTTTTTAGACCGTCATGAGTATTAAGTATAACAGTCCACAGTATTGACAATACCAAAGATTGTTGATCCATTAGTCCTCATAAAACAGCTAGGTAACACCAAGGTATGGACTTATGTGTCAAAGACAAAATACTTGTTGTGCAAGCTTTGCAACTTTAGTGAGCAATATTGGTTGTGTGCTCTCTTGTTAGAATGTGTCTGGCGTGAGGTTGAATCCCAACATAAAAGTGAACTCAAATATTCTGCCATGACATCAGTGGACTATGAAAGACCGTTTAGCATTTTAAGGACTTTCTTACCAATAAGAGGAACAGGCGAATGGAGGACCAAGATAACCACAATACCGGGTGATTGTTCAGTGGAACAAACGACTGCTGTAATAAAAAATTATACTTTTATAGTAATATTTAAAATCAAAATAAAGCCTTTTTTACTTGATTTATTTGTATTTTCAATTTTATTTTTGGCCTTATTTGGCCTATTTATTTAAAACCTCAAACACCTTTTTTAATAACAAAAATATGTTAACAAGACTTTTAGACCCACTTGGTCTTATTAATTAAAAAAAGTAATTATTTTTATATGTGTACCATGGATATGAAAGTACATTCAGGTGAATGCCTATAAACAATAATACTAGAAATTCACTAAAAATAATATGAACATTCGTAACATAGAAAAGTATGTATAATTTCCTTTCAAAACATATTCCTTATATAATCATATAAACATAGTTTTTATATTGATCATAAGATAGCATTTATCACAATTAGGTAGACGATATAGACATGGAAATTGATGCTGAACCTGTTTATATAGAAATAGACTTTGTAAAGGCTTAAACAACATTATTATGGAGTATATATCCCCAACAAAATGAATAATAAGATAAAACACACGGCCAAACCCTGCATATACCTAAATAGTATTTACTTATGTTTTTTTACATAGAATAATAAGAATATGTCTGAATTTTTTGTTCAGTCATTTAATGAACAGTAAATAAATTTTT
This sequence comes from Lepeophtheirus salmonis, assembly GCF_016086655.4. Classification (NCBI taxonomy): domain Eukaryota; kingdom Metazoa; phylum Arthropoda; class Copepoda; order Siphonostomatoida; family Caligidae; genus Lepeophtheirus; species Lepeophtheirus salmonis. The sequence continues at coordinate 875,257 of NC_052144.2, read as the reverse complement.
ATAACTTCATTTTGCAAGTATATTATACGAATGAGAATAAACCTATTATTTAGTAAGGTAAATTAGGCATAGTCGTACACATCAATAAGGTGTTGACGTTTATGTATATTATATATGTAGATATCGTACGTTATATTTGAGATTTTTTTAAATAAACAAATTGACAAATATTATTGTAAAAAGTTTGTGAATTTTTATTAAAACATCAAATAAAGATTAATGATTTAAAAACTCATTGAAAAAATGTACAAAATTCATAAATTCGGACCAGTTTAAAATTTAAGTTTTTAATTTCAGATGTTATTCGAATCATGCTTCTTGTTTTCGGATACCATAAAATAAAAAAAGTATAGAAGAAAAATATATATATGAGTGCAACTGTTATTTTGAATATTTATTTCATGGATGTATTCAAAATACAACTTACCTATTCTTGTACGCAGGAGAAGGAATCCCTGATTATTTAGCAATCATTGAAATGAAGGATCTAATATATTTTATGAGAACGAATAGGGGGAGGGACAGACACACAGTACAAAGTTTCGAAAGAGCCAAAGAAGAATCCTCCCTTCTAAATTGTATTAAAATAATTTATAAACGCTCATATTCGAGTTTCAAACTCTGTCTCGAGAAAGAATATCATGGACCTAGTTCTGTGATATGACACCATATATTTCAGGGATACCTCTAATCTCCGATTCATTATTAAATGTTTACTCAGATTCTTACTTTAGCCATGTATCATATGGAGTCTCTCCGAGTCTGAGTCGCTTCACTTCAACTCATGGAATCTTGGGAAATTATAAATTATTTAAGATGTTCTATAGTTCTCGGATCTTGTTTGTTCCTAAACAACTTCAGAAAGTTAAATCCTCATTTCCAATACGAATGGAGACTCTTTCATGACAAATTTTTTATTATCCTAATAATATGTTTGATCAATAATCAAGATGAATTGACGCCAACTCCAAATAATTCATTTACTTCGACAATCAAGAGTTATCATGTGTAATCGGATAGATGATTTTGACTTTTTAGTCTTTTACATTCTTTGGTTTCATTTATCAATAATAATTATTCAATCATACATCATTGCATTACCATTCTTCAAAATACAATTTTTATAAAGAAAGACTTCATTAACTAACTTGGAATATTTTTGTTCGATTTAGTTCAACTTATTTATAAGCAAGGACGATTACCACTTAAATTTCTTTGGTGTAAGTGGCTTGCACTTCCATAACTCATCATTTTTTAATAATTCAAAAAAAAAGTTGATAATTTCCCAAGTTGAGGAGTTGAAACAACTCGGACTCTGTGAGACTCCGTAGGTTACTTGTTTAGATTTAGTTGGACTAACTCAGAATAAGTGATTCACGCCTCGATAACTTGAATTGCAATTAAGAATACAAAACGCTTAGTTCTACCAGGATTTTGGAACTTACAAATTCCATTTTACATTTCTGTTATTGCTACATTCAGTTTCTCATTGATTCAATTATTAAAGATTTCATTTCTAATTGTCGAATTTATAGTTTTTTTCATCAATTAATTGAATATTATAATATAAGATTCATAAATTAATTAATTTGAGTTATTAATTGATGAATTATTTCGAATATATCACCTTGATTGGGCAATAAAACATAGATAGAGGTGTAACATAATACTGGCTAAAGATTTTGCTTTCCGTCTTCTCATATATTTCCCTCAATAAAAAATATTCGTCCAAAGGACTTCAAGATTCAACTCCATACATTGACATTGTTTTTGAAATGGAACCGGAGTGTTAATCCAGTTAGACTTATTTTTATTACAATGAACAATTGTTAGGGGATCCAAAACAGTTATTAATGGTTGAACACGAAATGTAGATAATTTCCGAAGGTGATGAGTTTGAGTGAAACTACCCCCAATCTGAAGAATCCATAAGATAGATCAGCACATTTTTAATTCGGAGAGAGATTCATCTGTCAATAAAATAAGTAATGAATGTATCCATAGAATAAATAGCATTATTTTACCGAATTATTTCTTGCCAAGACGGAGTTGGATGCATGGATATAAATATTATCCCTTTTATTCACTATCATTTATTAATATGACAGAGGGTGAGTAGTTTTCTTTGTCAATTTTATGTACCGTGAGACTGTTCTTTCTTTTCTTCTTCTTCAACAACAACTGTTGGATTTATATTCTTTTCTGTATCTAGCTATGTATTTGACTGTTTAGTTAGTAATTTGTAATTTTGCTCAATAAAAAAACAGTCGGATAATATGAATTAATTAATGAGTTTGTTCATAAATTGGGACAGCAATTACTTCTCAAAAAAAAATAATGAATAATTTTTCAAATAAAATAAAAACTATACATAATACTATGTCATCTATCGATTTGAAATTCTACAGGATTATATAGATATGTATTCAGATTACCTAATAGTCTCTTTTGATATTCTAGCTTGAAGTACTGTTGAATCATTGCAACTTAACCGTTAAGTGTCCGGCAATTTGGAACGTCCAACAATGCGTAACTGACTGTATAATCAATTTAAAATTTGAAGTCTAATTTGAACTTTGTACACAATTTGAAATAAAAATATTTCAATAAATTAATTAAAAGTTTTTTATTTTTCAATAAATTTTTGTGAATTTTATATTTATATAATATAAAAAAAATATTTTCTAGTCATATGAATATTTTACAATTCATATAATTAAAATAAATACAATTATTTTTATAACTAATATTTTAGTTATCAAAATAAAAGTGCACAAAAAAAATAATTAATGAGGTTAGTTTGATACATCATTAATGTATTAAAAAAGCCTGCGCATGTTTTTGTCACGTTACAAGATATGTCAGCTCGGTAGACCTTCTTTATATGATACATATAGTTAATCACTCAAGAAAATCATCATTAATAATTTCGCTTATAGATCAGATTCACCATCTTCTCATGAGCAGTGATCCCATAATACCACACCTTAGAAAAATTATTTCTTAAGGAAATAAACAACAGTTATTGGCAAATGCCAAATCATTATTATATTTCTATGGTTTCTGATAAAGCTAATAAGTATTATATTAAATATTTTATTGTCTTTTATACAAAATTCATTAAATTCGTGATTTCATTAATTTACCAGGTATCAACAAATATATTACATATAAACTATTTTCATAATTATTATAAAAAAAAAAAAAGGCTTTCATATTTTTAAGAAATCAGTCAAAGCTTATATGTTTTAGATGAATAAGTTATATATAACTTAAATTGTGAATATCAAAATATAACATTTATAGAAATACTTTATGCCGCTTTTTCTGGATATAAAGCACTGTGCAGAGCTTTGGAATACACAAAGTCCTAATTACTTAATTGTTGATAGATATTATATAAGCTTAAAAGAGTTTTCTAATTTTTTCACAGACATTTTTTCTTAAAATCGTTGATATTGTTTATATTCTCACCCGTAATTTTTTAAGCGAGAAATTAATTAGAGCTTGTTTTTTTTAATTTTTTTCTTACTAAACAACCTCATTGTCGGTTTACCTACAATTAATGTATATAATCATTAAGTTTTGTATATGTTTTTTGTCTTTATAGTAAATACTCACAAACAAATGTGATTAAATTTATCTTTAAAAAAATATTTATATGAGACTTGAATACTGAAATACCCTGTACATCTAGTAAAAATTGATTGGACCTCAAAATCGATTGCACAAAATTATTTAGCAAAGCAAAAATAATATCTATTCATATAAATACCAACCCTCCCCTATATTTACAAATAGTTTATATATGTGTCGAATATAAATTAAATAGAATGTTCATTTTCTATGTGATTTGAATTTTTATTCTTTTTTATTTAAAATAAGATAAGACTGAAAATACATGTACACAAAAAAATTAATTAAATTTAATGTTAAGCTGATTATATGTATGTAGATATATGTAATTTAAATTTCTCATTTGTGTTTCAATACAATTATACAGAAAAGCTTTCATATTATCAATTAGCATTTCAAAAAAATGAACATCTGAAAGAAATAATAACTTTTATTTGGACTATTAAATATTAACCTGGTCAGAAAATTGCCCAGGAGAAAATCTTTACACCAAAAATTGCCCTGAAGAAAGTAGCAAATTTGAAAATTATATAGAATTTCAGAGCCAAAAAGTACGTTAAAAACCAGTGCCGCCACTTTAGAATTAATGCCTCTTCTAAATATCTTTATATGAACCCCAAGCCATTGGGTAATTCAATACCACAGCAAGGACACCATGAAGGTTAAGAAACCCCACTGCCACTTCAGAAAAGATTTAGGCTCCATTCAAATATTTCAAAGTGAAACCTGCTAACTTACTTTTGTTTGTTTTTGCAGTAGTCTTTATCAACCCATGGCCGATAGTTCACTTTGAAGTAATTATTGGAGCCTTTATGTTGAAGTTTTTTTGGTTTTGGTTTGGTGGTACTGGCATAGTCTTAAAAAAAAAGACTTAGAGGGATTTTTGAAGTATTTGGATGGAACCTAAATGCTTTTTGAAGTGGTGGTTGTAGTTTTAACCTGCTTGGATGTTTTTTCCATGTACAAAACAAGTTTTTAGGACGATTCATTCTGATTTTGTGAGTAAATGACTGGTAATTTTCGAAATGGCAATTTTCAACATACACAATCCTGTGAATGGACATGGCAGATATATTTTCTTTAAAACAGAGCAAGTTGAGATGGATGGATAGAGCAGAAAGATTATAAATTGTCTCAAGAACAACAAAAATAAGGACAAAGCTTAGGTATTTCCTGATCAAATTTTTTTATCGTTGATGCCACTGTTAATAAGCGAAACAGCCGTTACATCACAGCCGAGCTTCCAAAAAGTGATTCAGTTTTAGTAAGACATGTCTCCATAAAAAAATCCAGCCAGAAAACCATTTTCTCAGTCGTTATGGAGTATGCCCTCCTGTTTTTGTGGAGAGGAAGAAGCGGCTCAATGCAGATTATTACATCTAAGTTTTGGATAGGAAAGTGTTACCTTAAAGCCAGTGTATAGTTCCATGTTAAATCGACCATGGCATGTCACCAGACCCTATCAGATTTGTATTATTTTTTGAAAACAAGCTCAAATTTATAATTAGATGGTGGATGCCAAATAGCAGCAGATAATTCTGAGATGTTCATGAGATATAAATACTCATTCCAATGCCTTTTTGGACCAAAATTTATAAAGTCGCTTTATTGTCTTATAATCCGATGCTGCTTTTTCTTCTATATTTTTTTATCTGAAACAGCTTCACAGCTCAAATTTGGTACTTAAGAATTTTGAAGTGAAAGGATTCTAAAAATGAAATCAAAAGTAGAAAATTTAAATTTCTTATGACCTCAATTTTAATTTTTTGGTTTAAATATCTTATACACTAGCACGTACATGATAAAAAATAGAAAAAATGTTTAATTTATTAAGGGGTAATACAAGTTTTAAAATAGGGTTGGCTTATTTGTCATAGGTCCCAGGGTGAGATGACAAATTTAGGTTACTTTTCTGCAGAAATTATGGCAATTTTACTTACATGTTTATATATTAAACTGATTATATGACTTAAATGGAATGATAAAAGAAAACTGAATTACAGTTACTCATAATAATATTAAAAAAGAAAAAATTATTTAAATTATATCTCTTGTTTATAAAGTTGGAAATTACTTTATAATAATTTGTTCATTCTATTTTGATACTTAAAACTGTTGTTCATTCGATATTGTTGGTAATATTACAACAATGGCACTGTTCGTCCCTTGTTAGGGGTCTAAGAGGGTGTTTTGAAATTTTAGTTCTTTGATCGATTTGACAAGGATTAATCCCCATGTCTCCCTGAGAGACAAATTTCTGGATCTTTGAAATTTCAGCATTTAGTCACCCTCATCTTCAAACGCTAAACCCTTGCACAAAACTATCTAGGCGGATCTGGAGGAGAAGGTGTGAGATACTCTGCACAGGAGTGTTTTGTCTTTAGAGGTTTCCATCAAGATGGAGTGGACAAGGCTCAAGTCTGCTTAAATAGGCAAGGTCTTCAAGGGATTTCGCCCTCGAATTGAGGCAATTATTAGAGCTGAGTTCTCATATATTTTATTAAAAGTTGTGCCATGCACTTTTTAACGGGTTTTGTAAAATAAATATCTACCCAAAAAACCTCTTGTTTTCATTTTAAGCTTCAAAAAAAATTGAAAATTTTAAAATATGTAGCAATAGAAAAAATCAAACCTGTATATGCAAAACAATGATGTGCTTTGCAAAAATGAGATTGAATTTTGTTAATACGTATACTATATTGATATTTTATGTATATAATAAGTATATTAGGTCCACCTTTTAAATAATTAACTTATTTATATTTGTTTCATCATGGAATTTTAAATCCATGTATTACTATCGATGTCAATTATTTTCCTTTTTTTCCCCACTTAGGTAATAGATACTTCTTCTTTACCCCTTGTTAGTAAATATCCTTTTTATAACGCAGTTAGTATACTCGGTAAAAATATACAGCAAGAAGTTTAAAAAAAATAATTACATAATAAACAGTTGAATGGTAAAAATAATTAATACTTTTGTATTCTTTTTCTAACTAATAAATCCATTTTTCTCCCATTCAGATCAATTAAAATGCAAACAAAAAATGGTTGTAAAATTAATGACATAAAAAAAAGTATTTATATTTCAATATTCATAAAAATATGTGTTCAGGGATTATCTAGATAAAATGTTATTTTTTTTTTATTAAAAACATCAAATTTTTAACGTTGATAATTTTTTTTATGAAATAATCATTACTTTATGCGAATTTGGGAAATCGAATTAATAATAAAAAATTTTAGAGTATTGCTTGTAGTTATATTAAATAATAGCCCCAAAATTGGAATTCTTCTAATTTAAAAAAAGAAGAATCAGACGGCTTAAATGGAAATAGTAAATCAAATGCTCTTAAACTCCATAAAAAATGATAAATCTTCTTATACACCCTCATCAAGGGATTATGAAGATAAATAAAGATTTTTTTTTTTTTACAATCAATATTTTATAAAATAACTAAAACTGATATAGTGTTAAAATGTCAATTTAAAGGAATCATCTGCATTTGTATAAATCTTGAGGTGCATAATTTACCATTTGACTCTGACAGGTCTTAAAACTTTATGAACTTACAATTCTACTTGCATAATTGGTATTTACATACAGTTTCTGTTAGTGATTTTATGGAAGTAAATATATTGATTAATATTTGTGGTAAGTAATGAGTTTTATTGTACATAATTAAAAAATATTTGTTTTTGTCCCAAATCATTTATAAGATTAAAATTTGTAATAAGCAGATGCAAGATAGACTGATCTTTGCACAAATATTTAGTTTGACATTTTATAATCTTAAACACGACAGATTCCTCCTTATTTTACTGGGATACTAGCTGTAGTATTTGGCATTGTATGGAGTAATCAAACGTTGATAAAAAGATTTATGTCTATCTGAGCATTTTGAACTACTTCCTGAAGATTAAATAAATTTTGTAACTCGTTTAACTGATGTCTACATGTCTTAACAACCAAGTTTCATTACCCTTGGGTTTATTAAGAGCAACGGTAGTGTCATGATCATATTTTTATTAAACCAAAAGTTATTCGGGATGCTGACAAGTACTGTGAACTCCTTTATGAGACCAATAATGTCGACTTCCAGTTTCAATAAAATTCGACTCCCTCTAACAAGCACTGCAAAACCCAATTTTTTTTTAAAGAAGAGTAGGTGTCCTTTTGGGACACCTATCCTTGTAACTTCACCTATATAGATCCCATAAACTACCTTTTGTTAGGTTCAATTCAGCATTGACTCATTGAAGTCCTCCATCATCAAATACTGCAAGAAAGTATCCTTTGAGGAGATGGTCAAGGCCTGCAATTCCTTTGTGCCTCATATCGAGTGAAGGATTGGCGAAAATGGCAAACATATTGAATGTGTTTTTTTTTTATTATTATTAGAACTTGTAAATTAATTTTCAAATCTCAACTTGCTTCCCTTATTGGTCAAGATGTAGTTAAATGTACCTCCGATTTACCTAAACCAACCCGTAGAAGGTAATTTCACTATAATTGATAGTATTTCCTCCTTATTGAAAGATACTAAAAGTAAATGCATAGGTGATTTATTGAATAGCTAAAAATCATGATGTCAATATCAACAGTTAAAAATACATAAAAACTGCAAATGAATCAAAACTGAAAGTAATTATGTGCAAATGCAAAATATTCGGGATGTAATTCGCAAATTATTTCATCACTCGAGTGCAAGATAGGTACATTGGTAGATCTAGAACATTTTTTCTTTTAATTCAGAAATAAAAAATAAAACGAAGCAACTTGATACACAAATGATTGAGCTAAAATATCAGCTAATAAAAATGGGTTATTTTATTGTGCAGTTCTTTAAAGGAATTTGACTTTGTAACTAAATTTCAACAAGTACGAGTTTTATTGATAAAGTTAGAATGTATATTTATTCATCGATATTTATATTGTACAGATCAAAGTCATCCCTCTCCGATATAATACAGTTGTGCCAATGCTTTTTCAATCCTCGATTCACTTTTCATAAGCCCTTTTCGGTATAGTTTTTGACTTTTTCAGTGATTTATCTCCTCAATTATTACAAATCTCCGTCCTTTACTAAGTCTCTTCATATTTGGGAACAGGAAAAGTCACAAGGGGCCAACTTCGTAGAATATTGTGGCTGAGACCTAATTGTAATGTTGTTTTTGGCCAAAAATGCGACCATGATGAAGTTGTTTTTTTATCTAACTTCGATGACACTCGTCTCATGTCCAAAACGTTCAAAAATAAAATACCATTATGTATTTATCCTCAGCAACTTATCTGATAGTGATTCGACGTTTTTCAAACACAATTCTCTTAACTAATTTATTGTTTTATTCTTTTCGTGACGTGAATGGCCATTCAGAGACAGGTTCTTCATTTGCATCTTCCTGGCCATTTTGGTAGAGTTTGTACCAAAATATTTTTTTACTCTTATACGTTTCACGGTATGCCATTGTCAGCATTTCAGTATTTTGGAGCACATCGTTTTGATATTTTTCACAAAATATGATGGAAATTCTTTTATCCATGTTTTTTTTATAGCAAAAATAGCCAAACAAACAAATACTTCTAACCGTTAAGCATCTCACAAACCAACTAAACATAAGTAAAGTATATGTTCGTGACGAGTGTACTAACATAAAAAATCCAACACACCAAATGTACCATACCTGAGATATTGTTACATTGCTGAGATGTATTTTTAATGACAAATACCTTTTGAATCACATATTGTACATATCAAAAGATCTTATAATATTATTAATACCACTACGCAAGAAATACTCTACTACATTTAATAAAAGAAATTAATGGCAAAACATCTCCCCCTTATGAATTTATATTATACAGTGAAACAAACGATTTTAATTATAAAAGAGCTGTCAGATGGGGCTGTATGTAATGGTGGAGTTGGATGCCAGTCTCATTTTTGCACCGTAGTTTGAGACTGAACTGAATAGAAAGTCAAAGATAATTTTAGTCAAGTAAGGATCTTTTTGATCATATTAAAACTTAAAATAAATAATTTTTTTAATTACTTCAACAGGTTCGGCAATTTGATAGTACACTGGTGTCCCTCTGAGTGTAAGCGGTAATTTTTTTATTATGTGTAAACAAAATACTAAAGTACGTTGTACAGTTGTATCCTTCTCATTTAATCATTCTAGTAAAATATTTTTTATGTCTAATTTAAAGAAGTAATAATTCTACAATGGGAAATTGATTAATATTAATTTAATTAGTGCTGTAGTACTTATAAAAAATGACAAAAAAACTCATATTTCTTACCGAGGATAAATGGAAATTACAAAAACCACAAGCCATACTAATGACCAAAAATAGATTTTATATATTTTGGCATACACAGCATTTATATCTTTTTTATTTTTTGTTCAAGATTCGGTAAATGTCCAGTATGACATACAATTATTCCGGATACATTTTTATTTTCATGGTATATACGATTGGCCACTCTTTTACGCACTTCAAAATGTTTAATCAGACATATGCCAGTTACAACTTTGTGGTCAAGAACTATTTCCACATTTTATATCAAAAAATCCAAGAAGTTTCTTAGATAAAAACGTGTGGATGACTTGAAATCTAGGTGGTATAAAGCAGTTCTATGATCTATGAAATCAACTCTCCTATGCCTCTGTTATTGAGTTTGACAATTGTAGCACAAAAAAATTATGAACAATTCGTTCATTAGAACATGAGTTGCCTTACTTTATAAGTTTTGCCACTCTTATTATCTTTGAGTTTATAATCAAAGGGAAATTTTCAAAGTATCACATATAATGACGTGAATGTTTGCTTCTTTGGTTAATAGAGCATCTTATATATTTGTCTCTGTGATAACTCTTCACCGGCTATAAATAAATATCTGAGTTTTTTTTATAAATTATCAATGTTTATTTCATTAGCACTGTCTACTTTGTCTAGAATGCAATATATTTGAGGAGAAATAGTGCTTCTAAAAAAGTTTAAAATATCTTATTTTATGTTGTTTTTTTCCTATTAATAAGCTTATGAAGAACAAAAAAAGAAAAACAATTTACATGTTTTATTTGCTATTGTCCACAAATAAAGAAAACTTTAATATAAATTCTTTAAAAGACCTAGAATTAAAGATACGTGCCTAATCCTGAACAAAGTTTGAAATCTAAAAAAAGATAAAAATTTACCATTCAAACAAAAAAGGACACCAGTGTCCTTACAATTTTAAATAGACATAACTTTTGCATTTTTCCTAGAAGTATAGCCAAATGATTAACATTTTTTCCTTATACTAGACAAAATATTATATAAGAATAAAAAAGTTAAAACATTGATACATGAAAAGCGTAAGATAACTAGGATCTGATTTGATCGAATTCCAAAAGATGACATAGTTTAAAGACTTTTATTGTACGAAGACAAAGATATATTATTTCTTTCCAATTTTAAAGATTCAAAAAATATATTTAATATCATAATAATTATGCAATAACGAGTGAATGAAAATTATGGCACACCTTATCCAGTCAATGCCAATGGGTTAATTTAAAAACCACAAAAAGTAAACATAAGACAATAATTAAACACGTGAATTGTAATTGAGTAGTTTTTGCCTTTTGTAAATATTGAGTTTCGAAGGGTCTGTTAAAAGGGTTATTCGAATTTCAAAATCAAATTAAAATAGAACCTGGCCATCCGAAGATGTAAGAATATTTTAAACTTATATTGAAGCATTCTGAGGTTACAATAAATACATTAATTAGTGTTTTGAAAAGTAACCGGTGAAAAAGTTCAACAATGTGAGCAAGATCTAGGATGAAATTAACTAATTGGTCTGTAAGTACCATGAATGAAGGCAAATCTGTCACATTTTGAGGTGGAAGGAATTTTCATATTGCATTTGTTGCGTCCAATGGAAATATTGTAACTTAGTATGAATCCAGCAAATTTTACTGAAATCCAAAATTGAAACTATTGTTGGGAAAATGTGGTATTATTAATTGAATCACATTGTTGAAGGAAATCTATTTTTATTGTGATCTGATTTCCAAATTTTTTATAGGTTGCCCATGCATACACTGGTTAACTTCTTACCATCTAATGTATCTTGGAAAGCATATGCAGATTCCCATACAATCACTTTAAAAAAAAATTATCATAAATATATATAGTTTACTAATGTATTAAAGGTTTGCGTAATGCAACTCAAATTTAATAAATATCATCATGGATACTAAAGCATTGTGAGAAAGTAAAAAAAAAAAAAAAAAGAAAAAAAAAGATTTTGGACCTTAGATAAAAAAATACATAGTGATAACAGAAGGGATTTTTAATCGGAAGTTTGCAATAGTAAGGTTATAGTACATATATTAAATTATTGGCAAGGAAACTTGCAGGCCACTTCAAGCTTGATTTATATTTAGTTCTTTTAGCACCAATTTTTGTAACTTACGAACTATGTCAAGGAACAAATTTAACTTGTATGTAATTATTAAGAAACTACTGTTTTTATAGAGGTATATTATAAATTTAATGTCAATTAAGGAATTAATTGGTGAATTTTTTATTACACCATCTAAATTAAAAATAATTTCTCTATTCGGAATTGCCAAATATTAATGAAAGAAAAGCAAACAAATATTTTTGTGGTCATCAGTACCTTATATTTAACGTAGCATATATATATTTTTTTGTATATTAGTATTAATCAGCATCCGCCCTCTCTTTTGGCTCGAAAAAGATGAGGACATGGCATTGCCATGTCATGGTCATGGGTCTGGAAACTTTCTTTTAAATACATGGGGAACATAAGAACTCTCTGTAGCTATACATCTTTCGTTCTGGTTGATGTAAGATCAGTTTTTGTGTGTAAGAATATGTCTTTTGTTGAGGTGTACAATGTAAAAAATTAATCAATAACTATTCATATATTAATGAAAAATAAACATTAATTTATAGTTCACGTTTTGGTGCTCAACACAGTAGATCCATCATATTATATTTTTGTGAAAGCAGCATACATGGACTAAACTGAAGTGCTTCGTCCAAAAATAGGACGGAGTACAACAGTAGTTGTTTTCAAGTACTGATAAGCATAACTTATTATGATATAATCATTGTAATTGGAAGTATATTTTTGTATTTATCTATTTTTTAATACATCTTATATTGTTAGGTCCTCTTTAAAAGAAAGCAAATTTAACGAGATATTTTTTACTGTCTTACTTTCAAAAATTGAAACATTTTAAGGATGATACAATAAGACAATAATATAAATATCACTTTTTGAAGACTGTCAATAATATGGTGCTGCGTATTTTTAAATTTGTGAAATGTTAGATCGTTACTGTTTCAAAATGTTCCTATTGCTGAAATAATACCATTTACAAATTTTGAGACTTTCTGATAAAGCTAGCTTAACGCCCTAAAAATTTTACGAAAAGTACACTTTTGAAAAAAAACAAGTGTTTTTATTACACATTACAGCTTTAGATAAAAAAAAAGATGAATAAAATTGCTTTCAAATTTATTAATTTATGTAATAACTTTTTATTTTTCTGGTTAGAACAACGATAATTGTAGTCAAATTAATCACGGCATTCCACATATAAATTTGCTCCTGTGAACTTAAAGTTATCAGAATTCAAACATTTTAGTTTACTTAAGTAAAATATATATATAAATGTACTTACAAACTTTAGTTTAAATAAATCAAACCGTCAAACTGAGATATGCTAACATACTAATAAATTAGTGTAAAGCTAAGATTAAATTTTTTGTCTTGAATAGACCAAACAAATTTTATAAAAAAAAGTATGAAATAATAATTAATTGCATTTCTATTAGGAATATTTTTTTGATTTTTGCCAATAAGGTGTAGTTTATAGAATATTTTAAAACAACAACATTTTTTTTTTTAAATAGAAGTAAGTTTTCAAAATTTTAGGATTATTTAGTTTAAATACTCACCTATTTGTAATCATAAATGAATAACTTTAATTATTCGAATAATCAAAAATAAATCATATATTACAAACTAATTAAAATACAAAACTTCATAAGGTGTTGTCAAAGTGCGAAAAATACTTCTTTTATTGACATTAGTTTCTAGGTGCACTCTGTATTTCATACTAGCGTGAGTACAATGTTTCTGGAGGCAAAAAAAAAAAAGGTGTTATCGGACAGCTGCATAATAACAAAATTGCCGACACACACAAGGGCCCATTTGTTCTTAACACCCTGTACATAAATAAAAAATTACAACAAGCGCTCATATAATGTTCTTAGAAACTATATATGTTTCTTTCTGAATTTTTGACATTCCGTACAATTCCCTCCTAAATTTATGAGGATGCGTCCGAATCAGACAAAAAAGATAGTACAATCTTTGTAAATTGACGCCATCATAAATATATACAATTGACGTCATTATATATATCTATCATTGATTTTATTACATAAATGTACTAGTGATGTCATCATAGATATCTACCAGTGACAGCATCAATAATATCTACCACTGTAGTCATCTTAAATAAGTATTTTATTATTTTTATTCATGAATAATGACAAACTATTAACATCTTAGAAATATACTTATACTATTACTAATCTTATTCAAATAGAAAACTGAGATATTTTTACATTATTTTTGTAAAAAGTCCTTATTAAGGACGTTTTAAAATTTTAGGCATCTTTCAAGGACGATAAGAAGAAAAAAACGGTATTTGACTAGACGGAGTTAAATTTATATAATATCTTAAGTATCAATATGTACAGCACTATAGTAAACTGAAAAAGCAATATATTTACAGTATGATAGACAAATTTTTACTTCCATGGAACCAACAGAGTAGAGTAATATATTAACTAATTTTAGATATTTATTAAGAATAAAATAAGACATTGTGAAAAAAAAAATTATTTCATATTTATTTCTAGTAGTTACTTTACTTTACGAATGTTTCACTTAAATTTTCATATTTAATATTGTTTTTCAGAATTTTTTTAACTAAATTAACAAATGTTTAAGTAAGAAATAAATCCTTAACTCCCATGAAAATAATTTTATCCTTTTGCAAAATGGATTTACCATATGATTTTGACATTATATAAACTGATTTTGACCGTAAATAATCAATACTTTATCAACAAAAAGAAGAATATTTCATTTTGTAATAATTAATTATATTGTTAAAAAGAGGAAATTTTACAAAGCAAAAAATTAAATAGGTTAATACAGAGATTTTTTCATATAATTATATATATTAATTATTGATTTTTAACTCAATTGCAATTGATGAACATCAATAATTATAATCCTTTCCTTTTTTTCTCTTTGTTTCTTTCTTTTATTACTTTTTCTTCTCTCCCAGGTAATACAGTCTAAATGTTAATGTCTATTAAATTTTCTGATGAGATCAATTTAAAAATGAGTTAAATCTTTGAAATATTTTCGTGGCCTTATCTCAAATTGACAACGATATATAATTTTTTTGTGGAAGCTCTTTCAAAAAAATTAAAGTTCAGACTAACAGCTATCCAATGAGATGCCTCTAAACTTTTTGAATATATTTGTATTTAAACTATGAGCCTCTGAATAAAAAGCACAAATTTAAAAAAAGATAACTCGATATATATGCAAGTCATATACATTTTAAAAATGGTTTTTAGAATTTTTCCTCATTTGGCTTTAAAATATATTATAATAATGTATTCCTATCTTCATCTTCGAGGACTTAAAACAGCATTGAACCTAAAGCTGTTTGCCAAAAAAAAAAAATATATATATTGGCCTTTTCAGAAGGCCACGAGGTTAGCAAAGATAATAATAAGAACAGATTTGGAATCAGGACATCAAACTCAACTAAGATGGTCATATGTTGTTTTTTTTGCAGATAAAAAGTGTGATTTTGTTGGATAGAGCTATCAGTGGTCTTTTTTTATATGTTCTTTTACTCTTATTATCTTTAAGATTATCATCAAGTTGAAGAATTCGAAGTATCATTTATAACGATGTGAATGTTGGTTACAAGAATCAATGAAGCATCTTATGCAATCGTTTCTTGGGTAACCTATTTATCAAGAATAAATCAAGTTTAAGAGTCATTTATTATTTATATTGTCAATCTCCTTTTCATTAGCAAAAAACAATAAATTTAAACACTAATATTGCTGCTAAAAACATTAAAATTAATAAATTATTTTGTTTTCTTTCCATTATCTATTTTCTAAACAACTTTAAATTTAAAAAATACAGTATTCATAATAAATATTTGTATATGAATGTATTACTTGCTAATCTTCCCACTATTAAAGTGTAAATTGATATGATTAATAGAATAGAACAAAAAAACAACAATTTGCCTCATCATGAACAAAAATTTAATTGTGAGACAGTGTCCCAACAATTTGAAACTGTCATAACTTTTGCAAGGTCACGTGCTAGCATTGACGCTACATTAGTTATTTCCAAAACAATAGATCAAAAACATTTTTTTTTAAATTTTACACGGCTTTTGATGGAAAAAATACAGTTTAAGCTAAGAAATATACTACAAAGCGTTCTGAGGACTTTTCTCCATAAAGCAAATAACAATTATTAATTGTAAAGATTTAAAAATAGACAAAACGTGTTTTCTTTGTTAAGTACCAGAGTTTTAGGCAAGGTCTTAGTTCTACAATGTCCGGCGCTGTGGTGTAAGAATGTATTTGCTGGTATGACTCAAAATATTTAAAAATGACGTTATACCAAATTTGACAGTGACTTTTTTTTTTTAAACATAAATCTTTAAAAAAATTTTCACTTATTTATTATAAAAGAAATAAATTTTAACATATCACATTTTATTTTAGAAAAGGCTGACTGAAGCAGAAAATTAGAGAATTTTCGTATTTAAAATTTAGTAGACTGTGTTAAACGATAATTTTATCTGGCGATAAAAATAAAAAGAAAGATAAGAAAGCTAATCTCCAATTGGTCAAATAGTTCCGTTCCCCCAGTTCCAAAGTACACATCGTTGGGGTTTAATTTGTTACGTTTTTTTTCTCTCTTACTTAGAAAAAGCACAAACAATGTTGTTGCATGTTGCAATAGTATTATATTCATCAAAAATGTCAAACAATTTATAAAGCATTTTACATATTTAGTTTAAAACAAATAAAACATTCTGATCATAATATTTTATGATTAATGAGTATTATTTTTTGGAACAATTAATTACGATCAAAAATTTTTATAAATATGTCGTATTGATTATATTTATATCTTTTAATAATTGTTGTATATAAAAAATAAAAATATACAGGATAGGGATTTTAAATCTTGGCAATTTCGGGATAATATACTAGGTCAACCTTTATTTATTACTCATCTTTGTAATGCAAATTTTAAGAGGTAATGAGAAGTTTTTTACAATTTTGCTATGTACAATCTTGTATAATACATATATTGCTGTTGATTACTAAAAAAAATTGTCGTAGTTGCTTCCGAACTGTTTAATTCCATAAAAGCAAATTTATATCTGCCTGTTTAATTTGTATTTATTTAGAATAAAGTTTTGAAAGTACTAAAACCGGATTCATATCTGTAATTGCTCTAAACAAAATTAAATGAAGGAGTGATTAAAAGTAATACTATTAGCTTACCCAGCTCGACATTAATAATTCTAATCAAGCACATCTTATAATTATATACAAAACTCAATAATATACGTTTCTTGTTGTAAAAAATGATTTATTTGTGCATTTAACATTGTCTTTCAAGAAAGCTAAAAGAAAAACTTATTTTCCAGTTGATAAACACAAAGCAATTTTGTTTTATGCTTCTCTGCATTTTTTTAGATGGTTTAATCAAGTGCTATTATATATATAATATGGAGTGATTATACTCATTTGTCATTATTTTATTCAATTAGATGACATATATGGCCTGAAAATACAAAAACAAGCTAAAAAAAATTTCTCAAAATTGAATCTGGTCAACATTTGAAATGGTCAATTAACGTCTAAACATTTAGTATTTTAAACATCAACAATTTATTATTGACAATTGAATTTCATAGAAATTATATTTTTTATTGATTACTTATTCATTATCACTTTATTTACAATACATAATTTTGTGTCATTGTGATAAAAAATAAGGAGTTTATAAGAGTCTTATAAAGAATAAATCCATTTCACTTAAAAAAATGGCGTTTATAAGACAAAGTTTTATTTTGGTCGCCTACAAGCAAAAGTATTTCTTTTACCATCAACATACAGTAATAATTTTAGGTGGATCAAATCTGAAATAACTTTTAAGATATTGTATATTTTGATGTTTTTTTTTAATATAAATTAAATATTTTACTGTACAAGAAGTTATACTTTGTATTTTTCTAGTAATAACTTTATTAGAATATAATAGAATGGATTCAATTTTTGTACTATAAAAAGCATTTATTCTAATTTAGAAAAATATACATAAGTAATTTAAATATATTTTAATTATAAAAACATCTAAAAACAAATGATATAATGTTGTTTTTTTATATTATTAAAATGTTTCAATGATAAAACAACAAAAAAAAGGTGAAATTTTGTTGACTAGGTTTATTTTCAACTTTTACAATAAATGAATATGTTTAATTCCTGATAGGCTCTTGAGCTTATATTTAATATGTTGTGATCACAGTATAAATTTAACAAGAAGGATTTTTTATTAAATTTGAAAAGTCATACCCCGCCGAATATCGACATATCAATAGAATTAAGGTTATAAAGTTTAGTTATCAGCGATGGATATCACCACTTAAATTTAAAAAAAAAAGTAAATAAGAGTTCAAGGTATTGCTGTTTTACAATAAAGATGTATAGTTGTGGCAAAATAAAAAAAACATAGATCTTTTAATTTTATAATAAAGCGAAATTTGTCTGTCGGTGCCTCTTTTTTTAGTTATGATGAAACACTAATGGTTCAAATCCTAAAGCTTAATACGTCTTATTAAGAAATGGAAGATGTGTTAATCCTGTTAATGGTTCAGTAAATCCAATCAATATATATTTTGTTCGTTGGCTACAAGGTTCAGTTTTAGTCAACTATTTTATTATACGGATTATATTGATATAATAATTTAACAAACAAAATATATCAATATGAACTACGTTCTCATTCTAATCATTATTGGTAATCATGTATTTCAATGCAAATTACCTTTCAACCATCAAAAACCGTCGATAGCTGCATGACAATAAATAATAATTAAAAAATAATCCTATTCAAATTCCTAAAATACACTCTTAATATAGGTAAAGTACTATCAATGGTATCGTCTCTTCTAGTGGGTAATTTTTATATTAAACGGTGTCTTTCTTGTTATTTTGTCGACTTTTTTGTCGTTTGTAGTTGATAAAATAATCATTTTTCGACAGTTGGAGGGCAAATCCCTCTACAATGATGATTTGTACGCCACTGTATACTTCTGTTAATCTGCTGCATTTTCACAGTATACAGGGTGTCCACGATAAATTGGAACTATCTTAAAATTCAACCTGCTTGATAAAAATTGAGTTTAGAGTGTATTTGTTAACATGAAAAAGTTAGACATGATATTAAACAATAAATTTATTTAACATGTCTCCCCTCAGCAGCCACCATCTTCTACATCCTGCGTCTAAAGGATTTGCATCCCTTGACTTCTGTGGAATCGACAGCACTCCTCTCCCTTGTAATGGAGCCCTTCAAGGTCGCGATGCTCCTGTGGCTGACCTTGCACACCTCCCTCTCCAACTTCTCCTATCAGTAGTAATCACAGGGATTGAGGTCGGGTGAGTTGGAGTTGAAGAGGTTAATGGTCGTCATGGCGATGTGTGCAGGCTCTGAGTCTTGTTGGAGTATGAACTCCCTCCCAGCGGCCGTATCCTTCATCCAGGGGATGACGAACTCCTCCATGACTTCGCAGTACCTTATCGCGTAAACCCTTTCTCTGGGATTGAAGAAAAAAGGAAACATCAACACACCGGTGCTGCAGATGACACCCAGGGTCATCACGGAGGCCGGGAACTTTGTGGTGAAGACCGCAGGGACCTTTTCTCTCTCCTTGGCAAGCCACCTATCTTTCTGGACGTTGTAGCTTCTGTCGACAGTCCAGTTCTTCTCGTTGGAGAATAAAATGATTCTTCCTCCATGGCTCTTCAGGTCATTGAGGAGACGCTTAATGTTGGTGAGCCTGGTGGCCTTCATGGATGCTGTGAGGATGTGTTGTTTGGCCATTTGGTATGACCTTATCCGAGGTGCTTATTCACAACCTTGGACACCAGCTGCTTGCTCACTCCACGGTTTTTTGGCCAACTTGGACAAGGAAATCCCCGGTGAAGCCTTGATGGACTTCCGGAGGCCTTCAAGGAAGTGGGGAGTGCGGATTTGGTCACTTCTCATGTTGTGGGCCTTGTGGCAGACCTTCCCCTCAACCTCCCAGGCATTCAAGACCCGGTACTCCGTGGTCTTGGGGAAGTTAAGAAGCCTGTAGATAGCAGAAGGCTTGTGTCCCGCGCGAGCAAATTTGAGGATGGCGTCTCTCCTTGCTTGTTCCATGGTGACTATTGCTTGTTGTCAAAAGAATTGTGGTGGAATTTATAGTGTATTGTTCATGCAACCTTTTATATTAGTATGATTTAACCCCGAATATCCACATTATGGATCTGGATGAAGTTTAAAGTAGTTTCAATTTATCGTGGACACCCTGTATGATTGGTTGTTTCTCTTGTTAAACCACATAATTTGTAGTATTAATGTAGAGTCCCCTAAATAATTATGTACGTTAACCGTTTAATGGCATTGATGCTTTGCTGTAAAATTCTTGGGATTTTGCGACTGCTTAAATAATCAATAAAATATGTAAGTGCATTTTGTGTTATACATCTTCTCAGGTACCAGGTGGAGACAAGACTGATCTTGATTTGAAAAGGAAGTGTCGGTCGCTGTACTTAAAAAGAAAATCTAAGCAATAATTTATAAAATTAAATTATTGCATTTATATAATGACTTTTTTATAAATAAAAGAACAATACAACTATAAAACATTAATCAATTTAAAAAATAATTATAAGAATGTAATTTATAATTCTTTGTAAAATTAAAATAGTACAACGTAAAAATATATTATTATATGATGTTAAAATTTATTAATGATACTTTTTGAAGAACATTTCATATGATAATACAACTACTTATTATGCTCAAATTCAAGTATTTCAGATAAATTTAATTAGATATAGATTTTAATGTAGAGAGAGTTATTTATTTTTTTAAGTTTTTCTACATTTAAATTGTAACTGTACCATATTAGCTTTTAATTAGAGGAGTTTAACAAAATTATAAACAAGCGTTAATGGGGTATTAATAAGAATCAATGATTTTAAAATTAATTTAGTTCAATGTAATATCTTATTTTTCACCAAAATTTTATATGTACTTATAAAAAAATAATTGTTTTTTGTAAGCTTTACTAAGAGTTTTATTTATAAAGTTTTTTCTGAATTAAGAAAATTAATAAGCCTTAAAGTACTAAGATCCTTTGCTAAAAAAATATTACTGAAAACCAATATTACTAAATCCGATTTTGCCAAAAAAGTATTTTATATCTAGGATCAGGATTCATATTACAAAACTATGTAACTAGGTTTTCCAACCATATTAAACATATTTTAAAAGATACAATGTTTAATTAGTTGCTACAAATTCCAGGGGTTGCCTGAACAACAAAATCATAACAATTGCCCAATTAATTAAATAAATTACAAAGAGACAATATGTTTGAGAGACAATTAATAATCATATGAATGCATGATTAATGATCAATTAATTAAAAAAGGTTGATAAAGATTCAATGAACAATCTAAATAAATTAATCTTTTAGATTATATTTGTTGGAGCTCCAATGTACTTTGTCAAGTCTCTTACTTTATAATTATCCAAATGTGTTTGTTATCGAAGTCTTACTCAAATCAAGAAACACAAGTCCGTCCTAAAGGCAATACAAAAAAATATTCACCTAAGAAATCTTCAATATCAGTCAATTTTTTTTAGGGACTTTTCGATACCAATCTTGAAAAAAAACAAATGAGTTGTATTCTAAAGGAAAGCTTCTGAAATAAATATAAAATGGATAATCAATTACAAACACAATGCATATTTATTATTACAGTAAAATGGCAAATGCTAAATTTTATCTATTTTTCATAACTGTCAATCCGAAATGACTCAATTATTTTATATAACTATATTATACTTAGATCTTTTTTTTGGGAAAAACTTTACAAAATAAACGCATTTGATTTATTTTTTTCTAAGCAAGATTAGGCAAAAAGTCAATATCGATTTTGGTAATTTTTTAAGACTCTATTTGCATATGTTATTAAAGAAAGGCCATAAAATTTTGCAAAATCAAATAAAATTATATCAGAGCAAAATAAACCTTAAATTTTGAACAAACTCAGGTACATAATTTATAAGAATGGTTATTACTAGAAAAAATAATTATTAGCAAAGGTTTGTGATCAAAAAAGTGCCTATTCTAGCTTAATTTGTAATTATTCTTATTGTTGTGGTTAAAAGGTAACAAATAGGAAAAAAAAAATTCAGTAAAAATTAACTTATAAGACAGAGTATAGTAATCCCGATTGTTGTATAAAGATAAGTGGTTTTATTTGTATTTATATATGTCGTTTAAACCCAAATACATTAAGTTTTAAATAAAGAAAGTGACTCTTAAGCTTTTTGTAATATATTACTCCTTTCTTATACATTGTATAAAAATGCACTAGTATTTCTTATTTGTATGTTACATGCCAAAAATCCTCTTAAAACCCTTTTACTATCCATAAACACATAACAAAATAAGGTTTTAATATTCCTAAATCTTAAGTTTTTTATGTAGCATATAGTTTTGTTTCCTATAGAGTACACATTAGGGCTAAAAAATTGCGTTGTAGCCTCTGGAAAATAACAAAAGTTTTATGTTATTTTCAGTCATATAAAATACTTAAAAATGATTTTATATATCATAATGTATCATTCTCTTAAATGTAATTAAGATAAATCACTACTAAAAGCCAACTAGTAGAGCTCAAAACTTCATCTAAAATAGTATCTCCGTAAAATAAACAAAAAATGCATATAATCTAAGTTATGTATCTCAAGATTTTCAAAAATATGGTAAATATTGTTGTTTTAACATTATTTGTGTGCCTTTAACTTGTCAAAGTTTGTGGACTTTTACTAAAAATTCAATACCCTCTCTAACAATTTGTAAGAAAATCGATTGTAACTTTCTATTTAATAATGTTTATGTACAATTAGGCTCTGACTGTTAATTTTCCTGAAAATCTTAATCAAAATCAACTTTTAAATTTTTCGTAATTCTGTTTTGAAACAAAAAAACTGTGTTGATATCTGTACTTTATTTGAATGTTGTTGGCAGAGGATAAAAAAATCAATTTGTTGAAATTTATAATAACAATGAATTATTTTTTTTTCTAATTTGTACTCGAATTTTTTTTATAGACAATTACAATAACAAAAAAAAACCTTTTAAAAACTTAGACAGTTATTTCTCTATCAAAAGTGATAGCCAAAGATAATATTATGCATTTGTAGGTTATAAAAATGCCGGAGTATTCAAGTGATCAACTTGATCAACTCAAACTACAAACGTACTCCCCCTTACACGAAAGAATAAGAAAATAAAAATTTGGTTTTTTATCGTCTAGTACAAAAGAAAAGATACAAAAAATTATCACGCAATATACACATAAAACAACACTAATTAATTTATAAAATGAATCTTGTACATCGCACAGTTGAATCCTGGCGATTCCAAAAGCAGGACACAGTCTATCTTTGGAGACATTGTCAATTTTGGTGCCCAAGTCCAAAATAAAATAAAGATAGTCTTTTCCTAGCATTTTAAATAGACCAAAGAAGATTGGAAAAAGATATCCTCTGATTGGCTTATTTTTAACTAAAACGTAGCCAGCCTTGCTCAAATTATTGTCTAATGTTTCTGTATGGGTTACTTGTGGGGGAACGTGAGCCACCTACTCCATCCTCTCGAAGAAGCGCTC
Organism: Lepeophtheirus salmonis; assembly: GCF_016086655.4. Lineage (NCBI taxonomy): Eukaryota > Metazoa > Arthropoda > Copepoda > Siphonostomatoida > Caligidae > Lepeophtheirus > Lepeophtheirus salmonis. Next base: position 851,499 of record NC_052144.2, on the reverse strand, counting down.
CACACCAGCATCTACCTTAGGATTAAGGAACAAATCAAAGTAGCCTTAAGCCAAAGATCCTGAGCGACCAGAAAGTAACTGGAAGGGAGAATATTTAGATCCTTGTTCTATTGGTACTGAATTCCCTAGTCCTAACAAAACAACTGATAGAGCAATAATCCAATTTTTTTTCTCTTTTAGTATCCGAGTAACTGGCCCAGTTTTTAGGGAACTGTGGAACTGTTCAATAAGCCATTTTAAAAATTGGTGGTCATATTTGCGATTCCAAGTGCCCTGCATACACATGCACAAATAACATTTGTGATTTGCGTCTCCCCCCCTCACATAATGATGTCAGGAACTCCAAATTTTTATATCCAACTGTCTACAAAAGCTCCAGCCACTGTATTAGAGGTGATATTTAGAATTGGAATCACTTATCATCACCTTAAATACAGATTCAATATAGGCAGGGTACCGTGCTGTCCTTTGACGAATGTGGATGAAGGCAATTCTTGCTGATGGTGCATCGATAGAGGAGGTAGGCTTTTGGTATTCTGAAAGGCTTCTTTTGTTGGCATGCATTTTTCAGTAAATTTGTAGTTAATTCTTCAGGAGGGTTATAATTTTATCTTGAAAACGCCAGCCTTTCCTTCTGGATAGAGATAATATGGAAGGAAAATTGTTTTTCAACAAGACAACGGCCCAAAAATACATCCAGGCTCTGCATAAACTTCTTGGAAAGAAATAAGCCTCTCATATCTGATCTATTATACACCGACCAAACAGATCTCCTGATTGTATGTGGGAACACCTTGACAGAAAAGTTCGAGAAAAGTCCCCCTAAAATGGAGTTGTTGAACATTTTGAAGGCATGATTGAAATGATATCATTTTACTTATCTTGAAAAACTAATAGAAAGAATGCCAAAAGTCTGTAAAGCAGTTAACGTGGCAAAAAGAAGATTTCTTGATGGAGCCAAAATATAAACAAAACACTTTAATTATTATCGAAATAAATTATTATAACCATATTGAACCCTTATTTACCTAACATGAAGTCGTAGTTAGTTTTAGAAATATGTGAAATTCCATTTTTTTCCAAATTTGCTGCAGTTAACAGCATAAAGCTACAATGATTTTCAAATGATGATTTAATTTTGATAACTTATATGTATACCATAAATAATTAATTTTAATAAAATTTCTTTTTGTTCGGTGGTTAAAGATTAATAACACAGTGTATTCAACTTTTTTATAAGTTAAGTCAATGTAATTATAGTTTAAATATTTGTTTGTTGATTTTTTATAGATTCTTGTTAGTGATAATCCGAGGACTTAAATTTTACTTCTTTACTTTTAAAGCCATTCTCAATCTCTGAATTTAATTTTAGCTCTCTGAGTTTAATTCTATAATATTATCAGTATGTCATTGATTAAATAAAAGAAGCTTCTGAATTGATCGATGTTTTTTAACTTAAAATCAAAATCCTTTTTCATTATGAATTTAAGGCCTACCGCAAGCTTTAGTAGTTCAGAAGATAATATTTTTCCTTTGCATATATTACAGATTAATAATGGATCATAAATACCGTATAATGTCTTACTTTTTGGGAAAACTAATTTTCTCACTTAATACATTCACAATGCTCCTTAAACTTGTATCATGTAACACCACTATCTATTCTATTTTGGAGGCTGTCATGAAATATCTAAATGGGAAATAGTCGTGGAGCGGATCTTGAACACAGACAGGAAGCTTGAAGATCAATTTGCCTTATTAGATAAGTTTAATTCAAAGGAATGGAATATTGATTCAGGTGCAACCACTCATATGTGTTCTGATAAAAGTGTTTTTAAAGAGATAAACACAATGAAAGAAGAGTCCATGAAGATCACAATTAGAGATGGAAGGTCGTTGAGGGTCATTAGAATTGGCAATGTAGATATTACGACTGATATTTTAGATAGATAGAATATGAACATTTCATGATGTATTACAGGGAGCGGGGATCAAATTGTCGCCAAAATATTTTTCTACAAAAAACAACACAAAATATACATTTTTTAACTTTTTTATTGAAAATCAAAACTATGACGAGCATATAGGTATAGAGTAGCCATTAATTCGATATAATAACCGTTGGCATCAATAACAGCCTCAATACGGCCTCTGAACCGGCCGCAGGCTCTTCTGAACATCTCATTGTCCATGTTGCCAAATACCTCCTTAATGGAGTCCATCAGGCTGGCCTGGGTGCTACGGGGATGTCTGTTGGTGTGTCTCTCGACATAGCCCCAGACAAAATAGTCCAAAGGATTAAGGTCGGGTGAGTTAGGAGGCCACAAATCCTTGGTTACGACGTTTTAACAGTTCTCGGTTAACCATTGTATGGAGATTTTAGACACATGGTAGGGTGCTGAGTCCTGTTGCCACATCTGATGGCAGCCCAGATCCCTCGCCATAAGATAGATTTCAAAAATAAAAAAGATGTTCACACTTCCTCGATGGGACAATGAGGTAAAAAGCCAGGTGACATTACAGCACCTCCAAAGACCTCATGCACCAGTCCATTGAGATAACACATTTGGTTTTCATTTATAAAATTAAATTCGTGAAACTATGGAAATAAATAATTATTATAAAGACTGTTCGCTCAAATATTTCTGAATGTTTAAATAATGAAAAAATTAGACCTAACTTTAGAAGGGATTTATTCAATTCTGAAAAATTTAAATTTTAAACTTCGAGAAGATATAATTTATTATTTAACAATAGAATTTCTTTAAAATGAATTCTTAAAACTTATGTGTGTATAATATATCTTAATAATTAATGTAGCCATCCTTAGCGACAATGATGGGGTCCATGCGGCGGCAGAAGGTCGGACATCCACTGTGGATATAGTTCTTTGTCATGGTGTACCAGTACTGGCTGACAGTTGCTTTAAGGTCCTCTGTGTTTGGATGACGGACACAGTAGGCCTTCCCGTTGACATGCACCAAAAAAGTGTAGTTAAGGAGCTAGGCATCAAGGTTATATTTTACAAAAAGTGTCAAGAAAGAGCACAAAAGAGTTAAAAGACTCATTCAATGCTCCTTCAAAAGAGTCTTGCGAGGAAAGAAGTAGTTTTCTTTTAGTACTGGTGTCAAAAATTGCCTCTCCACCAACACAAGGCCACTTTCTTGATAGCTCTCGGTACAGTCTTCTGTGAACCCCTGAGATCTCTGCGTGGGCCCTTATGGACTTGAGAGAATTGGCCGGGCTATTTTCATTAACCCTTGGGGCTCAGTTTGGCCTTCGTCCTCTCCAAACATTTCGGACTTGCAGATGGCGTAGACCGTGGTTCCTATAGACGCCCAACTACTTGGAGTACATAAATTGAAATTCTGGGGTCACGCTGCTATGTCATTTTATCGACTGGTAACTATGCTGGAGATGACACGTTTTTTTTTGTTATTAATTGTTTATCCTTAAATATATTGCAATTTAAAATAATTGTAATTACTCAACCTTAAATTATATTAAATTAGTAAATGTTCGGATTTCAATTTTCTTAATATAGATAGCTTATAATATCTCTGAAACAAAAACTATTCAAAATATATAAATAGACAAAAGATAATTTTTAGAGTAGTAATGTTATGAAATAACTAATTAATAATTAAGTTTTCACATTGTTAACATCAAAACCAAAAAGAGTATATATAAAAAAAAAAACTAATGTAAAAAATTGAAAATTAAATCTCAAAATTTACGTCCATTTCTATTTTCTTTGATATTTATTGTAATAATTGTCTCTTGCATATTGGCAAAAAAAAAAATCAAACAAAAATTAATTCATTATGTGGTTTATGAGCAAAAAAAATATCCTAGGAATTAATTATCTTATTTCCAGTTAATTTTAAATGTATTAATAATGCCACATTAGAACATTATCACTCATATTTTCCAGCCACATATTTAATTTAAGTATTATAAAATAGTTCTATTCAATAAATGTTTCTCATTTAAACAAATATATTTTAACAAATAAACTCCGTAGTAAATTAGTTATTAGAACATTATGAAAGAAAACTGATCGGGGTTGTATGAGAGAGAAATAATGAAATGAATAAAAAAATATAAGGTTTACACAGTAGTCCTTAAAGAATAGCGTAAACTCAAATTCCTCATAAAGGGGTGGTGGAAAAATCAAAATATCGCCAATGCAATTACTCATAATATTTTCAACTTTTATTTTTAAAAATGTTGACAAATGGCTACAATTTTGCCCCTGAATGCACTACAGACACTCACAACATTGTTGTGCAGCATGGCAGCCCATTGCTAGTCAACAGCAGCTTTAAGGATTTGAAGGAAAAGTGAAAAGTGGGGGCAAACGGAAAATGTACTTTCCATAGAGCACAGTCAGTCAATAAACATTGGATGGCCAAAAATCAGAATATCGGTACCATTACCAAAATTTATTTGTCTGTGCCCTGAAGCGCCATCTTCCTGGTACCCGTTGTTACTTCAGGATATGCTTTGTTCAACCCAGGTTGAGCACAGTTTCTATGACTTCAAAGTTTTCTTTGGCTTCGGCCCTGAGCCTCTTTTGGAGCCTAAATGTGACAATATGTTGCCAATCCAAAGCCACAATACTGAAAATCATAGCGCTGGAGGGACACTTTGTAGTATTGATGTAGGGCACCTTATACACTTTTAAGGCAAGATACATGTAGCGTGAATTGTACGCCTGGTCTTAAGTTCAGTTCTACTTGTCTGAGAAAACAATCAAAGTGGATCGCAGTCTCTTCTTCAGAAATTAATGACCTATTTTCCTAAATCTGCTGTGCTGATTTTGGTCTTTTTCCAATTATCTTATATTTATTATGACATATAAGTTCATACCAAGGTACACAACTGCTCTGTGCACTGTGCTCTTCCAGACACTCAACTTCCTTGAATATTCCCAAATTAAACTTTTTGGATTGTCTACGATAGTCGAACTAAATTGCTCCAAAACTCCTCTACCTTCACTTTCTTTTGCCCTTCATTATTTGGCTTCTATCCACACATTTCACATACTTCAGGTTCTTCTTAATCTCATAACAAGTGTCTATCTACAAGGAGCAATCCCACAAATGGATGATACTGGTATTCCTGTTTGGAGTAAGTGATCCATTCTTTGTCTTTTTTGTTCCATTTCAAACACTTGTTTCTTACTGATTGATTCTAAACTGATATCAGTTGGAGGCTTAAATCTAGAACTATAGAACCTATGTTACACAAAACCTCCACAATTGGCTTTAAATATTTTTCTGTAATTTGCTGACACACGGTGTAATTATCCCTTTTGGAATATTTTTCGAATAGTAAATTAATCATATTCAACATCTTCTAATATAACTTTAGAAGAGTAGAAGGGACCTATTAAATAAATCATTTTATGAGTTGTATTACCATAAAAAACCTTTAAGGACGAGTTTCAGTAAATAATTTTTTTGTTCTTTATTTTATACACTGATACAACACTTATTTCTATTAGAACTCGGCCTCTAACCTGTGCCTAAAGCTGCTACATCACTTCCTGATGAATACTTTGTATATGACAGGGCACTGCGTCTCAATGGAGACCTCGGGGGTAATCCGAATTTAGGTCTCAAGTTGCAAAGGCTCTCTTTTTTACTTTTTACACCGTAGGTACAATTTTAATCATTGTCTTTTATTTTATGTGAATTATTTCGGCTGAAAAATTTACTTTTATTTCTTTCTTTGCACTATCAAAATTATTGATGCAATTACTATTGATATATCGTATATGCTTTGCAAAAAAAAAAGGCCATTCATACAGAATCTAAATTTATATATCATAATTTTTACTTTATCAATTATGTATTATATTTACACTTGATATGGGCCAGAATAAAAGTAAAAAAAAATTCGTTGCCCAAGACTCACCTTTAAATTGAAAAAAAAGAACAAAAAAAATAATCTTTTCGTTATTTATACTAATTAAATTTGTACACTCCAATAAAAAATGTTGGGATATCTCTTGAGAATATTAACAGGAAAAAATTTTGCTCTCTTCCAATGTTCTAAAATTTATATTAACCTAGTTTAATAAATTGGTAACCACTATAAACTTCATAGAAAATAATGAATAGTCTACATCTTATTAAGCTCTCAGTTTATCTCTTGGACCGAAGCATTAAAGCCACCCGTATCTTGGGTCTTCTTTATTTGATCTAAAAATGGATTTAGTATTGATTTGACTACTTAAAGCATTCTCAGCCTATTGTTTCCTGTTTTTTTCATTTGATTAAAAAAACTATTCCTAGGGCCAATTTCTCTTCTTTTAAATAGAACCCTCAAAAAAATTATTTCTCTTTCCAAAATCTCATTTGCTGTAAATTCACAATTTTATTTAAAATCGATTTTTATTTAATATCTTTCTTTTGATAAATGTGCTAGATATATATGTCAATATGCGATTATCTAAAAACTTGTTCCTGCTATTTCATTTTTCCAAAAAATTTCTTCGCAAATTCACATTAATTACAAATTTTTGATCCCCTTAATAGTTTCTTTCATTTTTGATGTGAAAAGTTACCTGTTTATGCATTATGGACTTGAGAGGATTCTTCTGGGCTGTTTTCTTTAGCTCCTCCGGGTCTATCTTAGCCTTTTTGGCAGAACCCTGCTTCCTGTCCAACATTTGGAACTGCTGGAAGCGTATACGATGGACCTTGGAAGGCCCGACTGGTAAGGAATAGAAATTCTTTGATAACTTTCAAGTATCGTTTTCTCGACGTGTACGTATACTAGAGAGATTAAGTTTTTTTTCTTTTGTATCAAGTATCTACACTTAGATAGACGCAAAATAATTAATAGTACATACTTATAAACCGATAATCTTTGCATTATTCCTTATAATATTTTAACCTCATTTTTTAGTGTGATACTTAATAAAAATCTATAACTTAGAATATTATGCACTTTACAAAAAACACAGTGTTCTATTTTCTACAACTATTTCCAAATGTAGCAATATCAATTCGTTTCCTTCTATTTGATGGTAACTAGTTATTGAAAACACTAATATTTAGTCGAACCTTTACTTATGAGTTAAATTCGTTCCACATCTGTCATTTCTACGAAAGGAATGTAGTTTGACAATTTATTTAAATTAGCTACATAAATTAAATAACTTATTAATATCTGCCAACCATAGACTAGAATTTTAAGAATGTTTCTAGAAGGAGAAATGTTTTTAAACTAAATTGATTTCCCCTAATCTTAAATAGCTAACGCCATTTTAACTCTCAAACCATCCTAATAAATATTACCATTGAAAATACTATTAAATACGAACCATATCTTACAAAATCTGGTAAATCTCTTTGCTGATGGGAGATGCCCACTAAAACTACAAAGTCATGAGCAATTTACACCCGTAAACATTATTGTAATACTTTGTTGATTTTGTTTTCCTATATCAATTATTTTTAATATAAAACTATTTAAACAATAGAAAAATCGTTATAAAATCAATGCAAAAAAGTAGTCTTGCTCTAACTTGTATTAGTTTTGTTTTAAAATTTGTGACCCGCTTTTGTTGATTTGTCGTTTTTGTATATTTTGTCATAATAACTCCGAAAATTGGATTTTGTTTTTAAGAGAGATAAGCTTTCTAACATTGAAAATGTTGATTTGCTAGGAGCTATGATGGGAAAGATATAAAGACAAATCCCACTCTTTATTTTGCAAGGATATACATAGGACTAATTCCTATATTGATACTTCATTCTACCCTGACTCCAACTGGGATTTACAAATATAATTTACCTATAAGCCTTCCTTAGTGTTATTCTCCACCTTTTATTAATACACATAGTTTAGGTAACACTTTGTACATAAATTTCATTGCTGCTATTATTAGTCTCAATTGCTAAGTTGAGATCAATAATAGCAGCTTCAGAAAATTATAAAAATACTTAGATTGGCAAAGGGAAAAAAACTCAATTAAGACCATGATTTTTACAATTCTACAAATCAATGTCTAATGTTTTTTAATAAAATAATATTGGTATTTATTTCTTAACCCATGAACTCCTTACATAATATTCGATTATTTGTTACAGCTAAATCTAAAAGATAATATTATATCGGATTATCCATTGTCATAAACTAAATATTGTGTCGTATAATTTGGGAATCCGATCCAAAATATCAACACTGTATGATTTTCCATTATGCATACGAAACTGTACTGTATAAGGAACTTTCTTAATTTAGCTATTGTATACAAAATTTATCTGTAATAAACTGGATAGCAGTACTTTTTTCTGGGCTGTACTGATATACTCGCATAGACCATTTGCCTTTTCAGAGTTACAAACGCAGAAGATATTTGAGTCATGATATTATTTACTCATTGCCCTTAAATCAAATCAGCTGATCATTTTTGAGATTTGTGCCGAGAAACCCAGTAGTACATAAGCATGTACATTCCCCCATGAGTGGGAAAACACTCCGTATTCATGATATAATGAAATTAGCATTTGGGTAATATCATTGCACTCATGTTTAAAGTTGCTGAATATTGATATATATTATTATCGATAAAGTGTTATGTTAACCGACTTTAATAACTTATGGCTTAAAGTTTTGGCTGATAAAAAGGAACAATTGAGAAAGTTTGAACTGAAGCTAGAAGATGAACTCAATGACAAGCTGTAGAAGAGGGCGTACAACAACCCCCTGCAGCCCATGCCATCCCTGTTTAGGAAGATGAACGTCAATGAGAAGACCATCATAAACTGTATGAACGAGCACATAAGATACAGGTGAAACAAGATGAGAAATAGCCATATTCTCACTGAACTTTTTGAAACCAAACCGTCTGTTAAAGGCCTTCCAGATCTTGAATAACCACAAGCATCCCTTTGTACCAAATAGGGACTATTTGGGTTGCAGAAACTTTGGCACAGACAACTTTGTAAAAGTTGCTAAAAAGGCCTTTATCCTATTGACAAAGTTGATCCTGTTTTACAGGTCGTCCCGTTGGTATATCTCTTCACTGCGCCTCACACATAAAATGTCATGGGATTACAGTTTGGTGAGTAAGAAAGACAAACATCGAAGAAGGTGAGCCGAAAAAGTTATCGGCAATAAATATTTGTGATTTTCTGGATTGTGGCAAGGTTCAGAATACAAATGGAAAATAAACACCCTGTATCCTCGGACATATGTGCAGGTAAGATGTTCACTGCTGCATGGGCTACTAACCATCAGGGTGAAGCTTCATTAATAAAAATGGCATTGATAAAAAAAATATTTTGTCAACCATTGTGTAAAAAGCGGTGTGTCCTTATTGTGGAGAAGACAATGCTGAGATTACAAGCTTCTTAAAATCTAACGGTTCCTTTGACTGAAGCGTGAGAAATTAACTTAAAAATTCAAATCCATAGTGCAAAAAAAATTATCTGACCTGTTCTTGAGATTTTTTCATCTTTGTTTGACACAGTATTTGGGATCCAAGCTTGTTGGACGACCAGCCATGAGATATGTTTGTGTAGGGCACAGTATAAAGACACACCTACCTATTCTCCTTTAATATAAAAAACAAGTGGATTTCCTGGATCTGGGAGGAATTGAGGAATCAGCTCAAGGAGACTCCCGTTTTAAAGGTTGAGTTAAGGACGTTATTGATCCCAAAGGCAATAATATTATTTGATAATACGAGATCTTTAATTCAGCTTTGATTTGGCATCGATTTTGATTAAAATAGGATGATTAGTGTAGGAGAATATTCTGTTGCTTAATGAAAAGATGTTTACATCCTGTAAATGATTGTTGTTATTGTTAATATGACCTCAAAAATGACCTTTCATAAAAAAAAAAATAGTTATTTTTCAGAATAGTCTTGTTCTGTTAGTGAATTTTTTCCTTTCTATTTTCCAATACTTTTTCATTGGTTCTTAAAATACTGTTTTATTATTTACTTTAAATAAAAATCATTATATTAATATGTAACTTAATTAAATTATTTAATCATATATGCACAAAATACAATATATTAAATAATAATATGAATAATGTAAATTTAATTGCAAATGTTTATTTTTGTAAAACCAAATATTTAGTAAATAAAACAAAAAATCATATTATTTTTTAAATTGTCTTAGTTACGGAAACAATAATATTTCATTCATTAAATTACAAACAAATGCACGTAGGTCAATGAAACTTACATTGTTTCAAAGATCAGACTTGAAGCCTTTCTTTTTACGTTTTATACAATAGGGGTGGAATGAGATCCTGTGTGCATTGGAGACAGTACTGATGAAAATTCTCAAACCTCGATGCACAACGTTATAGAAGGGTTGATGAGGAATGTTATGAAAGACATAGGCCTTAATGGCTACTTCTGCTGAAAAGACAGTTTATACCAGCAAAGATTAAGGCCACAGATTGATACAGAACAAAAACACTCATAAATTTAGTGTAGGGTGACACAAATCCACCATTGGAATGGTAGCCTCCTTTCTCATCAGATATGATCCAATTTATCTCAGGGAATAGAGTTGCTATTGAGGCCAATGTCTGTGCTGTTTCCTTCATAAATACTGTTGAGCTGACGATTTCTATTAAGCAGAGGTGGACAGCTATGTCGGATGAGTATGTCATTAGAGTATACATGTCCTACCAACCTCGTGTATAGGCTACAATGGAGGATAAATGTAGAAATTTTGAATTTTAAAAAATGAGGATGTGTTTTTTTGCTTATAAATAAATATAAGGGTGCTTTTGATACTTGATAATTTTGTTCATGTTGTGAGCTATGATGTATTTTTGCCTCAGCACACGTCCCAATTTAGTTATTGATGGATAATATAAGTGTCGTTTTCCAATTGATTTTCCAAATACAAGTTTACTGCTAATAAACAAACACATCCCAAGAACTTATGTGATCCATCAATACTAAATAAGATAGATAATTTAAAAAAAAATAGAATAAGGATTTACATTTGTATTTTTCCACCTATTATCGTCAATTAATAATAATGTTTTATTCTTGCATGCTTTATTAATAAATTCAAAATATTAAACTAAATCTAAAATTCTTAAGTATTCTTAACTCATCACAAAAATTAGAATATAAAGCCAAGATTTGATGCATATATGTCAATCAGTTTTTAGGCTGCTCAAGATCCAACAGATAAATCGGAACAAAGCTTGACTTTATCTATATCAATAAGGACGGTAATATAATAACACTTTGTTTGATTCAGCACTCTAAGCAGTCACCAAGACTAAATCAAGTTCATCAAACTGGCACAGGTGTTTCTGATGTGGCCCAGAGCCAGCTATTGCCTTTACGCACGATGCTGGCATTCATTAATTTTGTATAATATTATCCTTTTAACTCTCCTCAGATGTAAAACAGTTAACGTAAGGGAAGCTAATGACCGAGTCTTCACGTTCAATAAAAAGCGAAAATTGGCTTGGGGTCAATATGAGACCATTTTGCCAACATACTCTGGTGAAAAGTTATGATGAAATAATTAAGTTCAATTGGGTCAAACTTGTCAATCTTGTCAAATCCATTAGATGAGTGGCCTTGTGGAGATTACTTCCTTAAGGTATTTGTGCAGCTCACCAGGTAACCTGGTTTAGCGGTAGGCGAGACGACTCAAGCCTGAACCTGGAAACTAGAGTTGAGGCCCGAGGACTTGACGTCTTTTTTATTGTATTCAATTTTCATAGGGTAGCTTCGACATTGCCTTTGATGGGTTTACATTAATTGACCTATTGAAGAAGGTTAAGGATGTTGTTGTCCTTTTGGTTCTTTTTGGACTCCTGGTGACGTTTCCCAACTTTTTAAGGAACTTCAGAAGATCGTAGACGGTTTATATGTGGTATCAAGTGGAGTTGATTATTACTCGAGATTATTAACCTTTGATTGACGCCGAATATTGCAATTTAAGTAGACAATGTGGTCATTACAACAAATAGTTTAGACATTGATAGATTTTTTTATACGAGACCGTATTGGGGACAAAACAAGTCTTTATAATATAATAAAGTATCTCAACTATAAGTAAAATTCTTGAGTATCATAACTTATCCACAAATTTGCATATAATCCTTATAATTTTCTCTCTTAATATCAACAAAATATTAGCATATAAGTATGGATATATGAAGGTAAAAAATAACAGGATATTTTCAACACTTTTTATCGTTTTTACAAGATTGTTTTTATGTTTACGCACCTAATATATATATTAGAAACTTTTTTTTTTCTGTGAATTAAAGAGAATAAAGGTTTACCCTACAATATACCTTTGCATACGTACAATGAATGTATGTATGTTAAATAGACCTCAAATCTTTTGGGACAATACAATAAAACAAAACTATTAGCATACATGGGAGTTGTGAAGATATTATTAATAACAGTTAAGACTTGGCATTATGCAAATTAGCATTTATATATCATACAACATTATTCCTTAGAGATGGTTTGTCTAAACATTGTACCAAAAAAGGCTTGTTCGCATAGACTGTAAATAGTTCTTTACAAAAATAAAAGCAATGTTATGAATGATTAATCTGCCAACGTAGGTAATGTTAGAATAAAGGAATATATTTTTCACTTGCCACTTAGGTAAATACTATTCATATTAGTAATGAAAATGAGCTAATGCTCACATTATTAAGCTTACTTGCAGACCTCAGAGCACAATTTGGTTGACATTCTGCATAGTTAATGTATTATATTTATTGATGAAACAAGTTTGTATTTTGGGTCATCTTAAAAGAATAAAATTAAAAATCAATATTGTAACCTGTACAAATTGAAGAATTGGATGGAGTAGAATAGCTTAACTTTCATGACGTTTCATTAAATCAAAAAGAATCAGCTGTGTAAGAGTAGGAGAGGAATAAGAGGCTAAACAAGGATATAGGTAAGAATTACTTCTATATATGTATATCCCCAATTCTACTTGAGTAGTATAACAATGACCTACAATTATAAGTTCTTACAAATTATCAGGGTTAATCCTTGTCTTTTATGTTACCTGGAACAAACCAAATATTATCTTCGTCCCTTCGTTTTTCTTTAGTAATTAAAAACCTTTTTATTATTAAGACGGGTGATTTTAAAGTACTGTATATATAAAAGAATTACTATAAATGATCGAACATGAATATAAATAAATTTAAGATCAAACTTATTACATTCAAATATATTGGGTTATTTAACTCGTCCTCACACGTACTACAGAGCTCAAATGAAAAGCCAATTGACGAAAGAAATTTAACACTTACAGAAAAAAACAGCTCTAGAAAATAAAAGTTAAAAACTGTTCAAGTTACAAATAAAAAAAATGTATTGCATTTATCTAAGGACACATTTTTTATCACTTTAATTAATGGTATGCTTATAGTTGTATAAAATATGACCATCATAAAAAATTCTTGAAAGTAAAAGAAACTGCAAAAGAACATAGGAACTTTGATAATTTGACAGCAACTTTGGTATTGAGATGTTTCAGTGGATTAACAGTCATCGACAGTCAAGAAAAAAGTATAAACCATAAAGTGGTTTTGTCTCTTTCTTTTTGGTTAAAGGATTACAAGATATAATAAAGGTTAGATGTGTCATATAATTAATTAACTTCTTTTTTAATTTATGCACATTACAATTTAGACAATATTTATATCACTTATGTATAACATCTTTAATTTTCATAGCGTTATACTGACAGCAAATAAGCTTAATTCCATTGCTATACTTTTGTTTTTGATATCATCAAGAAATGTAGTAATTTTTAGAGACCAAATGCGTACTTTTTTCATTTAGCGTTCAATTTAGTTCATTTTATTTTACAATAACCCCTTTATCAAAAATAGACAGTCACATTTTATCTTTATATTATTTATTTTATAAATTGATATTGATGTGCTTAAATTAAATGGTTAATGCACCTTGCTTAGTTTACTTTATCTTTTGAAGTAGATGGGAGATGCTTATTTATCTAAGTGAGTAAAACGTTAATAACAAATTAGTTCCATGATAATAAATGACTTTATAAATCTAATAAAAAAGTTATTTAATTGCTTTTGCTAATCATCAATGCCAAAAAATAAAAAAATCCTTATAAATATACATACATACAGGGTGGTCCAGATATATTGGGAAAATATTTAAAGGCTTATAAAGGAATTATTCGTCTTTGGAGGCTCTAAAAAAGTCAATTATTAGTATAACGGCAACGATTGGTCTCCACGAAGTCGCCTGGGTGTCTAAAGGTTCTTGCGCCTCGTAACTAAAGTTAGCAAGAGGCAGATCTCTTTATAAGCAATTGAATGTCAATAAATGTAGATACAAATAAATATCGTTTTACCCGATCTAGTTCGTTTGTTATAAGCTTTTAAAGATTTTCTTAATTTATCTGGACCCCCTTTTACATACTATATAATAACGTAGATTTGCTTTTAAATGATTTACATTTGAAGGAATATGTATTTTATCTATTTACAATTTTGTAAATTTAGTTGATAAATGTTGTCAATCAAAATGAAGAAAAAATACTAGTTAAGCCACTTCATGATATTAATTTGTATTACTTAAGCTATTCTTTATTCCCATGACAAAATACTTTAGGTCATTGTCGTACTGGAAAACTCATTTTATGATACATTTATCCCCTGCTCTAAAGTACTATGTTGTAGCACAAGATTATCTTCGACAACCATTCAATGCAATAAATACAGGGAGTGTGGATCAAATTGTCGCCAAAATATTTTTCTACAAAAAACCACACAAAATATACATTTTTAACTTTTTTATTGAAAATTAAAACTATGACGAGCATATAGGTATAGAGTAGCCATTCATTGATATAATCCCCGTTGGCATCAATAACGCCCTCAATACAGCCTCTGAACCGGCCGCAGGCTCTTCTGACCATCTCATTGTCCATGTTGCCGAATACCTCCTTGATGAAGTCCATCGGCTGACCTTGGTGCTATGGGGATGTCTGTTGGTATGTTTCTCGACATAGGTCCAGACAAAATAGTCCAAAGGATTGAGGTTGGGAGAGTTAGGAGGCCACAAATCCTTGGTTACGACGTCATAACAGTTCTCGGTTAACCACTGTATGGAAATTTTGGACACATGACAGGGTGCTGAGTCCTGTTGCCACACCCAGGGCCTGTCCCCGGCCACCCCCGGACCTGGTAGGGTCATCCTCGACCATCTTCTTTGCCTTGTCGACAAAGTCGGTGTCCCTGACCTTCCTGTCAGCGCCCTCTCCTTGGGTGCCCTCTTTATGGTGGCATCAACATCCCAGGTGTCCTTTAGCTTCTTACGGATACGCTGAACAGTTCGTAAATTCACTCCTAAGGTTGAATCAATCGTTGAATTGGAGATTTCACCTCCATTATTAACCAATGCCATGACTACGGTGGACCTCCAATGCTCCTCGTTCCACTTATAGCTCTTTATCTCCTCATATGATGACGGCATGGGGCTAACTGAACTACGTATCGTCAGCTGACGAAAATAGCTTTCCTATTTGGTATCCGGTTTTTTATTTGATAATGTCGTCTTCAAGTTATCAAAGTTTAAAGTAGGCGAAAATTTGATCCCCGCTCCCTGTACGTTTTTTCCTCAAAGCAGAGAAACACCCACATAACAAATGAAATGTTTTACCCATGCTTGACAGTGAAGATGGTATTTTTAGGGTTTTACACACCATTATTCTACATCCAAACATTTTTTTCTTTTTGCTTCATATAATGTACATTTTTTATTGTAGTTTTTTTTAAGGCACTTCAAGATTTTTTATCTACTCACAGCCTCAACTTACAAAAGAGAAAAGTAACATTCAGTAAAAAAAACATATGGTAAAAAGCATTTATATCTTATTGCCAACTGTGTATTATAACTTACATAATTTAAACAATGGATCCATAATTTTATCAATATAATAGTCAATGACGTATTATGAAATGACAAGAGTTATAACAGAAGACTTTTAGAGAAGAGTATTAGCAGAAAAAAATATATAATACAATTTTTCTATAATATCCGTTATAAGTTCATAGTACGTAGAGTCAGCTCTTTAAGTCATGAAGAGTTTACTCAAGAAAACAGCTGAATGGTGAATATTTTATAGGTTGATTATTCCAAAAAGCTTACTCTGATGAGCTACCAGGTTTAAACAAACACAAACATTATTAGAGAATAATATAAGAAATTAAATGCACATTGTAAATCCACTTACCATAAAGCTTTTTACAATTTATGCTATTCTGCTATGTTGCCAACTGTACGATAAATGACGCTTAATTCAATGCTTATATACGAATATTTAATCATAACCTCACCTTTTGATTAAAAAAAAAATTGATTTATATTCTATCTCCTACAGCAAAGTATTTTTTTATTAAAAAAATTTCCTGAATTTAACAGAATCCATTATTTGGTATCCTATATAAAAATTCTAAAATATAACTATGACAGGCTCTCGGTGCAACTCAAAATAAAACACTCATAAAATAAAAGTGCCTTTATTATACCAACAAAATCAACCAATCTGGTTAAAGTATCTCTATGTGTTCAAAAGTTATGACCCATGTCCCTTTAATCTTATGTGTAATATTCACTTATGACCTTAGCCACTCAAAATTAATGGTAATTACTGTTAACATATACAAAATTGCTTAAAATGTTTTAACAAAATCAATTTATAAATTTTTACGTAATATTCCCTACTAATAGATTAACAAATAACCTTATCTTTTGAAATGTAATGACCCCTTACAGTTAACATGTGTATACTTCTTACAAAAGTTTTACAAAACCGGGCTGTATTTTTCTGGTAACCCTTCTTAAAAACCAATTAAATTTTTTTTGAAAAGAAACACAAAATTTGGCTTGTTTAGATCTGTTGAAAGATCCATTTATCAAAAAAATGGGAAACCCTACTATCAACTGTTGGTAAATTTTAATAGTTTGTTGATTTTTATCTAAATTAACTATAAAAGTCATATATTGATAATAAATAGACATGGGACAAATAAATGGTCCAAAATATTTACAACTTGAAATTATTAATCAAGCTCGATAATTGAAAATCATTTTTATAAAAGTAAATAATCCATTTTTTGATTGTTTTTTGAGGCAAAATATTGACAAATATATATTTTTAACTAAGCATGTTCTATATACATTTATTAGCATGATTTCAAATATGTTTTTTTCTCAAAATATTGGAGGTACATATTCCAAAAATGTTTATTTTGCTCAGAAATGATAAACAAAGAGATACAACACATTGATTCAGGTTTTAAGGTTACCTTTATTGATTAAAGTTGTAAATTTCATCATGGCAATAAATATAACTCTCCCTGAAAAATGTTTGGATATTTTCAAATAGATAAATCTATAAAAGTAAATTATTTCATTTTTCTTTTTTGGATAAATTGTCTTCTTTATATTCTGCCTATCATAAAAAAAATATAAAATTGTTGAAAAATCTGCTTTTTTCTACACTTAAAAGTCTTTTTCAATAAATTTATTAGTTAAAAATAAAAGGAGAAAATAAGTGCGTGCTATACACGGTACAACATAATTTTTTCTTCATCAGGGTTTTTATTTCATTTTACGTTACAAAAACAGAACCCCCTTTAGTGCCCATCATAATATACAAAGAATGTATCTTTTTGATAACATTATTTATAAATATCCATGAATTTAGTTCCATGCATGTACATACATTGTTTAGTATGCTTATAACACTTTTTATACTTACATATATGTTGCTAGAGAAGCCGGTATTAACCTTTAAGTTGCCTGTTTGCCTCAAGAATTGGAGCAGTGAAGACTATGCAGACAAATACGTTTGTATAAAATGCAAAGTTATTGTTCTATAACAAAAGTATTCAGTGTATATCTTATTTTTAGTTGATTCTTCAAATTGAGTTATGTACAAAATGAAACATAATAATTTTTAATAGTGTGGGAGTGTATTGTATTCTGCCTACTATAAATAATAAATTAAAAGCATGAGAGTACAACTTTTACACGAGCAAGGAAAGGAATACTAATAGTTTAGTTGTTTAGTTAAAAACAATTTTGATTGAATGAAAAAATATAATAAAAACCTTCGATTACAACGACAACAGAATTCCCAAGAAATGCCCCATCAAATCATAAATAAATCATTACGGTATTGTTAGATATAGTTGACAACAAGTTTGTCTCGTTTGCTGCACTGATAACTTTAGAATCTTATGGATATGGCCTCAATGCAATAGTATATGTAAACAGGTAATCAAAAAAAAGAAAAAAAAGGTATCAATCAATAAACCAGATACAAATAAGATAAAAAAAAAGGAAATTTGTATTGTAAAAAAAAACAAAAAAAACATTATAACCCAAATTTACTTACCCTTTTTAACCCTAATACGACACTTTTACAAAAATATATTTGAGAATATTTGTACTTAATACTATCCATATATTTAAAGCTTAAAAAATCATTTAAAAAAAACATCAAAACAACGGAAAGAAAAGGACTATAATCTGGTGTTTCTTTCTGATACTTCTTAATTCGATGAATAACTAGGAAAAATGTTCTTTCATTGTAATTTTATCAGACATTTTTCATGAAAAATACTCATCATATACGTTCATTGTACTCTAACGTACGAAAGATGTGTTATTGATATACAATAGTTATTTTGGTTGATTTCAGTATTATTACATAACCTGGACTGTTTTTTAGTATAAATTATAATATTTTCAAAAAATTGTGATATTGGATAAAGGTCCATGACAGTGTCCAACTTTGAAACCTTGAAAAATAAGGCTTAATTTGTTCACTTCAATTGTTCTTAAATTTCTAAACTATGTGTCCCCATATTTTGGTAAATTAACAAATTTAAGGACCACTCTATTATAAATATTTGGGGAAAATAAATATTTATAATTTTTTTTATCAACAAGCAATATTTTTATATTTTTGAAGTGGTACCCACATCAATCAAATGTATTTGTGACAGAAAATCAATTCTTTTAATGTATAATATTAAATTGTAATTACATTTATGCTGTATGTACTCGAATGTATATCTAGATATAAAATAAATCCCTTGATAATGATCATCATTTATCTTTTCCTTTTAGGTCATGGATAAACGAAATATTCAATGTATCTTATTAAAGCCTACCAATGAGTATCTCTAGAGATACCTGATATACTGTGCAACAATTTTTTTTTGTACATCTGGTACCCCAAGGAACCTTTTCATTGTCTGAAACTATGCTACTGCCTTGGACAAAATCTTCAATAGTACATTTTAGCTTTTTGGAAAGAAATACGTCAAGTAATTCAATTTTTCTTAGTGCTCTCGAAGGTCTCTTACCGCAAAACTGAAGTCGTGTTCTAATATCTGTCTCACATTACTGTGCATGAAAATTCTCCACTCGTTTTAAAATACCCTTGGTATGAATAAGGTGTATACTGTATTTTATATATCCTTCTTGAAATGAGAGTATACCCCATAATGTTAACCATATTTCCTTTGTATTTTCTTTTTTCATTGTATTCCTCAAAGAAATAAAAATTTATACAGAGATGGATCTTTCAAACGCAATCAACTTTTGATGGAACAATTTAAAACTTTCATAACTTTGTTTATGAGATTGATTATTCGCTAATGCAAGATAAGTAGTTTCATTGCAGTTTAAAACTCAATTTATATTATTAAGGTTCCAATTTCTTTCTATTTACCTAGATAATTGAACTTTGTGTTTCCTGGAAGTAGTCCATTATCTGCCAACATACCTTCTTGATCTATGTTTCTGGCACCAAGTTTTCCAGTGACGTTTGATGAGTAGTATGCATCAAGTTCCACTACAGGCTACATATATGTAATACTTTCTGCCAACGTCACTAACATGGGGGTTGTAATCTACTGCCAATTCATGTAATATCATAATAGGCTCAATCAACTATAGCTTGGTTGATATGCCAGGCAACAGGTTCTGTTGCATGCCAACACGTCTTGTGATATCAACCGGGGCTAAAGTGGATACCATTTCTGATGATAGTATACGAATTGGTAGTAGATTACAACCTGTTTGTTAGTGACGTTGGCAGAAAGTATTACATATATGTAGCCTGTAGTGGAACTTGATGCATACTACTCATCAAACGTCACTGGAAAACTTGGTGCCAGAAACATAGATCAAGAAGGTATGTTGGCAGATAATGGGAGCTAGTGGACTACTTCCAGGAAACACACAGCCCAGGATATGAACCACGGCTATAGTTGATGACGTCTCTGGTAATATTATATGAATTGGCGGTTTGGCGGTATGTGAAATTTATTATTCCAATGATTTTGCTCATTAACGATCTTTTTCAGTTATTATGCACATTAACAGTTTTGTTAAGATATTACTCATATTACCTAGTTACTATGCGTATTAACGGTCTTGTTCAATTATTATGCACATTACCTAGTTATTATGTACATTAACAGTCTAGTTCAGTTATTATGCACATTAACTAGTTATTTTGCATAAAAACGGATTTCTTACTTTACCTGCAACATATATATACTCTAAAGACAGCTTTAATTTTTAAAACTTTTCACAACTCCGAAGGGTTTTTGACATCTATAAAAAATTGCCAGGATCTCATCTTTGAAGTAATGCAAGAAAGATCGTATACAAGTATTAAAACTTGGCTTAATTTGCACCATAATATTAATTTATAATTTGTTTGGCCATATTTCAACGTTTTTGTATGATTTTCAATGTTCAAATATGATAAATGAGATAAAATTAACATATTTCATTTAAATCCCTATGACTTTATTTTCCCATATTAGTAAAGTTATCCGAAAATCCCTTCTGAGATATTTATTAAAACATTTGAATTCGACATATTCCTTCAAAAAGCTATACTTAAAATGATTAAGTACAGTAACCGACTAAACGTATTATTTTGCAATTTTTTGTCACAAGATTATTTAAACGACATTAACAAAGATTAAAATATTATGTATAGGTCTAAAAAATCCGTCCAATGATTTATTTTAATTGAAAAATGTTATTTTATCAATATTATAATTTGGATTATTTGGCAGAGATACATTTTATGCCAAGTGACTTATACATATAAGAAAGAAAGTAATGTTATGCAAAATATCATGTATAATAAATACAAGGTATCCACGATAAATTGGAACTACTTTAAACTTCATCCAGATCCATAATGTGGATATTCGGGGTTAAATTATACTACTATAAAAGGTTGCGTGAACAATACACTATAACTTCCACCACAATTGTTTTGACAAAAAACAAATGTCAACATGGAACAAGCAAGGAGAGACGCCATCCTCGAATTGGCTCGTGCGGGACACAAGCCTTCTGCTATCTACAGGATTCTTAACTACCCCCAGACCACGGTGTACCGGGTTTTCAATGCCTGGGGGGTTGAGGGGAAAGTCTGCCACAAGGCCCACAACATGAGAAGTTACCGAATCCGCACTCCCCGCTTCCTTGAAGGCCTCCAGAAGTCCATCAAGGCTTCGCTGGGGACTTCCTTGTCCAGGTTGACCAAGAACCGTGGAGTGAGCAAGGAGCTGGTCTCCAAGGCTGAGAATGAGGACCTCGGGTACAGGTCATACGGAATGGCCAAACAGCATATCCTCACGGCATCCATGAATGCCACCAGGCTCACCAACGGTAAGCGTCTCCTCAATGACCTGAAGAGCCATGGAGGAAGAATTATCTTCTTCTCCGACGAGAAGAACTGGAATGTCGACAGAAGCTACAAATGCCAGGTGGCTTGCCAAGGAGAGAGAAGAGGTCCCTGCAGGCTTCACCACAAAGTTCCCGGCCTCTGTGATGACCCTGGGTGTCATCTGCAGCACCAGTGAGGTGATGCCTCCTTTCTTCTTTAATCGCAAGGAAAGGGTTAACGCAATAAAGTACTGCGAAGTCATAGAGGAGTTTGTCATCCCCTGGATGAAGGATACGGCCACTGGGAGGGAGTTCATATTCAAACAAAACTCAGCGTCCGCACACATCGCTATGAGGACCACTAACCTCTTCAACTCCCACGACATCACTTTCTGGGATCGCAACACCTGGCCCTCCAACTCACCCGATCTCAATCCGTGTGATTACTACGGGTAGGGGAAGTTGGAGAGGGAGGTGTACAAGGTCAGCCACATGAGCATCGCAGCCCTGAAGGGCTCCATTACGAGGGAGTGGAATGTTGTCGATTCTGCGGAAGTAATCAGGGCATGCAAATTTTTTAGGGGGAGAATGGAAAAGATGGTGGCTGCTGAGGGAGAACATGTTGAATAAATTTATTGTTTAATATCATGTATAACTTTTTCATATTAACAAATACACTCCAAATTCCATTTTTATCAAGCAGGTTGAATTTTAAGATAGTTCCAATCTATCGTGGACACCATGCATGGGCAAGGAGTCACTCATTTCATTTTTTCCTTTAAAATATAATTAACCCTACCTACTGATGAAGTTGCATAATAAATCTAATGTCTTATAGATATTTGTAAAACTAATTTGCAATGCACCCAATTGTAAAAATAAAGCTTTGAAACAAAGTGGCAAAACGTAAAATAAGATGTAAGATTTATATAAATGTTTAAAAAAAAGTACAAATAACGTATTATCCCTCTCCCACCTAGTGAATTTATATTTCACGATACTTAATTAATACATTATTTGTACAAATTTTATAATATTCTATTTTTGTTTGAAAATTGTATAATATTTTATTTTTGTTTGAAAATTGTATAATATTCTATTTTTGTTTCGAAAATTTTTGTGTCTTTTATTTGGTTTATGATTTGAATAATCCCATCTTGTCTCATTGGACTTTTAAGTCTGCCTGTTACTATTGCCGAATCTTTTCGTAGACAAAGTTAATTTTTGTATTATTATGTCTTTAACTTTTGTTTCCAAAAAGCAATTTTTAATGTTTTGCTTGCATTTTTCATTCATGTTTCAGGACTTGGAGTATTGGTGTGAAACTATATTAATTGCGTTTCATAAGTAATTTAATAAAAAAGAAAGATACATATCTAACAAATCTCTAAAAATCATTTTTATATCTATGTTAAAATGGAAGCACTAATGTTTAAATATTAATAAATTATCATTTGTAAATAGAGATATATATTTTGTTTACAAATTGTAATGTCTGTCAAATTGCAAATTGTATATGCAAATTGTAAAAGTTGCAGCTTCATCGTCTTAAAATGTATTATGTATCCACAACATTGGTTATTCTAATTTAAATTATTAATGAAAACTATTATTTCATTTTGACATATTATTCTTATCTTGAATTTATAAACACAGTAATTGTGACTAGTTAAACTTTATAACATTCTAAAGGAAACTAATATTCATAAGTAAATAGTCAAAAGCTTCACCATTTATTTATCAGGCTCCTGTCTGATACATAATGGCCTGAAGAAGTAATTCTTGCATTACTTAAGAATTCACTCATACTTTCCATTTGAGGACTATAATTGGGTGGTTCGTTTGAACATAGTAACGAGAAAAATGTTATCAATGATAGAGCTCTAAGCAAAAACACACCTATCTCCAATAATGATCCATTCTTTTCACTTCTACTAACATTAAAAATGGATCTATACAGATCTACTTATCAAATTAAAAACAAATCCGTTGGAAGAATTTTATTTTGATTTTAATTGTCCAAAAATCACAAGAGCTTCTGATTCATTTTAACCCTGAGAGATTTGGTACCTTCCAGATACCTTGCATATGTGTAAAACTAAGATCCCAGCAAGGATATTGGAGCATTAATCCTCGACCATGAAACGTATGCTCTTACATGGCCCCATACTGAATTTTCTCTTAATTCACATATGCTCTCCTTTATCATTTAAGAAAAGGCATGTATATCAGCAAATTGAATGTTTTCGGGAGGGTATTAGTATACCAGGGATTCAATTTTTCTTATCTATTGAGTATTTTAGAACGATGTTACTGAAAACTCTGACACTTTTCAGTATGTAAAATAACTTTTTTAACTAATTTATTTTCACAGCATCAACACTGTGACAAAGACTCATTTAAACGTAACTCGCTCAGATATGTTTTAAGATAGCTTTTATCCTTATTTCACAGGAGATTATGATTTAAACATTGAAAGATGAACATACTATTAACTAATAAGAGGATGCATTATATCTTTTGAATAAATGGTGCAACATAATAATCACGCCTTGAAAAAATCAGTTACTTTAAAAACTGAATTCAAAAGATAATTTATTTTAAAATTTGGGTTAGTATAGCTTCAACATCTTGTGCAAAATTCAATTTTCTTCTTTTTAAAAGGCGTTTGTGACTTGAGCAAAACTTAACTGCCAAGATATGAACAAGTTTGTGAAATGGTATAAGGTAAAATCTAAGCCCTTAATTAAAAATAAACCAACTGTAAATAAATAAATTAAATTTTAGTTAACAAAGTCAAAAATATCTCCAAAACACATTCACTACGGTCTCTGCAAAAAATGTGGGAATCGAATTGTA
The DNA here is from genome assembly GCF_016086655.4 of Lepeophtheirus salmonis. NCBI lineage: Eukaryota > Metazoa > Arthropoda > Copepoda > Siphonostomatoida > Caligidae > Lepeophtheirus > Lepeophtheirus salmonis. The sequence goes on along the minus strand of NC_052144.2, from coordinate 826,898 downwards.
TTATATCCTGAAAAATATTGAAATTTTATGAAATTTTTTAATATTAAATTAATAGATGACCAAAAAAATTTTGATGCAATAATGGAAGATTCAAATTCTTCATTTAATATTTCATTTTGAAATGTTGAAATTTTTCATCAAGTAAATGTAAATTAACTAAGAAGTTCCTGTTATGCAACAAAACTTTTTTCTGATCAAAGATGTGACTAATAAAGTATTAGTTGATGTCCTAGACAAGAAAGAAACAGCTGTCCAACAAAAAAAATCAGGAAATAATGAGTAGAACAATTAATTTGATTTATGTCATAAAAATCTCATAAAATAAAACAATTTAGAACTTTTATATTTAAAAAACTCTATGTAGTCCAAATAAAAAGTCAGATTTAAATTCAATAAAAAAAAAAAAAACTTCAGAAAAATGTTAAATTATGTAGATCTAAATTATTAGTTACAATTATGGAAAATTCAAAGGGGGTACTTCGTTAATGTAAATTTTTCTAAGTTTTTTCTGGTAGTTAAAATTTGAAAAAAAAAAAAATTCTACTTCATAGGCTTTTTAAAATTCAATAAATAAATCTATAAATATAGTTCTACGTGAATAAAAATTAACTAAGTGTAATGAAAAAATAAATATTTACAAAGATAAATTAATATTTTGGAATCAAATTTATGTTGAAAAAAAGAACATGCCCACGAATACATAGTTCAATTTAAGTTAATAAAAATAAATTCAAAATTATTTGTCCTTAAAACAAAACGTAATTAAGAAAGCCCTTTCTATAATAAGAATCAAAATTAAGGGTTCAGTTTATTTATGATGGAGTTGATTTATACGAAGAATAGTTAGCTTATATACAGAAAAAAAATTATCACCTTATGTCTATGAATACGATAAAAAACGATATACTTAAATATATTGTTTGATAAATAACTGATGATATAGTTTTGTTTTAATTACCTGTTCCCATATCAATTTACTATATGAAGAAATGTTTTAAATGCTTAAGTACCCCTACATCACTATAGCATCGGTGTATCTTACAACACTATTAGCTGGTTAGTGATAGGAAAATAAAGTATCCATATTTTTTGAGTGAAAAAATAAATAATTAATTTGAATAAAAATAAAGAAAAAATGATAATTTGTTTTTTATCATGATATATATCCAAATAATTTATTTAAATCATTGATTAATATAAGGGCTGAGTATAAAAATGTATTAGACGATTTGAGATACCCAAAAGTTGTAGTAATAATTTAAAGCCTTTATTAGATTGAAGAGACATGAATTATACCCTGTGTGGTCGTAAAACCTGTGAGTTTTACATTCTTTTATTGTTAAAATCAATTCAAAGTACTTCAAGTACAATTTGTGATACATTCAAATACTTAGAAAACGAATATTAATGTAATATATACTCAATATAGAGAAAATAAATTATATCTTGCTTTTTCAAATAAAATTAAAAATCGCTCAACCAAAATTTTAATGCACTTACATTAACAATCTGTTACTAAATATTCTTTTTATAACCTGGTTAGTGAACTGTGTAAAATATAAATACAAAAAATTTGCTTTATTCAATAATTTGATCAACAGTTGAACGATTCTATTAGTTATGTCATGTAAATTAACTTTTTTTTTACAAATCCATTTATTTTGTAACAGTAAGTTTGATTTAAAATGCGGAAAATACTTGTTTGAATATGTTTTTTTTAAAACCTGATATAAAAATAATCTTAGGAACATTAGTTTTGTGTTACAAGAAAATATAATTTGTTATTCTCCTAGTTAAACATTTAACGTGTATTTCTTGTATATTTTTGATTAACATATAAAATAATAATCTTTATTTTTTTGCGAGTTTTAAGAATCAAATTACTACCCATCCGTATTTGATGATTTGGACAATTACGGATGAAAAATGCTTTAAATGTCCTGTGCCTTATGTATTTTCAAAGAAGAAGAATTGAATTTTGAGAGTTACATGGGGCCTGAAGTTTTCAATTTTTAATAGTAAAGCCCTTATCCACAGCCGACTAATAGCCTATCATCCTATATGGGGAAGTTGAGTTTTGAGGTATCATCTTCGTAGCTCCTGCCTGCATTGTCTATCTCGCAATGAAAATTACTTAATCAGGATATAAGTCATGGAATTTTGTAAAAAATTAACCTAGTACTCCCATCGACTTCAAGTATTTATAAAAGATGTATTAAATTGGGTTTTTTCAAATTTTAACAAATAATAATCGTGATTATTTAAATCCTAGTTTACTGTTTATTTTAAAAAATTGTTTTATATCATCTCTATTTTATATGCAAATGTATGTGTGTTGGTTTGTTTGTCTGGTAAGTACACCAAAGCCAAAGAATGGATTTTGCCAAAACTTTCATGTAGTTTTTTAAGGTTTCAAAAACAGTTCTGATTCTTTTTTTTTTTAATTTTTTTTTTTTGGGGATTCAAAAAAATGCAGCTTCTAATAACATTTCTCTAAAAGCCAATTTTTGACTTTTTGCACACTTATGGAAGGCTTAAAAAAGAAGATTGAATTACACAATGGATTTTTGACCATAATAGGACAGTTGAGCAAAACACAGTTCAACTTAATTATTGTTTCTTCTTTAAAGCATATAATCTCCTTTTAAAAAAGTATGCAAGGATATATAGCAACATGCAGCGATAATAATTACATATTTTTGTATTTTAAATGAAATAGAAGAGTTTAGAATTAATTTTAATTTCTTAATGCCCTAGACAATGACGGGCAAACGAACTCTAGTATTAGTTGAAATTCTCCTGGATCATTAAGTAATAGTTTTAACGTTCATTTTGGTGATTGTTACGTCAATATTCCGGTTTATTTATATATGAATGTTCTGTATAATGTATAAACCAAAGAAAGAATTTTACTAAAATGTAATATAAGGTTGCATGTATTAGGTTTGTTAAATAATAAGTTCAAAAATAGATTTTTGTGGCCCCTGTTGCATGCCTCAATCCTCCCAATGAATATAAAAATAAACCAAATAATTAAAAGTAAGAAAAAGGATCAATTTTTAAATGCCTAAATATTTGAATAACTCCCAAACAAGGCATCATTATTATAAATGAAAAGACAAGTGAAAAGTATTGACGAAAAAAAATGTAGATTTAAAGGGATAAGAAGATTTTTTTACTATTTGGGGTATATAATATCCCAGTTTCATAACCAAGGGCTTCATTTTTATATTTGGGCTATATGATATCCCAGTTTAATAAGCAAGGGTTAAAAAGTCTAATATAACGATTACATTCTAACAATAAATCTATGTTCTAATAAGGGTTTGTGCTCTGAATTATTACCATTAAAGGGAGAAAACTTATATACATAAAGATATACGTTGAAGTCCCAGTTATTTTGACTTTAGAAGTTGGAGGGTCTTATGGGAACTTTATATATGTTTTTTTTTTTTTTTTTCATCAGAGAAGTACGTACAACATTATTATTTTTACTATTATCATGATGATAACATTTCTCTATATGTATTGATGTTTCACAAATATTTACATGACATGGATAAGAATGATTATAGGAAGCTTATTTGACATTTTATGGATGTAACATAAAATATTAGGACGATGTGTGTCTGTCAACCTTTTTCGAATTTCGATTAAGGTAAGTGTGGAAAAACGGTTTGTTGACTAAAAACAAAGATCTATGCAAAATGACATCTTTCACAATGTCATTGAATATTTTTATTACTACGTGTAAGTTTGAAAAATAGCAAACTATATATACTTATTCAATAATAATACAATAAAAACGTGTTTTGATATTTTACATAAAATCAAATAAATATATATTTTCTTACCAAATGACAACTTTTTCTCAGAAGCCATAATTGAAATTTGAAAAAGAGTTGCCATACAAACCACCCTAATGGCTATATTATTTGAACAAGAGGTGGAAGAGGGTTGAGGTAATTGAACATAGAATAATTTATTTTTGTCTGCTCTATGATTCCATTACTTTTTATTAGTATGATTATTATTATTACCTTCTATATGTACCCTTGTGTTATTACAACCAACGAAGTAGAAGAAAATTTAGATGCTGACACATAAAGGTTCATATTCGTGTTGAGACTCGGTCCAAGATTGATTTATTTTTCGGTTTCAGTCAGAAAAAAAAAATTGTCAAGACAAATTTTAACAAATATTTTTATTTTCCAAACTGCAATTATATACAGGAGATCAAAGTTTAATAGTTTGAAAATCATGGACCGATTTTTTGGTCTCCATATATTGAGCAATTTTTTTCTGTCGCAATAAATTGCACGATTTTCAACACAACTAATCTTATATTACATTATAGTATATATGCCAAGCTTTAATGTTTGGAAAAAATTTTCATTTGAGACTGGTCTAGATAAGGCATCAGGGATGTTAAAAAAATTCTGATACAAAAATACTAAATAGATATTTTTTGATTTAAAATATTACCTCATTACCTATATATAGTGGAATTGATTTAGACCAATTAAAATAACTTCCAATCCATTAAAAAATAATCCAATATTTTACACCTTTTGAACCCATTTTACGTCATCAACAGTTTATTTATAAAATTAATTTTGACCAAAGTTAAAATGAGACCGATTCAAACCTAGTTTTGATTAGACAGACTAGGACGAAATTTTTCTTTAAGACTAGTCTAGAATAGAAAAAAATTATAGCAGAATATTTCTTTTCTAAAGTTTTCTTTTTTTCACAATTTCAAAGCACAAATGACTTCAAAAACAAACAAAAAGCAGAAATTGAAATTGAATAGATATAATTTTAATAGAAACCGATCAAAAACAAATTTTTCTATGGCATCAGTTAATAGCAGAATTCTGGCAAATGTCAAAATTCTTTCCAATCCAATATAAATTAAGAAATAATTTGATATGATATATTACAAATTTGTTGATTTTCACAATTTCAAAACGCAAATGACGTCATCAAAAATTCATTTATAGAATTGTAATGCACTAAATTTTAAATGAAAATAATCTTGACCGAAAGCCTGCCTTGATTAAAGATGGGCTGACGTCAAAATATTTTTCAATCCAAAATAAAATTGAATCCAAAACAATAACTTTTGTCCAGATATTAAAAATTATGCAAGTTTTCAAAAATTATAAACACAAATTGCATGATAAACAATTCTTATACATAATCAGTCTACACCATATTTTAAATGAGATTCATTCAGTCCGATTTTCGTTTATCAACGATCTAGACTGACATCCTTTTTGAGATTGGTCCATACCAAACTTTTTTTTGTATGACAAAAAATGTTAACTGTCTCAGACTAGTGTACAACATTCAGACCAAATCTTAACACTAGTACATAAAAAAATATATAGAAGTTGAGAATGATATTTCCGATTTTTACTTGGTCTAAAAATGTTAAAACAAATACATTTTCTTGTTTAATAAATTTATAAAATGGAACAAATACTTTATTTGGATTTAAGTTTTCATTTGTTTACATAAAGAAACTCTCAAATTTATTTTCAAAATAGCTTACCTTAGCTAAAGATACTTAAAAATAAGCATGGCAACTTTTTTTTTAAACTTAACCTTGACTAAAAAAATGGAATGGAAAAATTTAATTAGACTAATTTTAATTATGCTTGTATATTTTTTCATTGTCAATTTGTCAATGAATTTATAAAGCATAGTGAATTATTATTATACATAATAATGAATAATATGGAAATATACAAAATATCTGTATCTGTAAAATGGCAATATTTGTAATTTTGTAAACTTTATCCATACGTGAGTTAAAGCAAAGTTATTAAATTGAGTTGAAAGATATACAAAACAATCTCAAGTTTAGTTCTAGTCAATTTGAAATATCTTACTAGAATCATTTTGAAATGGGAACTGAAAAACAGAATACAAATTATCAAAAGACTTTTTCAAATGGAATCAAAATTACTCGAATTTATAATTAAGGATTTAACAAATGTGTTGTTGTATTGTTAGGTATTTTAGTATGATTATGAATCAAAACAAAATTTTGTTATATATAAAATCTTTTTAAGTTGACATTGCTGCTTATGGTGGGCAAGTTCACAAATAATATTCCTAAATAAATGGATATGTTATGTCTGCTATGTCTGAGTATCTTTTTAAAAAGTTCCTTCATACACAAAAAAAAAAAAACTTTTACTCTATTTTTTAGTCAAACACATAATTCAACATTAAACATAGAAAACATTCTTTTTTTTAAGTTATTCATTTTGAAAATATCTAGAATAGGACGTACTTTCAAATTTTATTGTGTTATAAAAATTGACAACTGTTGATAGATCTTGTAATCAGGTAACATCTAACCTTAGGTACACAGGCAGTGAAGATTATTTCAAAACTATTCATTCTATAAGTTTTTTAGTAAATCATCTATAAGAATATACTTTTTGATGAAACACAGATTTATCAAAAAGTATATTCTTCTAGCTGATTTACAAAAAACTTATTGAAAGAATAGTTTTAAATTAACCTTCACTGCCTTTTAGCTAATTTTCCATATAAATACGTATGCATAAATATTTTAAATGAGCTATAGTTTTGTATATACTCCATAAGTGAATCTCTTTTTTTATATATGGTTTACGAACTTGGGTTACAGGTAACCCCAAATATGAAGGAATTTTATTTTTTGATACGCTGTTGACAAAGACTCATTATTAAGATAATAAATCTTAACAACATTGCACAATAATAAGATATAATTTTTGATCATTATTGTTGAAATATCAATAAAAACTTCAACAAAGCATAAATTACTTTTAACGTGCCCTGGCACAAAAAACTTAGTCATTAATTATGATAAGATTGACTGTGGTATATGGGATAACAACTATTATAATATTTGTAGCACTGTATTCATGGAGTAAAAAGGAAATAGTCAGAGCAGAAGGACGACTGAAAAGTGAACAAAGAAAGCTAATTTACCCAACATTGAGTAAAAATTGCAAATAGTTTCAAGAAAATACATTTTTTCTGTATCAAAATTTGCATTAATTATGAAAGATATTTCAGGATTAAATTAATGTTGTTTCCAGCATTAAAACCTATTTGAAAATTTTTTAAATCAATTTATCAAATTAGGAGTACAGAAAATCCCAGTTCATAAATGAGTGGTTAATTCATTGTGAATTATATGATTTCAAATATTCAAGTTGTTTCATGGGAATGTTTTTGAAGCAAGTCATTTTTAACCTTAAGGTAAAGACTGTGAATAAGGAATAAAAACTGCACAGGGTTTGCAAATTTATATGGCATCCTAAATTATTTTATTGTAAGCAAATAAAGTGAAATCCATTGAACTTTTTTTTGCTTGAAAAAGTGAGCAAGCGATATAAAAATATACTGTATATATGTATATACTTCAGTTATCAGTAAATAGAACATTCATTATTTTTCCATGTAGAATCAATTTATCGTAGATATGTATAAAATATAATAGATTGACTCTTATTCTTTCTTATTATGTTAGGTCAAGCAGAAGCACACGTCTGAAAAATGTAAAAGTCATGGAGGGGAAATGAATACACACATAAATAAATGTAAAAAAAAAAACTCAGTCCAAGAGATATAATTTACTTTATTTAGGTCTTATTGTTATACAACTACAATATATCTTCTCTACGACAATTATTCTACTATAAAAGATTCCTATTGTATCCAATTACTATCATGATCTTGATTAAAAGAGGGATAGATATCTGAGTTATCTTTATGAAGCTTTATGACTAATAATTATAAAGTCAGGAGAAAGGGGGAGTTTTCGTTTGATGAATTAAGTCCCTAATTATATACCTATCTATATAAAAATCTAGATTGTCCCTTATTTATGTGGGTGTATTACGAAAAATCGGAAAAAGTTATACTACAGTGGGTTAAGATCAAATTAGCACATTTTTCAAAAATCTTTAAACTTTGACTGAGATAACATTTTTGGATGTTTCTTTTAAAATTTGACTTGGAATTCGTTTGTTAATGTTGAACAAGAGCTCATTTGAGTTATTTACCTTCAGCATTTTCATATCCTGGATCGGGATTGAGAAGGAGGAACAGGCGTTTACTGGGTAGTTTTAGATTTATTTCTACAAAATTGTAGACGTTGTCAAAAGATATTTTTTCAATTTATCCATAGAAAAACAGATTTTTTTTTTGGTATACTTAATTTCTTTTGAGAAGAATCGTTCTATTCGAAAAAAATCAATAAATACAAAAAATCTTATAACTGTTTCCATCTTCATGTCTTTGTCAGTAACTGGATACATCAAGAAATGCAAGTACATCTCCCTCACTGTTACTCCGTAGTCTTCCTTAGCCCTTTCAACAAACATGTCCCAGATTAATAAATATATATATTTAATTTATTTTTTTCTATTTATTCTGTAAATAGCTTCTGTATAGTAATAAAATTGAATAAACTTTTAGAATTTTTGCGTATGGTTCATTAAGGATTTATTTAATTAAAGATTGTATGTTAAAAAAGAAAAAGTATTTTTTGCCATTCAGCTTTTCTCCTTTATTAAAATAATGAGTTTTATATGTCAAATTGCAATATTTTAATGTGTTCTTATGAACATTACCTGTTTTTAAAAACTGTGATCTGCTAACCCATTTTAATGTGATATCTTGTAGTCAAAAGACTACCATAATGCTAAAAAAAAATAATTTTAACAAATTAATCATATCATATTGATTAAAAAGCACCTTCATTCCTTCATATATTCTTCATGAATTTGTAAATTATTAAGTGAGTACCTTAGTTAATTAGGTTATTTTTTTCATGAATATATCCAATGGTTAGGTCATCAGGATTGAAATAATAAAGGTGACCCATAACTAATCACAGCGATAAACCATTGAAAAATAGGGTAAAATAATTTAAAGTATAAAATAATAGATTGTTTTTGATTGATCAATTTTTTGCTGTTTTATAAAACGTTAAAAGAAATGTTCCAAATTAATTTGGTCTTCTTTTAGAGAAATCTTTTTGAAAACAATATGGAGGACAAACCAACTGGTCGTCCTCATGAGGATTCTTTTTCAAATCTACCCATAGAAAAAATGTCTTACGCCAAAGTTATCTCCAAAAGGGAGAAAAACATTTAAGAAGCTTTTTAAAGGATAAATTTGACCACAACTTTCAAAAAGGAAAAGTTTGTTGTTAATTTACAAGAATCATATACAAATCGTGTATTCAATATGGAACAACTCATTTTTGAGAATACTGCTCTGTTTTTAAGCTTTACAGAGAATGAAATTGCTGGACTTTAAGCTTGCTATGGTTTTGGTTATGTGTCTTTCTATACAAAGGAACCTATAGATTTGCAGTCTAGGCTATTGATATTGAAGAAACAATACACTCTTAACATAGAAGGGTGTTATGGTGAAATGAAATATGTATGTATTAAAATAAGGGAAATTGATAAGTTTTGAGATGGAAAAAGAAAAAATTATTAGTAGTGCAGTCAACACCTTTAAAATAGTTGATGAAAGTTATTTGGGAGAATGGATTTCAAAGTTCTTGCACGGTCGTAGATTATTATCCTGAGCCTAATTCTGAAGATCTTGATGCTGAAAGAAAATTTAAAAATTGTCTTAAAGAATATCAAATTTCAAATATTTCACAAATTAAATCCATTGACAAATGTGTAGTTAACTTCAGGTTTATTGGTTTTCACTAAAAATGCTTTCAGTTGGGGCAGGGGCACTTTTGCATGAATTATAGTGGGTAAATGTTTACAAATTTTAGAATACAAATCTGCACTCCTGCATAAGATCAAAAAGTGGGAAAAGGATGCAATTAAAGTAAAATAGTAAAATATAGATATTTTTCTAATTCCAATAGATCCGAACTGACTCAAGCAAACAATGGCGAAGAATGTTAAACTGTTTATGGGGTTATAAACAGTTTCAATAACTATGATTTCATTTTTATCTTTAAATGTTAACTACCTTCAAACTTTGGAGAGAATATATCGTCGATCTTGATTGCTAAAATTTCGCCACTTCCCCGATGTTATCAAAATATCTGATACAAGATGCGACTTGATTAACCACTGTATATTACCGTACTGCTATTTGTCGTACACAACTTTTAATAAGAACCTCTTCAATCCTGAAAGATGTGTAGTAGCATTGTTGGTAAAAATGTTTATAAATTCCAAACTTGAGTTTAAATGCCCACAAAGAAATCTAGTGAAAGCGTAATGTAAAAGGAGTTCAAACTAATTTTGATGTAATTAGGATGTATGGACCTAATATTGGTTATCAAAGTTTTTCTTTACCAAGTTATTGTCAACATTATCTCACAGAGCAGTTGTTCCGGTAGGATATTTTAACATCAAATTAAATTCAAGCAGTGATTCAAAGAATAAGTCATCTATTTTTAAGTCTCGAGCTACAAATGTTATTTTGTCTATAATATATTTTTTCAAATTTATTGATGCTAGAGAAGCAGCAGGAAATATTTCTCATACATTTTTGTCTATTAACAAACAAAACTTGTATTTTCAATGATCAAAATGGTTATTTTAAAGGCATTTCATTAACATGCTCACAAACTATACAAAATAATTGCCTCTAAGATATCAAACAACCGAGTCCTGACGATATATCAGAAAACAAACTCAAAAATACCAACATATAAATCATATCAGACACTAAAGTTGTAGATGTGACGCACTTGTTAACATGCTTGGTGTTATCTTAGCAAATTCATGAACCTTAATTCAGTACAGAAATAGCCTCGAATATTTTGAAACTAATTGGAGAATTGGTCCAAGTGATCTTGCGTCATAATTGTTTTTTATTATATGTATTGATGAGCTACTGTATAATTTGTATTATGAATCCCTAATCAAAAATTCCAATTTGAATCAGTTCCAACTGAAGAGACCTTGAGCTAAACCCATTATTCAGAAACAGCTTATCAAACTCTGAATACGATGAAGAAGACCTTGGATGAGTTAAATATATCTTTAAAAAAAACCAGGTTAGCAATAAATTCTGACAAAACAGAGTTAATATGTCCCGATCAAGGCTTAATTAAAAAACATTGGCCATACTTCAAAATGGCTAAGGAAATTAGAATTTTGGGCTCTTAGATTGAAGCCAACAGCCTGGAAATGAATCTGCAGGCTATTTATACAAGGATGAAGCAAAAATTAATTTTGTATGTTATCTAAATTTAAACATGTGGGATAAAATCAGGGCCTGAAATATTCATAATAACATTTCTGGAAGGACTATCGATCTATTTGAATAAGTCCCCTTAATATTGTTAATAATTCTTAAATGGTTTCAAAAATATAATCAATATTTATCAACATTTTCAGCTCAAATAAAAAGTTCGAGTGATGGATCTAGAAGCATTATGGAGAAATATAAATTTTCTTTGGAAAGGGATATGCCAATGAGGGAAAGTTTAAATGGAGTTAACATAACAACCATGTGCTCCTATTTCCCAAGTGATATCATAACGCCTAAGTTTAGGATGAATAAAATTATATCAAAACGCTTATCTTCGATCTTCATCTCTTATCTGAATCTCCAACGACCAATTGTGAATTTCAGAGGGAGAGTTCATCAATTTCAACAGCCTTCCTAAGGAACTGTTCCAAAACTCCTTCTCGTCAGCCTTTCCAAAGTTATTTAAAAAGACGAAATATATACCAACGAAGCGCAACAGATTGTATAAATACAATAAGAATTAAATTCCTAACTTCTCATGAAAAAAAATTTCAATATCGTTTACTAATAGACATTCTTGAAGTCACTGATAAGTTTTTCAAAAGCTAAATAAATCTTTGTTTTTTCTTCAAAGAAATGCGTGAAACGATTGATCACATCATGTGGGAATGCGTCCAATTATATTTGATCAACATGGGTATTATACAACTCATTCAAAAGCTACTTGGTAAGAAACTTGAAAGGATCTACTTTGTGACAACTAGTAAAAACGTTAAAATGTATGCCATGATTACCAAGTCAAAGTATATTTTATATTAGCTAATGACTACAAAAGGTAGTGATTTAAATGGAGCATTTTTTTTTATGTTCCTTTAATTAGTTTGGAGTTGCACTAATATATTATAGTATTACAATTACTCCATCAAATCTTGGAACCTGTTGGTGAAAGCTTTTCAGAGTGCTGGACTTCCAGATCGACCTGATGATCAAGCCTCAACTTCTACTTTCAAAGCAAACAAGAGAAAAAGATGCCAGTTTTGCCCTAAAGATAAGGTCAATAAGACGAATAATACATGTTTTAAATGCAATAAATACATATGCAAAAGCAGTTCCTTATCATACTGTTCACCATGTGCTCAATAGATGAATTTATTTTACTATTTCTATTATTTTGTCATTGTTTTTATATTAAAGTATTTATAATTATTAAGAGGAAAATTGAGAACAAATATAGAAAAAAATTGCTTTCCCATATTTTTTATTATTATTTACCTAAAAAGTTGATTTGGGCAGAGTAAAAGCAGTCATTCAATGATATTTTTTTGTGAATTTAAAAATAGTTCTTCTGGCAAACTGAATTGTACTCATTAAAATATTAAAAAAAAAAGTCCAATAATTTTAGAGCAAGGTATAAACGGGTCATTTTGACGCAAAGGGCAAAAGGTGTGTACAGAAAATGAAGACAACTGGAGGGTTAATTAGTTTGGAGTTGCAGTGATATATTATAGTATTACAATTACTCCTTCAAACCTAGGAATCTGTTGATGAAATCCATATACATGAAGTATATTTCTTTCCCAAGGAATGACCGGTGCGTAAACGTACACACATCAACTTCAAAAGGATAACTCCAGAATGTGATGTCCATGAGATACGGGGATTCTATAACAATTTTTATTTTAAATTTGTACTTGAGACTTTAAATTGCATTCGATTTGAAACTTTAGTTTAATATCGCTTTTAACTTTCTACCTGAGATGTTTTACTACAATATATTTGATGTGATTTTGTTGTTCTTGTGGTTTATGTTTAATGATTCTAAAAATTTATGTTTACTTAAAGAATGTATCAAAATGAAGACTTAGAAAAAAATAATATATTTAAAGGTTCCAATCTTTGTATATCTTCGTATAACCCAATATGTCCTACTGTGGTATATTTATATAACTTTATATTTATAGAATCATTATTGACTGATGTATACATATTTATAGACTATTTGGGCCTCAAAAGACGATGTGATTGGTCCAGAGTTAATAATTAAATAATGTTTTACAATTATTCGTTATGATTTTAATTGTAGTAGTTTTAGAAAACTTTGCATCTGGTCAAAAATATTATCAGCTACATTAAATTTATTATAGTTGGAATATAAAGTTATCTCTTAAAGAACATCTTTACGAAAATAATGGTAATTGAATTTACTCGTTGTTATAAAATGGTCATAATATATAAATATCAGAAAAAGAGCTATCTTTTTTTATTTACTGCATCTAAAATTATCAAGTAAAAAATATGTGATGAAGTTGACCTTGACTTTTTTAGATGCTATTAAAACAATAATCTGTTATTTCGAGATAAATGATTCCTAATTAATAAAACTTAACTAGCTCAATATAATCAAACTCTTTATTGTAATATGAAAATGAATTTAGTATACAATAGGGTTGTCAAAACGATATAACCTGTTTTTACAATAGTAAGACATTACATTTATATACATCTTTATGTATATTTTGAAATTATTACTCCTGAGTTTTTAATGAGGTTGCATGCATTATGTGGAATATTAAACTTTTGTAGTTAACCTGGGACTCTTAAGCTACACTTAAAGAAAAAAGAATTATCCAAGAAATCAAAATGAAAACCAAGGAACGACTTTTAAGGAAAACAGTTAATTTAATTAACTAAACCTGTAATACAAAATGCTAGATACGCCTTTACATTCTCAAATAAGGCATTATCAATATTTCTACATAAGTGCATATAATTATATTTAATATTTTAGGAGCGTGCTCAAAAGTATTGGCTATAAAATGTAGATTCGAAGGAATAAGAAGAATTCTATAGATTTAGGGCTTGTGACATTCAAGTTTACTTATGGAGGGTTAAAGATTTTTTGCATTAATCAAGGGAAGGGAATGTAGCCCATAAGTTTTGGAGTTACGTCATCGGGGCACAAAATTGTTACAATGTAATGAAAGAGAAAATACAGGTTCCAATACCAATTTAGGATAGTGCCGTTTTAAATATGCCAAATGGAATGTTTTGATGACTCTGGAGATATGTAATGTGTTTCAGACACCTATTAACTCAATTAACCATCAATTAAATAAATTACAAACCATGAGTTGTTACAAACCTCTGAAATTTAACCTAAGGTTAAGTAGTCCGCATGAGTTTTTCAGGGAGGAAGACGAATTTCTTTTTGGTGGATATTTATCTCTTGGAGATAGGGTGGTCTAATAATTGAACTCAAGAGATTAGGCTCAAGATATTGTTTCACAACCTCTAACATTGAGCCTCTAACACCTTACTTTACAGCAGTTGAAGCTTTCTCTAATAATATATAGAATAAACAGTGCCAACGACTGAGGACCGTCTCTTACTTTACAGATAAGATTGGAAAGACTCTACCTAAAGGATATTGTAAAGGTATTAGACCCAAAATCAATGTTAAGCAACAACTTGAAAGAGTCTCGTTCAAAATGGTTGAAATATCGTTTTGCCTCTTTTTTGGGTGCTAAACTGTGATCCTTTTGTAAAGAAAAACATCGAGACAATTTTGTTACCTTTCGCACTAAAATATATCCTGTTGTTAAAATAGATGAGTGTTTTATCAGTGAAAAGTACGCCCAGGCTTGGATAGTACCAACGTCATTGGCATACAAAGAAAATTAAATACATATTTTTAAAAGCCCCTATTGGACTGCAAGGGTATGTTTTTCCGTCAATGGATATCCTAAAAGCAATATTTGCCCACTTGGATATTACTAGTCAATGAAAGGACCTTTTATTTATCTTTTGTTTTTTTCTACTATTTTATTATGTGTTTTACATTGAAGTATTATTAATTTGAGATCTACCTATTCGGCCCGAATTTGTTAACCTAGCACCGGTTTTTCTTTTGCAGGCTACACCTACGTTGTTCTTGATGAGAAGTTATTACTGATTGATTGATGCACGGATGGATTTCTAGTTCAAAAATTTGTTTGTTCAAAATAATAGTGTTTTTTTTTTGCATTATACTTATCTCTAACATGCCTTAAATTGAGAATCTCATTACATATTTTAGAAATATTATACGTGATTTATTATTCTTTAATATTGTATATTAGTATATATTCATTAATATTATTTATACATGTTAGTAATAGTCACTTTTAAATTATTATTATTTAAATCAAATAAATATTTATGACATATAAATATATGGGAAGTTTAAAGCAATTTTTACTTTTTGGTAAAATATATTATTTTTCACTCAAATCATTGACGATTTTAATATCAAATTCAAAAAACTTATAAATGTATATTTTATATATTTTTTCAAAGTGATTCATATAATCCTAATCAGTGTAACTTTTGTAGAATTTATAAAAGTTGAAAACATAAAGATATTTAAAAGAAAAAGTTGGTAGCCAATGAGGACATTTTATTTTATATGATATATTTGCAACATTAATGCAGAGTGATTATTTCAGTATTGAAGAAAAAACTATAAATATACCAGAGTATAACGCTTTATTATATTCTTTACTATAAGATTTTCAATATCTTGGCATATTTAATTTCAGTTATAAGTATGTAGGTAAATAAATTGTACAGAAATAGTTTGAAGCATTAATATTTGTTTTCAACAAATATAGTATGTTATTTTCGCAAATATACAAGTTTATTTAATTATGTTATAACTTTATAAAGCCTATTGAGTTAATCCATTAAGACCAATACTTTAAGAAAATTCTGAATTTAAACTTTTCTTTCGATTGAAATGATATTTTTAAATAAAAAATGAATTTTTAAGTCCGTAAATTTCTACATATATTCTTAAAACTAGAATTAAATCTTTTGATATAACAAACAATTTTTGAAGAGTTATACCAGAAAATATTTTACCTACAAACATTTATCCTGAAGAAGGTTTAAATTTTTGGTGGTCAGAGTTAGTTTTGAATGTAGCTCATAAATCTACATGGTAAAGGTATTACAGAACTGGTTTTATTTGAATCTTAAGCGTAGCTTCACAAATCTACATACATATTTTTAAATAACTTTTAAATACAAATTTGGTTAAAACTGTAGCCCAAGAACTAAATTGATTTAACTCATTTGACTATATAGACTGCAATCGAAATATATATGTTCAATTGCATTCAGGAATTTCAGAAACTTCAAAACTGAAGAAGTTAGTGTTCTGGCATTAAGAATTTTGGAAACATTTGATTTAAAGTTTTAAAAACATTTTTTTAGGCCCACACGGGAAAAGTTAATTCAAAATTTGAAACATTTTATAATTATATTTTATGATTGATTAAGGACAACAAAGTCGCAAAATTGGAGAAAAATATATTATACTCCAATTGTTCCATTTTGATATCCAATGACTCACTATTATTTTTAATATTTAAGCAATTAGGCTATTAAAAACTTTAAAATGACCGACCTAACATAAAAACTCTCAATATCAGAAAAATAACTTTATAAAATATAGAATTATAATTTGCCCTGGTTGTGGAAGTTATGTTGAATTAGTTTTAAATGATAAAAGATCATTCGATTTATTGAGTAATTTTCTTAAAGATTGTTGCAATAATAAAATTTGATTAATTTTGAAATTTAAATAAAACATACCGAATGAATAATTCAATTAATCTAACAAATCAATCAAAATAATACATTTGAGTCTTCTAGTTAATCAATATCTTTTAAACTATCAGTTCATATATACTTAAATTAATAATATGATAGTATTTTTTTTTTAAATTTGTCAGTGTCTAGTGATATAATTTTTTTAGTCTTACGAAAGTGCAAAAAAGGGTACTTGTTTTTCAAAGATAGTATATATATATTGTGTAAAACATGCGATTATTTACATGTTGGAACCCAAAAGTGAGATTGCTAATTTTAAATGAAATGTTCACAGTACTTAATACTGTATTTTTTGGCTAATTCAATAGAAATTATTTAAATATAAGTATTATGTGGCCCATTATTATGTTCAAATAACCACAATTGTATTAATCAAATACAAATGATAAATGTAACATTGTAATAGATCAAACTATAATGATAATAACAATTAATAGTTGGTTATTAGAATGACCAATCTTGCAATTAAAAAATGTATTTAAGATGAAGAAGTTTTAAATTGTACAATTTGCTAATGCAAGTTGCAACTCATACGGAAATCGTAACTTGTATCCAACACATATGAAATAGGATACTTCATATTTTTGATTTGGTGAATATCTCTTAAGTTCCGGTTCTTTTGATAAAAAATACAATTATCGAATTTTTGAGCAAAGTTGAACATTGTTTAGAGATAACTCAACGACTTCAACATTTTGAAAATTACAGAGTAATAATAAAGTTAATCTTCTTCAACTATCGTCTTCTTATGCTCATTAATTGGACATATGAATGTTGTTTTGAGAAAATGAAATTAAAATATGAGTAAGAATGTAAAATAGTTGAAGATGAAATTAATATATAAAGAACATGGTGATCACAATGTTTTTCCATTTTATTTTCGAAAACATGAATATCTTTTTGGGTTTATTGGTTCTTAAGTTAAAATATTAAATCGGTCTCATTTATTAGTTCTTCATAAATGTGCCACCGTTCAAATTGTCCCTTAGAAGCATAATTTTTTATATATGTACATTGGGAAAACCTTTGTTTAGAATTTAGATGAATTTGGTATGGAACTATAAACAAATTATAATTATTTATTAAAATAGTTGATGACTATTAGTTAAAAATTATACTAAAATTATATAAATAAATTTATATAAAATAAATTATTACTGTAGTTAATTTACAAGTTAATTACCATGGTTAAATAAATTGCCTTTATCGTAAAAGGATTTCATAATTTTCCTATATCATCATTTTTAGTTAAACAAGAGTATCCAGGAAAATGAAATATTATTATCAAATAAATATCAAGTTTTTTAGTAGAAAGCATATATGGAAGAAACGTCTTTTACCGAAGCTCTACTTTTTAAAAGATTAAAAAAAAGTGACAAATGATAGACATCACTAATAAGGAGCCTGGAATTGTAAACTGTGAAATAAAGTGTCACACTGACAATAAATAACAACAAAATAACAATTTGGTCAGTGAACAACTTCAACGGTTTTCTTCCAGATTATTATTTTGCAAAATTATTGACATTTGCTTTAATATTTTTTGTTGAAACTACAAAACGTGGAACACAATTTTATGACAGCCCGTCCAATGCACCACGCTTGTTGGTTGCCTAAAGTGTTGTATAGTTTAGAAATTTGTTAATAGAAATGATATTTTAAGTTGATTTCTAAAGAAGTATGAGAATTACTGTGTATTTGTATGGCTATCGTGCAAAAGTATAAGAAACCATGAATTCTGTTCCTACAGCCTCAAATGCTCCATTTAAATATGATAAAGTTACGATATAATCATTCCAAAATCAATAATCTATTGTCAAAACGACATCTTGTTTGTTCGGCTCTATTTGGTAGGCAGGGCAGTTGGGCAAAAAAAAATTATTGTAAGTAAAAATAAGTTTAAACAAAACCAAAATTTTAATGAATAATGCATCGATAAATAATTAGAAGCGGAAACTACTAAAAGTGTTTTGAAAATGGATCCATAATTATGGGCAATTATATATGACTATAAGAAAACAGCTGAAGTAAATGATGCTCTTAATGACCAAACAGAACAAGGAGTAGCACTCATTAAATAATACAATGGCTTGTAAACGAAGTATATCTTCAAATCTTGTTAAATGTCTTTAAAAAGAATCGAAATATTTACCCAGATTCTAAAATAAGAAGTATTTCATACTTATTTAAAATGAAAGATTTATGATAATTGAGCAAAATAACTTTTTTTTAAATTATAAATTACTACTTCTATCTATGACTAAATTTGACATACAAATATTCATTTATTGTATTTAAAAAGAAATGAATTAAAAGTCAGTCTAAATCTTTTATAATTCAACAGAATGAAAATATTACAATAAAAGCCTTTATTTTTAGTAGTGAAAAAAAAAATGAAAATATAAAAATATTTTGCTCAACATCTTATAAATGTATTAGTTTTATAATGAAATATTTTGCAATATTATTTCAATTGATGAAATTTTTTTCTCAAAGTTCATATAATTAAAAAAAATTAAATAACTTAATTATTAAAAAGTTATTGAAAATAAAAAAATATCTTGTAAATAAATGCTACGATACTTAAAGAACAAGTAACTTTAAAAAAAAAAAAAGAATAACATTTTCAAAACTTTTGGGCTTTTGAGCTACGAGCATTGTTCAATTTTGCTTAAACTTACCACTTTTTTATTAATAAAAAGAACGGATTGTAACCCGACAATTGGGGCATTTCACCAAAACGAAAAATATATAAAACCCAAATATAATGTTCATATCCTATTTTAAGTATACTGTAAGATTTCAAATATAAGTTACTTAAATTACAAATATTAAGAACATTCCTTGCAATATTTTATTGCACGAAATGGCATTTTTCAAAGTTATTTGTTAAACTATATAACAAAATTTTCTAACACTTTTTTAACAACATAGCAAATTATCTTTTCACTATTATCTACTAATATTTAGAAACATATTTTAACTTAACCATGTGTTAAAATTTTTTAAATATGTATGAATTAGAAAAATTAAATGAATATTTCATATAAAATTGTAAAAATTATTCAAAATTGTAACTACAAGTACTAAACTGGCATTATTGGGATGATTCTGATTCATCAGTAGACCTCCAATATACACGTTTTAGCATCCATCGCATAAGTGACTTTTTCAAAAATATGACGGTCTAAGTTGTAGCTACATAACTTGTTACAGCATTTATATTTATAACATGAAGTAGTTATTCTGTTTTAAGGTATTATGTGGACATAGTTTTTTAGGGGTCCACAGAAAGTTTGCTTTGTCAAAATAAAAAATATACCTGATCTTGCAAAATGGATGTACCACTTCTTTAGATTAATTTTTCGAGTTATTGTATTTGGCAAATTACTGATGTTTCGCACGACAGCTGACATTTTAAGCATTCCAATGAGCTATGGCAATTACCTCTATCATTTCTGTTAATAAAAATGGAAGAAAAAATACATCAGATTGCTGCTTTGATTTGCACCAGCCACAGCACACCAGAAATAATCTAGATTGTTGGGATTGGAGGATACGCCATTTCCAGGATCAGAAAGCTCATAAAAAAATGTAAAAACCTTAAAATCGATCGAATAGTCGCCAAGAAGGAGTTTGAAGACAACCCCACAAAGGCCATGGCCGAATTTGCCAAAAAGAAGTAAGTGACTTCCTCCACTAGGTCTAAGGAGATCAGGGCCACTAAGCCAAAATCCAAAGGGTGTGGAAATACCATTAATGACTCGACAGTAACAATATGTCCGTGTGGAATAGCCAAACGCCTCCAAAACAACCTGAAGCACCATAGCAACTGTGTGATATTTATTTAAATAAAAAAACATTCACTGTCGATCCCATCTTGAAGAAGTAAAACAAAAGGGTTGCTTGCTTTGAAAATACTTCTGATACGTGTCCAGGACTAAACATCCAGACTCTGTGATGATGCTTGAGGTTGTGGTATTGCTGAAGACAAAATGCTGCCGATTTGGTTCAGGACTTGGTACAGACTGAAGGGAGCCGACTACCGGGAGATCTTGCAGACCAAAGTACTCCTGTAGGTCCTCAAGATCACCAAGAAGTCAGGCAAGGCGTTTATATTGTCCAATAGGATGGCCCACACACACAGGCAATGTTGCGTAAGCCTGGATAGAAGAGAACATGGTGTTTTGGCCCTAGAGCTTCTGGCCTCTCGAGAGCCTCGATCTGAATCCTTTGTATTAATCTATCTGGGGAAAATTGAGTCCAAGGTCTACAAATCACGTCACAGCAATTTCACCGACCTGAAGTCCTCCGTAAAGAGATCAGTTTTGATGACTAATCTATCATTTTTATATACGTAATACTTAAATGTAGTAGTATTTTTTTTTAAATCCCTACTGCATCTTACTCTCTTTCATAAAGGGTAATATTTGAAAGATTATATAAATAATACTATTTTCTAAATAGGAAATTTTTATTTTACTTGATTATCGAATGATTAGACTAATTTTGTAACAACTAAATTGAGACTTAAACTAAAAAATGTGTTATCATTCGAATGCTGCAATGTTTTTTGTCATTAATTGACACTCATTATTATTTTGGTATAGTTATTTCTTTTATTAAAAAAAATTATTTTTAAGACTACTAAATAATAAAAAAATTATATATTTTAATGGAAAGGCCATATCGAGATATAATTAAGTATTTTACTTACAATGAAGGTTTTGAAATATAACTGACATTCTTGGGTATATCAATGTGTGTCAAAAACTTAAATACAAGTCCTAAAACTGACTTACACAATATATGTATGAAGTATCGGGTTTTATTTCCATAAGACTCTTTTTCATGCTACGACAACAACAGTTTAAAAGTCTGTGGAAGGTCTAAAAATAAATAACTATTATATAGCCTTTTGTTTTGTTTTTAGTTTAAAAATATGCATTTCCTTTTCTTAAAAAAAAACTTTCTTTAAAAATTTATGATGAGCTCATTCATTGATCTTTCTTTTTTTTAAAGTTTTTCCTTTCTATTATGTATGATTTATTTTTGAAAAAATAAATTTTCTATAGATAATATATATTTTACATTCTACCAAGCATGGGCGCTCACCAAAAGCAGGGCATAGAGAAATTTCCCTAAAGCATCCTAATAATTTGATTTGGAAACCATATGCATATATATATCTCAATGAATTACTTTTTTGTTGCATTATTTATTTTTTTTTAATTTTTTTACCAATTAATAAATCATTAGTTATTTGAAAAAATAACCAAATATTTATAAAACCTAATTTATAAGAGTTTGGAAAATAAACAATTAAATACATATATTCCTTATTTTTGTTATGATACATAATATAATTTTTTTGTAAATTAAGCAATGGTTTGCATTTATTATAATATTTGTTCTTTGTTACTAAAAAATACATTTTCTTTTTAAAAAAAAACATATGTTGTTCTGTTTTGTGTTTGTTGTTTTTAAACTATTTAATTTAGAAGCAATTGATATATTGTAATATGTAGCCACTAAGTCTGTTATACAAGGATAGCTGGGAGTTTTTTTTAGTTGTAGAAGAAAACCTATGTTTTTAAATTCATAACATGCTGATAATAGTATTGGTATAATTCTAAGAATTGATATTATGATATAATTCAAATGCAGGAAATTCCTGAAGGTTTAAACCCACCTTCATTTAATTAATAGTATTTCTTTAATTTGAAAGATTGAGTTACACAAATTAAGTAAAACTAAGTATTGTAATTCCACTATTACTCAATCTAACAAAATAGTTTTTTACAGCTATGTAATATGTTTAGTTTGTTTGTCACTGCAATATTTGAATAAAACAACTTTTAAATTGTCATTCGACTATTTACAATAGGAAAAAAAAATATATTTAATAATTTTCATCGTTTCAAACATGCTTTGGCAAAGCTTTTCGTTTCTATCTTCCCGGCCATCTTGGAAGAGTTTGTACCACACATACACATTTTCCATTATTCAGAATAGTTTCAACTTATGCAAGTGTTAATACTTCAAGTGTTCTTTTTGAATGTACTAATTCAAAAAAATGTTCAAGAATATCTCCAATAATTGGTGTGATATAAGCAAAAATACTGGGGGCATATGAATTGAATTTTGGTTTGTCTGATTGGGTTAATGTGATCTTGTAATTACATCGTTATACTGTATATCGTCTAGGGGGTCATAAATGCATCTTGAATAAGTGCAATTCCATTTCATATAGGAATTAAAATTTTTTGCAACTATTAGTACTAAAATACTTAAATGACTTTATAACTGAAGTCCTTACTCTCTGGTGGTTATGATGGAGAAGCCTGAATTAAAATAATATTTTAAATAATTTTTTGTTCCTTTTTATTATAATTATTAAATGTGTATATTGATTGAGATAATGATTTGATCGCCTACTAAATAATTTGTTAGTTAACTTTTCTTCGATTGTTTTTTTTTTAATACTTAATTGTAATTACATAAGATAGAGTTTGTGTGAGTTTCCTATATTCGTGCACACACCATTAACCCTAGGAGGCTGAAAGTTTGTATGGATTCCTTTTTTTAATCCGGTCAAAATAATGGCAGAGGGGGTTGTCCATTTTTGGTGAGGTCATTTAAGGGAGCTTATTCCACAATCAAAACACAAAAAAACTTTTTTTGCATACAAAGGAGACTAAATAGGAGTTTTTGTTTAAAATCAAAAAAATAATGTGCGCTCGAAATACAACTATATCAATAACTCTGTTTTCAAAATTCATTCCCAATCAAAAAAGTTATTCACAAAAAAGAAATATGTGAAAATAGCAATTTCGTTTTGTCAGGGGGAAAAAAATTAACTTCCAATGAAATATTGGTTTAGTAAATAAAGTATGTAGAAATTTGTTTGCCCATAAGTTTTGCAAGTAAAATTATTTTTTCAGTTTTCTCAATTTTCATTAAACGTCAATTCTCAATTTTTTTAAGCAAAAACGCTATAAAATGGTGGATTTTGTACATAAAATTTAATATTGCATTAATTAATTGCATGTGGACTATGCACCAGGTGCAGCAAACCATTCAATAAAACAGATTCTTTTATTTCACCAATAGAAACAGAAAGTAGTGTTTCTCCAATAACAACATAAATTCATAAAGTATTTACTCCGGATAAAATTTAATATAGCATTAATTAATGAAACTAATTTCAATTTCCAGAACATTTCATTTATAATTTTTTGCAATATTTGCAGAAATGAAGCGATTATTTTTTCAAAAACATTATTTTTCATAACTTTTTTTTTTGCAAGTGCAGAAAAAATTGATGGATGTAGTGTGATTAGTATATGTAGTATAAAATATATAGTCAATTTCCGGCTCCATCGTTTTTATCATAGCAAGATCCTGATAATGCTTATTATCAGGATCTTTCTCGACGAGTAAAAAATATTCACATTATAATTCTTAGTATAAAAGAATAATTCTTTAAATAAGAATACTTTCTAAAAAACTTTTCAGCTTATTTTTTAATTAATGTGCCATTAAATGCAAACAAAAAGGAGTATTATGGAACTGATCTCCAAATATCTCAAAGTCCCTTTTAATTCAATTATTCATTGGAAAGGGAATGTTGTTATCTCCTATTCCAAAAAAAGGGGAAGGTTTTTACACCTGAAATAATAAACATAGTGTTCGGATTTTATTGGTATGATAATTTAAGTCGAGCTTTAGCAGGTAAAAAAGATTATGTTATAATATAAGAGCCTATTGGCAAAAAATACATACAAAAGGGGTTCATTCTGCACAATTTCAAAGATTTCGTTCGGAGATTTAAAGATATGAGCCCAAATTTGAGAATTGGATTATCAAAATTCGCTGACCTTCGTCAAAAAAACCTATTTTTGCTTGTACTAGTGGTTAGCAGTCTGTGTGTATTTGCTTTTTTGTCAAAAATTAAAATTATGATCATTCGATTAGGAATGTCCTAAATTACAAATAATCAAACTTAATGTTGTGCCATTGCATCTATTGTTTGAAGCCCTGCATTAAATTCTTTAAGCTTTCGTACTTGTGATGCCTGTAAACTTACTCATAATCATGAAAATATATTACTCAACAAATTTGAAAATAATAACATTGACAAGTTACAATTTCAAGAGCGGGTATAAACTGATATATGTGAATTAAATTCTACAGTACTAGTAATAAAAAATTTTGTTGAGCGTTTCTTTGAAAAAGCAGTCAATTTAGATAAATACAACATCGTTACAACGACCCAAAGTAATTTCTTAATGAAGTCTCAATAATAATTTACAGAGAAAGAGGTTGTAAAATTACAAATTTATTTTCCTGAATGGGCTCATGCCTTTCAATGGAATAAAGCAGAAGCCACAATACACCCTTGGGTTTACTATTATTGAAATAATGGTAAGCCATGCCACAATTCTTGCACCATTACATCTGACAACAACTTAGACAATGTTATAGTCGTACGTTTATACCAAAAAAAAACAACAACATGTAAAGCACTTTAAGGAAGTTTATTAAAAAATTTATTGTTTTCTGATGAGGGTAAGCCAATATCAAAACGGTAAAGCTTACTTTTACTAAAATGAATTTCAATTGTCTGTATAATAAAAATAAATATAAAATAATATACTGGTTGGCCAAAAAATCAGACATTTGCTTTAATTAAATCTTTTTTTTATTTTTTGCAGTAAAAGAAATCAACAACACCTTATAAAACTCAGACGGAAAAAATTTGTAAAATTTAAGTTCAATACAAATATATCAGAAATTTCTTAAATAGTTTTTTTGGTTCTATTGACCTGTATTTATATTCTCTGGAAGGATTAATTTGATTCCCTTTCCAATCAACAATTATTTATTTCAACACTTTTAAAAATGAACATTTTGAACAAAATACTTAAAAAATCAAGACTGAACATTGTTCCTTAAAAAAAAACTATATATATGAGGACAGCTTCCTCAAACCTTTACCCTACGAATGATTGATGACTTTACCGCAGGTTTAGGAATGAGTCTATCCGTAAACAAAACAAAATTTCACTTCTCCACAAATTTCTCCAAAAGATTAAGTTGTTTCCTGACCCATTTATAAATCTGTTGGGATCATGGACTAATTTGTACGTGCAGAGTAGATGAAAGTAGGACTTAACAAATGATTATTTCGATTTTGTCAAAGTTTTCAGTAAGGGAACCAGATCACCAGCCAATTAAAGTAAATATGCTCCCCTTCCTCCTTCGTCACAGCTGATTGGATTTGATTTAATAAAACGTCATGGTATGTAAGCTGCTATCCTAAAAACATTTTCAAATTGCCAGGTTTACCATATTGATTTTCAGTTTCTATTTAAATTGACCAAAAAAAAATACTTTTTTGAACTATGTATTAAAAATAATAATAATCAAAGAGTTAAAATTTTTTTGAATACAAAATATATACTTCAATTCTTAGGTAGTTTGTTATAGGATTCAAAAATTTATTTATTTAGTTAATATAATAAATGAATAAAGCAAAATGATTAAATTTGACATTAACAAAGTTTATTACATACTTTTTTATCAAAACCTACATAATATTTCCTTTCATTAGGGTAGTTTAATAAAAAAAAATTAGTGACCATTTCGAGTTGACATAATAAATTAAATATCGCCATAAATGGGCTGCCAAAAACCTGTTATTAAGAATCAAATATTTGAATTAATATCGGAATTTCTATTAGGACAAAAAATTGACATGAATTTTATAATAAATATTTTCCAAAAACTCAAAAACATGTGGGTCTAAAGATTGTTTCTGAACTTTTTTTAAAACTAAATGTTAACTACTTACTGAAAAGTAAATTCAGATATATTTTCTTATCACTCCATTAGTAAAAATTCTTTTCATGCGTGGATACTAAATTTAGTTGAAAGAAACCCCTAAAATAAAACGTTTATAATTACATACAAACAGCTGAACAATTATTTCAATTTTGTTATCCTTTTTTAAAACTAATTGATATTTTGCAACCGTAAATATCAATTAAAATGCATAAATTACTTGCAAAAATAGATAGTTTCAAAGTACAAAAACCATATTTTCAATTAATCCCTACATTATGAGTGTGGGGGTTTTAAGAAGCTTTATTTTTTATTATTATGATAAAAAAGTTAAGAATCTATTTTTCATTAAAAAATTATTTATTTAGTCAGAACTTTATGCAAACTTTCAAAATCAAAAGAAAGATCAAATGAACGATCTTTAAGCAAAATAGGTAATTAAGTTAACCACGGTTACCTTTTAAATTTAAAATTAAAGATAATATTCTTATAAATCTTTAGACGTATTATAGGCTTACAATGGGTTAAACCGTTTTAATAGTAGAAAATAATCTGTAGGACTAACTCTTTAAAACAAGATATATATGTTGTTTTAATGGACTGATAATTAAGAAGGTTTAATAACAAACTTATTTAAACCCAGGGGAAATGTTTTTGAAAAATTTAAATATCAAAAATTGTTCAAGTGTAATTGGTTTTTCGATTCTAAATTCTATTTATTTTTTGTTGTACAGGAAAATGCTTTTTGAAAAAAATTATTTAATTTTTTTTAATAAATACTAGTATCAACAAATACAAAATTATTTTTATCTATATACATATTGTTAGACAATTTCGAAAAATACTTGTGCTTTCTAATATATTCATGTGTATGTAAGTTGAGATTACAATAGTAGCATTAAAACTAAATATGTACGTATACATATGCTCATAAATGTATTATGTTGATACCCTCAAGCAAAGAAAGCACATACATTTTTAACATATTCTTGTCTTAGTTTAATATTAATATTGTTTCTTGAAGGAATTATCATTTTATAGTTAGTTTAAGCTGTTTTTTTATGCTTTGCTTGTTTATCAATTTTATAGATAGAATTAAATATAACAGATAATGTGTTTGAATTGTTAAAATATTTAGTTTGTAGTTGAAAAATGTTTCGTCTTTGATTTATGCTATATTTGTTTATTTTTTGACCTCCAAAAATAAAAATGAGATTCATAATGCAAAATCCCTGGCATCCATTGGAGGTATCACTTTTTCTCAATTTTATTTTCATCCTTTATTTGCCCATTTTAAATTATATTTTTTGTAAAACATAAACCAAAATTACAAGAAATCAAAAAGCGAAGAAAAAAGCAAAAATATAATCCAAACTGCTAAATTTATTGAGACCTAAATCTCGTACAGTTTTAATAAATTTAGGGAAACTTGGCTTGCTTGCAACATTTTTTTCTTCTCAAACCCAAAATTTACCATTATAAAGCTAACATTCTAATTACATAATAGAATGGAGATTATTGTAGGGGGAAAATGTATCATTTTTATTGATATTTTAACGTATATTAAATAACTATTCGTTATAATTACAATAATTTCATTTGCATTTGCAAAATTTTTACCCTTAGATTGAAATTTAATTTATCTGATCGTTGTTACCTTCAGAAACATAAAAATTACATTTATTATTTATAATTTCCTGCATATATTGGAGATATTTACATATTATAAATGAATTTATAAACACATCCCATCAGAATAAAAGAATGCTATCAAAAAAAGTGCTTAAATTACATGCAAAATTTCTTTAATGAAACAACGTAGCTCATTGTACAACAAGTTCTCTTAAATTCAATGTGCATAGGATTGCGTCTCGTTCATACTTAAAAAGGAAATATACTTAATGTATAAAAACTTCAAAGACAATGTGATACGATATTATTTTCAAATACTTAATCAGTGCAACTTCATCTAACCAATTAAAGAAATACTAAAAAAATATATAATAAAATCAAAAAACTGAGTAAGAGTACCATGAAATATATTAAAAAGTGAAAAAAAAAACTCTTAATACAAACCAACAGACATATAAAACAGTCTTAAATAAAATCCAGAGAGTATCCAATGAGTTTGAAAAAAATTTCATCATTTCAAATAAGAGTTATGACATTGAACATCTGAAATTGCAAAATATACTTAAGTTATTACAATGCATTTAAATGGACCCAGATAAGTGAATGAATCATGGCTAGCCTTTAATAAGTCTGAATATTTTTGGCAACTTATTCTGACATTAGTGTGTTAATAAGTCTGGTGGTATTACACTTTGTTAAAAAGTGTTAAGGGATTTATCTTTATTCTTGACAAAATCGTTGGGAAATTTAAAATATGCATTGCCAAAAGTTCAAATATTGCTGAATGATTTTACCTAAACTTATATTGGAGCAGTCTATGTTATTGACCAATAAAACATTATATATAAACTTTTTTTTAAATATTTAACTTCATATATTATTGTGTACTATTTATTTGTTTTTACTCTATGTTTGTGACATGGAATATTATATATTCCAAAATATAAAAAAAATTCCCTCTTCTTCCTTTAAATCTTAATTTTCAAGTCAACTGTTCTGTTCACTCTTAAAACATTAAATATGATTCTATATAATTGTTTGTATATCTTCATAAAGCCTTGTTTATAATTTATTCGTATATTAATAAATTTAATGGAGATTTCGTTAATTTTATTTAACTTTTTTGGTTTAAAAGTTAATCGATTATTTTTTCCTTATTTTTTATTATAAGATTCATTTACTTTTAATCTGACGACAAAACCTCATCAAAAACTAATGGGTACAAATTTAATTACCAAAATTAGGAGTGTCAAAATAAATATTTCATATAAATTTTACGACAAATGAAAATTAAATATTTTTCAATACAAAAACAAACTATATTTTATTAAAACCCCAAATCATAATACTAAGATTAATATGAAATAAGTTATAAGTATTTTTTAGTATACAAAAATTAAATTAAATCGTTTAACTGTTAATTATGTTGTAAAATACGATTTAGTTTTTGAGTTGCAAATTTATCCAGTTCACTAGCCGTGTTATAAATATAATTTGTACTTTTAAAGGGATGGAAAGTTCGTCTTAACTTACTTTTGCGTTAGTACGAATATTTTAGGGAAACATTCGTTGATTAAAGTTTTCTTTATTTTTAAAAACTCTTTGTCAGTAAAGCAATTCTTTTTTTATATTCCTTAAATTCACATCAATTTATTTTCTTCACGGAAAATCTCTCCAACAACATCTTTTTATTTGATACATGTCTCCTCTCATAAGAACTCAAATATTAGATTCTGCATTCGAAGTTCTGGCGAGCCCAATTATGACAATATTACACACCATATGTCAACTCGATATTTTCATTTAATATAAGAATACTAATTATAATACAAGAAAGCAAATTATAAATGATATATGTTTTTTGACAAAAACTTCAAAACTTTCTTGACGTCAAATGAAATCTCTTAAATATATACATTGTTGTATTTACATAACTTTTAATAAGATATAAAATTTGCAATTATAATACCTTCATTTTGTTGTTAAGATGGATAAAAAATATATAAGTATTATTTCTATATTTTTCAACATAATAGTATGTTCAATAAAAAAACTATATTTATATTTTAGGTTTGGATAAGTAGTAAGTGTATTGAACTTGCTTCAAGCTTTTAAATGTCTCTAAAGTTAGCATATTTATTCAAATTAAAAGTAATAGTTTTCTTAAAGGCACATTTATATTTTTATGGTCTATGAGTTATTTGCTTATGAATAGATTTACTTTGGTGGGTTTGTATTAAATCGGCATATATATACTTTTTTATATTATTGTCTTCTATTTTACCAGATTCTAATATAAATTTAAACTGATAACCATTTTATATTTTTTTCTTTCATTCAATTTATTTCAATTCGTATGATACTCACTTTTTTATTTCATTCAATATATTTATTTTATAAAATATTTTACAATGCAAAATTAAATAGCATTGACGGGAAAACAGTTTGATGACCTACTTCCAAAACATAAGAAAATTAAATTTCTCACTTTTTGGTGTTAACCATCGATGGATATTTTTTGCTATAAGTCAATATTTTTTCATATTTCAGACGAGACAATATTTTTTTGCAATATTGTGCTATGGATCTTTTAATTGCCAAAGCATATAAAGTGCCTTAAACAAATCTACTGCAATGCAGTATTGCATTAATTCAGGGAAAGGGTTATTATTTTTTAGAGTCCATTAGCTGTAACGTTCTGCAATCTATATTAATATGTTTTAACATATATAATTATAACAGTATTTTTCTTAAATAATTCTTTGTACATGTGTAAATCAGATTTTTCGTAAATTATATTTTCTCGCATAAAAACTATATTATAAAATCCAAAACAGATAACACGGTTTAGTGCTGAATTAAAGATATTTTGATACCAAAAATATACTATTTAGTAAATACATTTAATAAAAATGTAACGAGTGGTCCATTAAAGTCTAAAACAAGGATTGACTTAGGCTGTTTTCTTTAAATCATCCGGGTCCGTTTTGGCCTTTTTTACAGAACTTTTTTTCCTATACAAAAATTTCTTTGCTTCTATATAACTAAAGTAACCTAAATATTTAAAATTAAATATTTGATTTGAAAACTGTGTACAAATAGGAAGTTTAGGTGTGGTTTAATGATTTGTCAAGGAATATCTCCTTCTATTAGCATATGTATTAGTAAATGAAAGTTTTTCTTAACCAAAAAAAGTATAAATTAACAAATACTTCATATAAATACATCATATTTTCTGTCATTTTAAACTTTGAATTATATATATATATATATAATCCTTGGATCATAAAGTGACATAATGTTTAGGAATTCATTTGTATGGCTTGAAAGTTATACATTGTTGCACATAAAATACTCTTCTCACTGGATAACTTGAAATAATTTTTTGATATAAATAATCAGAAGTCGAAGTTAGAAGAATATAATATTAATAGTTATCATTATGGGCTCTCAAAAAGTCTTTGACAGAAAATTTTACACAGAAATAATAAACAAAAGTTGATCTGATTGATGAAGAATCTAATTAACTTTAAACTAGTTAATTGGAAAGTATAGTTATAGTCATGAACCTGGTACCATCAATCTAAATCACCCTCTCCAATATCCCTCTAATGGGGCACATCTCTGCACTTTAATTGCAAAGAGCCTCTGGTACTTGTTATCTCAAACTATTTACTTTTGCATGCCGAGTTCTACAAGCCTTGATTTCACATTACACCAAATGTAATAACTCCGATGGATCTAGATCAGGGGACTTTGTTGAGGAAATTGATAAGGTCAAAAGCTTTTATTTTTGGTTATCCAATCTTTCACAATTCTTGAAGAGTTTCCCTTCTTCTTGAAATACTTTCAAACTTTTTCAGTACTTTATGGGTCTTGGTTTCTCTAAGATATTGAAACTGTATTAAACCTATAGTCACTGTTGAACCAGATTGGTGACACTTTGTCCCCAAGAAAGCAATGATCTTCACCTTCCTGATAGATGCAGGAAACTTTCTGATAGATATTTGCTAAAGATCCATCTGATTATTTTCAAACTATTAGCCATTTTGTCTGTTAATAACAGGATCAACAGTTAAGTTTTTTTCATGATGTTTAAGATCGTTTAATAGATGTATACATTGATGGAGATGTGTAGATATTTTCTACCTTATTAAGTAAATGTCGTTTTTGAGGCCATAACGGATGATCACTAAACTACTTTTACTGTTTTTGACACTGTGGGTTTAGAAATAACTTCTTTTTTTTTAACCAGCTCAGCCATTACCATTCTTGGATTGGTTTGGTTTCCATTTTCCTCTTAGGAGTTTGAACAGGATGTTTCCTACAAATATTGCTACATAACCTATTAAACTTTTACTTTATATTTCATTGCCTAGACTTTTCGAAAACACAGTACCTAAAAATTTCAAGATTAACTAAATAGCTGACGATAGCACTGTCTATTTTTCCAAATTGGTTGATTTCAAGAATTATAATATTGTCATTTTTTTTCCATTTCAGTAGTGCCTTGTATTTTGTAAATGAATATTGGGCAGTCATAAGATTTTGCCTCCTTTTGATACGATAAATTATATTTTTCCTCAGACGAAAAACGCCTTCAAACATAATGATAATATAAATGATGATTTTGAAGTTTTAATCAGCATTTTACTTGTTCCAATCACTTTTTTTTTTGTCTAAATAATTATTTTTATCATAAAAATAAACTTTCTATTAAAATTCAAGACTGTTCTTTTTATTTTCGTTAGGCAAATATACAAAATCATCAAGGGACCATTTATTACATTACTTATGCACTAGCCCCCTGATATTTGAAAAAGTGAATGTGATATTTGTATGACATACTTTTGGGCTTTCAATTAAACCAATTGTATGATTTATTTTATTCAAATTTTTGAACATTTTAAAAATGTAAATATCCAATTCAAAATATATTTAAAAAATATTTCATTTACAATAGATCATATCTATATGGAGTCTGTTGCAACAAAACCTCTTTTTTATCATAAGTTGAAATACGGTATTAGAAATAGTAATAAAGTAAGGTTCCATTAATTTATAATCAATATTCAAAAGTTATATCGTAAATAAAGTCAGTCGCTATCATACGTTGAAGTATTGAAAAATGTGCATTTTATGTCCAAATATATTATACCAATAATTGATTTAATCGAATATTTTATAGAATTGAACTAAGTGTCATTTTGATCTGGAGTTTTTATATGTGAAAATTTATGAAAATCAGTTTTTGCATCACTTTCTAACAAATGATTTTTAAATTTGTATTATTTGTCAAAACCAAGCAATTGAAACATGATTTCTTTCCGATAAACAAACGTTTATAAGACCTTTCCAGATTTGCGTATCACTAATTACCAAATCCACAAATCATCCATAATTATTAAACGTGATATGTTGTTTTTAAATTTGTACATGTTATTGTGTATAATATTCATCCCAAATCTCAATAAACTTTACATTTTTATGAGGGCTGTATGAAACAGGAAAAAACGAAGGAATATATTAAAACAACACAGCCAGACATATATATATATATATGAAATAGAAAATAGCTGGGGGCTGTCATTCACGGAAAGAGTATTCCACAATAAGCAGAGCCACTGCAGTCACTCTAATGGGCCCCAGACGTTGGATCACGACTTTGGCAAGTATACAAAACTGAAGAAAGGCGATTGCAGAGGTTATTCTACAAAATATTGGCCCAGTACCAACACAATATGAATTACTTAACTGTTTCTTGCCCAAATGTGAAAATGTAGCTCTGATAATTGTGTTCAAGGTGGTAGCAAAGTTCCAGCCAATGGTAGCAAATAATCCATTTCTTAGATGCAATATCTGATTGTCTGATTGAACATTCGTGTGTGATCTTATAAAGACGTAGAGAAATTTTGAGGATTTGATACAGAGTAACAATTGTTAGTCCTTGTTGTACTCAGTAGAGAATTGGGGGTTGACATCAGAATAATTAAAGCAAATGACTTTGTTGATATCCATTCTCCTTCCTCTTTTTGTTCTAGTGAAATGTCATGAGGATTATTCTATCTTTCCTCCTAAATATTTTTCCAATTGTTAGGGTGACCATGTTAGTTTTCGTTTACTCTCTTGGTTTTATAGTGAATTGTCATAATTACTTATTAATATAATTGAAAGACTATATCCCTAAAACTGTTTTTTTAAAATAATATTTAAAAACCAACTAATCAAATAAAATAAGAAACGCCACCTTTCTTTCAAAATTTTTTAAAAATAATCTTTAATTGATTAGTATTAGTATTTATACATATATACTTTTTAAATTTAAAAAAAATTGATTTATTGTACTTATTGAATGAGGAAGTTATGTTCCTGCACTAATCATAGATGTGTCTAGTTTTTTGTAAGTCCTTACTAAGAACTGTACACTTCAATGAAGTTCATTTTACTCTCGGTCCGGTCTATTTCAGTCCTAAATATCAGTCCCAAAAAATTTATAAAAGTTTAGTCCATGATGAAGTCAATCAACCTTATTTCGTCTTTGTTTAATCAGTTCTATTACTGCCAGTCCGACAGTCATAAGAACCGGTCTTAAAATTGAACAGAATAAATACGAACTGGTAAAATACCAACTGAATCTTTTCAAATATTAATATCTTTCTTATAAGATCAAATTAGCTGATATAAAAAACATTTAATAAAATATTGCAAATAATATATGATTCTTTGCATATGATAAATATATTGTTTGTAGAGTAAAAAATATACATACTTTTTACATAATAGTGACATAGAGAAATAGAAGTTGTACATTTTGTATCGAATTAATAGTTTCTTGTAACATTAAAGTTTTTAAAGTGTTTTATTATATGTATATATTCATCGCCATTTTTAGGAAGGCTAATAATATGTCACATAACTTTTGATCTATGTTGATATGTGACGATTTTTATCTTTTTTAAATTTAAATTTTAAAGACTTAAGGTGCATTACCACATTTATCATGCGTCTAAAATATTTGTATTTCTGAGAAATATGCATATAATATTTTTCCACCCCTGAAAATAATAGAGTGGATACAAAAAATTACAATAGCATGACTTAATTACAAATAATGTGTTTTCAATAGAATAAAGAAAAAACAACAGAAAAATAAATTTGTGATATTTTAATATTTATATTTAACTAAATTTTGTATACAATATATCATCTTATTCAATCAATAACAGCCTCAGCACAGTGGCAAAGAGATTGGTAGCTCTTGAAGATGAAAGCTGTGTCTTTAGCGTACCACACTATCATAATGGCAGCTCGGAGTTAATCCAAATTTGAATGATGGCCACAGATGGGGTTGTAATGGGCTTGTACGCTATCCCGATAGAGATGTCAAAGGTATTTCCAGCTTTCTTGGTACTGACACCAGAGTGGAAGAGTGTGTACATGGTCTTCCTTTATAGTTGTGGCTTTGACATTTTTACAATTAGAATAAAAACAAAAGTTGTTTATCAGAGTTATAGCCTTCGTTTAATTGAATAATAAAATTTGGGAATTAAAAATAAGTAGAATAAAATCGTAATTAAATGCAAATTTGGTTTCCTCAATCAGTATCCCTTTCAAAATGGAGAAGTTCTCTTTCATAAAAATAGTCATAATAATAGTGTTTTTTTTGTTGAAGAGAAAAATTCAGGTTAGTCACTTTTGTGCCTACAAAATTGAATTTCTCATTTTATTTTCATTCTTGAAAATAAGACACATTTTAAATAACATTATGTATGTATATTGTATAGCATAATTGTTGAAGGTTATAACGTATAAAGTTTATAAAAATAAATTGTCTATTAATCAGTTCCAAAATTATATGAGTGTACTAAACTTATTAGATGCTGTAAGCTAAAGCTTTAAAATAAAGTAACGCAATGTAACTGTTAGCCAATGATAAACATGGTTAGAGTGCTATATTTTACCGCACAAATCCCTTATGTTCTATTATACTTTTGTCTTCCTTCTGTACATAACAACTTAGTAATTCGTAAAACCCTCCGCCTATAAACATCTGTTTTATATTTAAGGTAGTAAAGAATCGAAAGAAAAACTCCTCCCAAAAAAAATATTTTATCAAAGGATATTACAATGTAAGATGTTAATTACTAATCATGACTTTAAATCTTTCTGTATTTTCATACAGTGAATATTACAAAATACTAAGTTGCTTTACCTAAAGTAATTCAGGTTAATTTACAAGGAAGGGCAGTAAAACTTATACTTGAGAAATGGATTTAGAAGTACATCAATAATTTTATATTTCCAATAAAAATTACGTGCATGTATTTATTTCCCCCTAGAAACTGAAATATTAATTTAATCACTTGTATGCAACAAATTTTTTTTTAACCTTTTTTCTAAATTTTTACTTTATAATATATTTATTTTATACAATTTTTTAGAATGGTACTTTAATTGTTAACAACTTTTGGAATTTAATATGGAGGCTTTAAATAATTATCTGTGGGGTTCTTATTAATTAAAATCCCAACGATGAATATGAAATTAAAAATGAACAATGATTCAAATATTTTTTATTAATGTTTTTTAAAATAATTTATAAGCTGACAAGTATTATACAGGGTGTGCTAGCTACATATGCTGCCACTTCTTGCTAAGGCTAACGTGGGAACTAAGAGAAGTAATTTAAGTTTGTTACATATTTTGTTCAAACTTGCACAACTTGAAAAAATGGGAATTTATTGACGTATTGGTTGTCCCAAATTTTAAAAAAAAGCACAGAACCCTCCATGGAATTATCGTTTGGTGTGCCAAATGGGACGTGATAGAGACCAAGGTGAAACCCATGATCGAAATGGTTGCAAATGGGAGGCCCAATATATGGCAGAAGAACTTGGCTCCATGCCATACCTCGAACAAAATTCCAAAATGGGTCCAAGGCAATTTTAATCACTTCATCTTGCTAGATTTTTTGTCTCCGAACTCGCCGGATCTTAGTCATGGAGGAATTACAAAATGAACCAAGGTAACAAGTAGGAAAGACTTGCTCACGCTTTCGATCTTATATCGAGAGTGTAACTAAGGTTGTACGTAATGTTAAATAATAAAATATATCATAATCTATCTAGCTTTGAATATCTGATTTAATTTTTTAATTTGAAAACTGGATTGAGAGAAAATTTTGTTTGAGAATAATCTTTTTCGCGACAAGGATAGCTTGTGTACCTAGTATTAACTACAGAGTAGAAATCTAATATCATTTGAGTCAGTTAGGATTTTGATTATGTACTGAAAGATATAAAATAAAAAATAAGAAGAAATTATAACTGTGTGCTGATGCTTAGATTATTAATGTCAGTTAAGCCTATCCCACCAAAAAATTTATATTTCCAAACATATAACAGTTACTAAATGAAAAAGTTGTTATTTTTTGCTTTAAGACCAAATATTATGTGATATTAAAATATTTTTTTGATGTATTGTTGACCTAAAAAAACATCAAACAAACATCAAACATTTTTTTTATCACAAGCTTTTTCATAAAAAATGACATCATTTTTCATTAAACTTCCTTGTAAATAATTGGCTCATTTATTTGTTATGGTAAATTTACAAATTTTTTGCTTCATCTATAACAAATAATAATAAAATTAGCATTTTCAATCGCTATTTTGTAACTTAAATAAATTAAGTTATTGCTTATGATAAATTCGAATAAATTTTTATATATACCTAGAATATTTTTTTACTAATTTTTGTTAGTCTATTGTTAAAAGTAATTTATTCAATATTATATCAAACGGGAAAATATAAACTATTTACAAGGTTGACATATTACACAAAAGTCTAGATTGAATCGAGAGTGTTGTTCAATTGAAAAATATGGATTTCAGGAGAAAGCTATATCCCAAAAGGAAAAATTATACAATTAAAATTTACTTAATAACGTTTTTTAGCACTTGATGTGGCTCTGGATTAATTTTTTAGCATTTATATAAATTAAGTACATTATTACTTTATATTAAAAGTATCTGTTTATACATTTAAACACACAAAGGCATATTAATACGGCAATTATACCATACGTATTTCAATGTCGGTGTAAAAATGTCAAAGATGTGGATATCAGAGTATAATACTTATCAAAAATCAAATTTCAGAAAATTAAAGATCTGAGATTGTCAAGATACAAAAAAAAAAAGGAGTAAATCAATCGAAATTTTAGAATCGTATTGCAATTATTAAAATAAACCGTGTGAGAAACGATGAATGACCTTAAAACCTATATCCAAAATTAATTTTATAGTTCAACATGAAAAATAATGTTTACATTATCCCCAACGCAACAAACATGCTGAAGTAGATGTTAAAGAAATAAAAGAATATCCGGACTCTATAATTGAGATTGTTGAGAAAAAAAAAGAGTAAGATATTCTGTAGGTGCTTGGGATTTAACAACGTTTGATGTTGACAGCATCTCCAAGTTCGAAACCTATTAAGTGAGAATGCAATTCTATTAGAATTATCGACACTATTCGTGAAAATCAATGGTCAAATATCGTCAAGTGTAAAAGTGTACGGATATATTTGAGAAATCAAAGTTTACTCAAGCCTAAACAGTGATCAAATTTAAAGTGGAGTTGAATTGTAAATAGAACGACACATTACAATATTAATTTTGTCAGTACATATGTAAATAGTAATAATAAATTTTATAAAATATACCACAGCAGTTTAACTGAAAGGATTACATTTTAAATTAAATATTTTCTAAGTTAGATCATAGATCACTATGAATATATAGAGTTGTACTTTTGATATTGAAATTAAGTAATCTTCACCTCATCATAAACACAATGGAAAGAGGAACACTTGATATGTGGTAACAAAATTTCTAATCAACTGTTCCTAATTTGTAAGATTTCAGAATAGATACTTTTATAGAGTCTATCATTACAATATAAATTACATCATAATTGAAGAAGACAAAAATGATTTTTATGGCATAAAATGGACAAATTTCTAATAAATTTTGATATTATGCATCAATTTGCCTTATAAATAGAAAAAAAAAATTACACCTGCATTGAATATTTCTTTATTCCAATGAGAAAAAGTAATATTTTAATTACATAGGTACTAAAAAAATTATTAAAAGTAACTATTTGTAGAATTATATCTCTTTTTTGACAGATATATCCTAAGAAAAGTAGGATAATTAGGTAAACATATCTTACTTTTTCGATTGTAATTGTTAATTTTTTTCTACAAAATGGTAATACATATGCATTACTTTGTAAAATTATATTCCTAACACACTTTAGAGTCAGATATTATTATATCGCATTACTAGATAATATAGGGATATATTTTTAATTGAAAGTAAGGTTTATGTTAGGGGTTTAAAACATTTTTTGGGTGATAGGCAAAATAAGATGAAAAAATCATCTCCCGAGCCACATTAATAAATCATTGGATTTAATTTTAAAATACTTGAACAATAAAATATGTTATAATACTTTAAAGTTTGTTTGTTTTTTGATTTTTGCATATTTTCTCATTATTTGATACAAGTGTAACGTGTGAGTTTAGTACAATATTTTTTTTACAACATATATCTTAAAGAAAACTCACTTGCACTGCCGTGTTGATAATAAAAATTCCTCAAAAATTAAGATAGCATTGCTTATCATGATATACAAAATACAATTTATACAATAAGTTTATCAATCACCCTGTGGAAAAACTATATTTAAACTATTTATAGTGGCAAAACTATATAAAAAAATAAATGCTTTAAAATTAATAACAAATTCACATATTTCATTTTTAAATATATTAATAAAAATAAGATTTTCTTTTAACTTTAAAAAACAGATACATATTTTGTAAAAATAAAACGTTTGCTTTAAACCAAATTTATTCATTTATACAGCTCAAACCATCAAGCTTATTGTAATTATAAATTAAATAACAAACTTTTATTTTCATTTTTAGGTTTACTTAACAATTACAATCTAAAGAAATTTGCGGTATATTTAAAAAATAATGGCATGAAACATTCAATGATTACCGTATTTATCGTTGGTAACAAATATATTAACTAATTTAGGAATATATAAAACTCTAAGAAAGTTAAAAAAATTGAAATTGAAAATAAAACATGGTAACTCAAATATTTTCAATACTACTTTGAAGGAGAGTAGCTTACGTGTCATGAAGTTTAAGTAAATTTTCTACAAACTGTTTTCAGGGCTCCAAAATATACAAAAATCCGAATCTGTAACATGTGAGGTTTATTTTTCTTTATTATACATATACAAATTATATTTTACTGGCTAGATGGCTATTAAGGTTAATCAATGTAACGAATTTTAACGAAAATTATTAAGATTTTTTAAAAAGAAAAAATATTGACTCAATTTAGCCATATTGTTTCATCAAACTGTTTAA
This sequence comes from Lepeophtheirus salmonis, assembly GCF_016086655.4. Classification (NCBI taxonomy): domain Eukaryota; kingdom Metazoa; phylum Arthropoda; class Copepoda; order Siphonostomatoida; family Caligidae; genus Lepeophtheirus; species Lepeophtheirus salmonis. The sequence continues at coordinate 786,065 of NC_052144.2, read as the reverse complement.
TATAATTCTATATCATGTCAAACTATGAAATTCCCAAATTCCCGTCATGGAATCTCCTTCGAGCTTGAAATAAGCCATAGTTTGTTTTAATTATAAAAATCCAGGAGTGTAACTTTGTTTTAACAAATATGTAAAGGTGTTTTTTTAATCTAAAAATTTAACTAAAAGTTAATTCTTCATACTTTTTCCTCAATAATTAAGTTTGAATAAAATATATTATCCCAAAAAAAGATTAATCACCTTTTACATATTAAATTAAATGCCTTTATGGGTACGTCTTGACTAAAAGTTTATGAAGATTCCTACCTTTAAGTCAGGAGATGTGAGAAAAAAAGCAGAAAATACATAAGCTTATAATGTAAATAATTTGAATATCCATCACTAAACCCCTTTGAAAAATACAAAATAAACATCAAAACTCCATCTCTTCAAATCCTATAATATGTAAATTGATTCACAATATATTGTAGTACTATAAAACAAAAGAAGAAAAAACACAATTTGTAAAAACTTTTATATATTTTTTTTATTTATACAATCGATGATAAGTCCAACAAATACGATTGAATTCACATTCAAATGGTATATAAAATGATTTACATATGATCAATAAAATATTTAAGAAGATCTGGGTTTCTTTTTACGCATTACAGTAATAAAAATATAAATTGGAAAATAATCAAATAAGGTCAAGTTAAAGATGGGTAAATGTCGCATATATTTTCAATTTTTATCATTAATAGAATCACTATCATTGTTGATATTATTTTTAAGTGTACTTTTTTTAAACAACACAACGAATAAATCAAAGCTGAAGCAAGTTTTTTTATAGAAAACAATATAATCAGTTAAACTCTCGGTTACTTATGAATTATTTTTGTAATATCCTGCGTCGTCCATACAAGGGAATAGGTTACTCATATCCTAATGTATCTATAAATGTAAAAGAAGGGGATTTGATTAGAAATCATCTGAAATTTTATATCAATTAGGCACAATTGAAGTTCAATCATGTTGTATCAAACCATATATAATTAAACATAATGAATTAAATGTTACTGATCCTCTTAACATATTTGTTTTATTTTCTAGGTTGGGTCAAGTACGACTTCTTTAAAGTTTTCGACCTCCTTACTTCGACTCTGAGCATCTTCATGAAGATCCCAACCTTGAAAAATGTTTGTGATTGCAGAAGAAAAATACCTAACACTGAAACCATTATCAAAAACTCCGATGGTGCGATTTTTATGTAAATCGATACTTAATTCATAATTACTTTCGCAACAAAGTTAAATGGAGTTTATATTTTTACTTCAGTTTGTTTCTATTATGTTTACCTGTCATCATAACGACAAAGATACGGATCGATTTTGATGAAATTTGGTTTGAAGATTACCTATGATCTACGGTAGTAAACCATTAAATTTTGAGAGATCAAGGTATGTAAACGTTATAAATAATAAAGAATCGATTGTATCGTAGGAACAAATTGAGATCCATTATTCAATTTGATTTACGACAGAATTGTTGCACTCACCCCAGAGCTGATTTTATATTTATATATTTTTAAATGGTTCTTCATTACTTAATATAGTATTTTAACAACCGGATATATCATACCTATTTCAATATTTGGAAACCCAAACAAATATAACAAAGAACTATATACTTTATTAGTCTTATATTATATAACTTTATTTTATTTTGGTACCTTTTTACCTACAATTTACATTTAAAGAAGCTCAATATCACCTCAATGATCATTAATAATGTCTTCCAACCTGTATTTCAAAGTAGAGTATGACTTCTTCGCCAATTCTTAGTCCATATAGCCCTAAATCTCATTGATAGAGGTTTTCATGGCTTCGGCATTGGAGTGGCGTTTGCCACCAGCCTTTCTTTCCAAATGCAACCAGAAGGCAAAGTTGAACAGGCTCATATCTGGTGAGTATTGTAGCCACATAGTTTCATCGCAAAAAAGCACATTCTTCTGGAAAAAGGACAGGGGCACTTTGGAGGAATATGTGGGTGCGCCATCCTGTTGGAAAAACATATCGTTTTAGGGAAAACTTGTATCGACCCACGGAATCAACTTTGACCTCAATTGGATGATGTATTCCGTTCCCGTGAGCATATGCCCTCCTAGGAACTATAAAAAGGGCATATTGATGTCACAGGTAATGACTTTTTTTTTTTTTTGGGGGGGCAACCACATAGAAGCTTTTCGTCCAGCAATTTTTTCGGATTCAACCCTTTTTTTACAAAGTACAAGGTCATGAGATCCACACCCGGCACTACACAATGTATTTTTTTGTTCAAGGTGGCAAATATTACACCATTCACTTTTCCCATAGTTGTGGAATAACAAGGCAAATCCATACACGAAAAATCAACAGTTAATACTATCAGCTATCATATTCCATCAAATTTTTTAAAATCGGTTAACGCAAACCTCGAGATAATAGCATTTAAAGTGACCGAGAAATAATTTTGCTATGCCTGGTAGATATCAGTTTTATGTTGGGTGTCCAAAAAATCAGGAGAGTATACGTGTAAGTATTTGAAAATAGCAAAGGGTTCCACAAATTGAATATCCAAAACATTTATGGGTATATCAAGCCTACCAAGAATTCCTTCTTGAAACTTCTCGATAAAATAATAGTTTATGTATTCAATGTAATATAATACTCCATGCATGAATTATTTATGTTTCTTTATGATATATAGACATAATCAACATTAATATACATTATTTATACTTTATGTATTTTTATTCTATTTCAGATTCCTTGAATTTTGATTTTATCTGGCATATATGTACATACATAATACATATGCTTTTAAATAAGATTTCAAATCCAATGTATGATTTTGGAAATTGCATAATATTTCAATGGTAAAAAAACCATGTATTTTATGTGATTAAGTGTAAATATCAAGGGTGTATTAGATAGATCTAAACATAATTTTAAATAGTAAGAAGGGGTATTTCTTCTATTATATCAATTAAACAAATCACTACAAAGGTAAAAAGAAATATAAAAAGGTTGATTTAGATCAGACGGGTCACTGTCCTAGTGCAATCAAGGACTGGCTTGGTTAATCGATGATCATATTTTTTTATGTCGATCATTGCTAGAAGGAAACTTACTCCAAAAACCTAAATTTGTCAAGAAGAAATTATTGCCTTTGTTGCTGACCGAAAATAATCCATCATGCCTAATCCTGGAATAAAACCCTCGTAATATAACAATGCAATTAGATTCATTCAACCTCCCACCCTTTCACTCCCCTGAGCTATTTATCGATCCTCGAGGAACACAAAATTTATCACAATTTTTTTAAATGTGGAAAATTTTGTACTATGTAGGCTATTGAACAGAAGGAAAATTGAAACACTATTAAATTCAGCTTGGTTTTATTCAAGCTTAATAGTTGTTCAAGAATACGAAATATAATGGTGAAACTTACCTTTTTCATCAATAATTTAATGATAAGATTTTATTGTCAAAGTTTAAAAATAAAAATGAATTTTGAATAATTTTCAATCGAAAGATTCTCAAAAAGGCAATGAAATAATCTAATTTTAAGTATACTATTGTACATTAAGCCTTTTAATAATTAAAATAATTAAGCAACTATATATGGAAAAACTAAAGTGTGTAATAGACAAAGTTTGTTTATTAGGAGGTTTTGATTGTTTCATAGGTTTTGATATAAGTAAGATAATATGTTCTATGCTAACCGAAAATTAGTATTTTTGCTATTAATATTCTGCTATGGTCTATTTTCCTTATCAGGCACTATTCCTCCTCAGGTAATTTTCCTAGTTACCTGATATACTCTTATTGCGTATCTTTATTTTCCATCAACTTCAATATAAATTCTTTAAATCAATTTTTTGATATTGTTATTGAATTTTTTTAAATGCAAATATGTATACATATGATACATAATATGGAAATAATGATCAAAATCTCATAAATTCTTCAAGGACAAATATATACAGATATGTGAATAGGTATTTATAGCAATAGAATTGACAGTGAATTTTTTATTTGAAACTTATATATGTACACTAGGGTGAGCCTGAATGTCATTAAATTATTAAGTACATTATGTGAGACTTAGAATGTTCCAAATTCGAATCATTACAGATCAATTTTAAATCTAAATTATATAAAGTAAAGAGAAATAATTTTTACCAGGTGGAAACTTGAAGCTTAATCACTCGGAAAGATAAATTAAAATAGACTATCATTCTCTCATTATCAATTAAACAAAAACCCTTATAAATCTTATATTGATAAGAAGCCACTGAATAAAATTATAATATAAAATTTGGCTTCCATTGACCTAACAAATAGTGACTCTTGTGAATTGAGTTGAAAGTATTGTAAATGAAGTTTGTGTCAATGCAGCCCACTTCATGTTTATTAAGGCCTTCATGTAAAAAAAGTGGACGTAGGCCATTGGTATCTTAACCATTTTGGATAAGAAACCTGTTAAATTGTTCTGAAGTAGTCGTTTAGGATTTGATACATAAGCCATTTGTTCTAGGTAAAGTATTTTTTCGTTCATTATTTAATAGCTCGTCCTGATGTTAAGTTATACCTTTTAAGTAATCATTCTTTTGTATTTATTGTATACATAGTTTATTTTCAGTTATAAGTCAAGATATATAAGTTTAAAAATTATTATTATTTTATTAAATACTGCTATTTTAAATGTTTAAGGCTTTAATGCAGTAATTAATTCTCTCTCCCAAATCATTTAAAATATATCAAATATTAACAAGAATAATAATGGAGTAATAGAATAAGTCCAGTTCCTCCCTTCTCATCATACTCTTTCAAAATTTTATCCCTATGTATATATTGGGTACACCCAATGAATTATCATAATAAAAATACAACATAGTAGCTTTGAATGTTATTCCTACTTTATAACTTTTTGGGTAATTTGGATACAAATAAAATTTATGCCATAGCTGATGAATCTTCGTTTTTAGTAACTCCTTAGACGATAATGCCCTGTTGTCATAATTTAATTACAATGTAAAGCGTATATAATAATGTCATAAAAATTACAATTACTTTTAGTTCCTAACTAAAACACTTATCGTAGTTTTGTGTCAGTCAGAGGACTGCATTCCAGTCATGTCCCATTTGAAGGGCGTTACAGAAGGTGAAATTGATCCCTCATGACATGTTATTTCGGATCTTTTCCCTTTTTTTATTATTTCTTTTGTTCCTCTTATTTTGTTCTAAAATACTAAATTAAAGGACTAAAAGTACAAAGGACAGGTACCCAAGACCGACGGCCCTAAGACTGGACATGACCGAATAAATAATGAAAGGCACAACCTTATTTCTATTGCTACTGCACTGGTGATTTACATTAGCATGTGACATGCACTGTTTTAAATTATCCTTTATTGAAGATTGATGATATACATGACAAGAGTAATAAAAAATAAAAATAGTTTTTACATCACCGAATTTTGATTTTACTATCAATAATTGTCAGAATATTCATTTATTAAAATTATATTGAATTTCTTATTGATTATAATTATGCCTTTTTGTATATTTAGTAATTTTTAATCGAGGTTTATTTACTTTCTTATAAAAAGTTTGTTTTTTCCTTTTAATTTCTTGAACTATTGTCTTTTCAAGTTATTAATCTCTATGAATACTAAGTTGTACGATGTTAGCAACAAATTATAACACAGTAGCTACTATTTTATATAATAAACGCAACCTCATCAAAAACTTCTGAGTAATAATTTGATTTAATAAGTTACATAAACAAATGAATATTTTGAATAAAATTTCTTTTAAAGGATGTATTTTTCAATCCTCATCAAACTAAAATCTTGTTCAAATTATTTGAAAATAACGTATTTTAAATTATTTTTATTATTTTGATTGATTTATACGATTTAGAAAATGGATAAAATAATTTTAAATACGTAATTCCTCTTATTGTGCAAATGTTAATCATGTAATTTGCAACATTTTATTTTGGGGTTGATTTTTATATACTTTAGCAACTATATTATAAATAGAATATTAACTAAGTGGGTTGTAAAGTTGTAAATTTAGGAGTTGTAAATTAATTAAAGTCACTGTGAAAATCAAATAAAACATAGTTTAATGAATTTAAAGTAGGCAAAAGCGATGGATTCAAGCAAAGTGAATTGTTTTTTTTGTATAAATAAGAACAGTACTTAGTTTTTAGAATCTCATTTTAAACTATATGAAAAAATGCATTAAAGAGATTAGTGCATATAATTGAATTAATAGTGAAATTCCTACCTTTGCTTTTTCGAAATGTCGTTCGTCTAATTGTCCATCTAAAAAATGTCAATATGCAAAAACGTTCATTGTGCAAAGTATTTTGTCTAATTGTATGTCTGAAAAATTTCAATTGGAAAAAATGTTCTCAACAAACAGTCGTAAAAACAATATCACTGATGTATTCATCAGTTCATTTGACAGTACCATATAAATCTTAAAATTCAGCTTCACCCTACTGTACTCATATCAAAAAATTCAGTCTCTACATACAATATTGATTCACATATGAATATTTTTTTTTTACATTGTACATAGATACTTATCAAAGAATAGAAACATCAAACCATTTGGATAAAAACCAAACATATGTTTTGTATGCTAATAAAGTTACTTTCTCAGTATTCCGTTTCAAATAACTTCACGGGTTCTCTGACAATCTTGCATGTAATTTCCTTATTAATTTATAAGTATATAAAATCCGCCGAATATCAGCTAAATCTGCATTTACTAATCCTATTTTTAGCAGCTCAAATCGAGTTACATGATTACAAAAAGTTGGATCTCGAGTCTCAAAATACAATCAAAGCAGTTTTAGTGACGATGATAATAAGAAAGAACATGAGAATCGAGAATATATGGGTTGGACTAAAGCTTTAAAAACAAAGTGCTCAAGCGCACTTGTTAGCTTAAATTGATAATACATGGGTTTAATGTTATCTTTTATCCCACACTAATGACATATTGTATGATCCCACAGATAACTTGACTATATAATTTCCCCTTGGGCCGCATGGAACATTTTTTCCCCTTCACAAAATGTATCGTCTTGATTCAGTTAAAACAGTGAAGTGATGTTGGTTATGTAGTTACTTATAGAGTGATATTCAATACACAATTCAATCCCTATTGAACAACCCAAACGATTGAATAAATATTTTATCCTAATTTAATCGTCCCATTATAATAAAAAAATAAAGCCAAATGAAAGCTGAATAAAAAATAATATACTTGTCTATGGCATCAATAACGTACTCAATTCGACTTCAGAAATGAAGAAATTCTTGAGTTCAGTTTCCTTTGGCATAATTTGGAATTTTTCCCATAGCCTGAATCTCAGCTTGGTTTTGTGTTGAAGGAATATCTTTTTGTGTGCTGCACTAGTGCTTCCTACAACAGTCAATGAGTTTTAGGTCCGGTGAGCTTAGAGGACATGAACTGGGACAAGACAAAAACTTACCTTAACGTTTTTTTAAAGGTCCGGTATAGAACAGATCCGAAAATCATCAACTACACAATTCCTGATCACCCTTTCAGATAAGTTGAGATTCCTGACAATGGAACTAATTGATTTGGATTTTAATCTTTAATGGTTTTTTTTCAAATTTGTAAATGTAATTTTGATCCATCTGGCAGTTTGACTTCCTACTGTGATCAGATTGCTTTGCTATTTCATTTATTTGCTGATTCATAATTACTCTTTCACTTCAATTTTGTCTTACAAAGGATTTGTCCAGCGTTAAGCATTTTGTGATCTCAACATTGTCTCGTCCGGTAGAGATCCCTACAAAACAATCTGCCTTTTGCACGAATGAGGAATACATTATCAATAGTATTACTATTTATTGACCTCAAATACTCTTGGCTAGCAACGAAAATACAAACAATGTCATACCTTGGCATGCACTAAAAATTTGTTTTTAAACAACGACTGCATGATCTACACTCAACACTAAGACAATTATTTTGGGGCAACATTGATTACGTGTTTTTGTCTCTCCCATTGATTTCTGGCTATAAGTAAGATTTTCTTAAAATGTTTGCCTCATATTTAGAATATAAAATTTCCCAATATTTATTATTTAATGACGGGATCCTGTAATTAAATAATTTGTTTACGGGAACCCGAGAAATAAGAAGCTCTTATACATATGAACTACCAAAAATTGATATGAACTTTAAAAAATATTGAGTCACAATATGTTAGAATAACTCCATCATGAAGCAAATTTTGCTAAAATATACTGAAGCACAAATATGTATTAATTTTACTTTAAGAGATTGTAACTAATGATATCTGCAGAATACATTTTTTTCATCATTTCTTTTAAAAAGGTTAAAAACAACTTTTTTGTAGTTTTATATGTATGTAAGTACAATAAAAAAAAGACCTCCGTCAAAATAATGATGAGGCAATTACGTTGGACTACAGTCAATAAATTAAAGTTAATGTAGCAAAAATAAGTCATCAAGGATTCTTTTGTGCGTAGAATGTAAATACAAATTACATATATTATAAAATTTAACTTTATATTCTACACAAAAAACAAATTTATAAAGCCATTGGTCATCATTTAAACTATTTCTTAAATAAAATTTAACATTAAAAAAGGTTTATAGTATTTTATTCTAAAAATAACAGTTCTCCAAGTTTGTTTCCAAATTCACAACAAATTTTTTTGATGATTTCGCAAGTTCCAAATCGAAATAAATTTTGAGTTATATATATACCCTTTTTCTGAGGGCGAGTTACCACATTTACCATCGGTGTACAGTTGGGGGATCTATGTTGCTAACTTCATATATGAATATATATAAAAGATTGTTAAGATCAAATCAGGGCTTGCGTGCAATAGCAATTTGGTTGTCTCATGGTGTGTCCTTTTTTTTGGGCAGTAGAAACTTTTTCGGATACAAAAACTTTAGAAAAGTTTTGAGTATTGTGTAACAGCTGCTCCACATATAAAGAAGATTGTATTTACAAAGAATTAAAGGCGTTGCGCCGTGACAATGATTTTTGTACACATCAACTTTAATAATTCAAATCCGGAGATCTCAAAATGCAACTGTCGTTTGCATCTAAACCTTGGAAAAAATTGTTCAAGCTATTCTGGAGATTGATGATTCTTTACCTGTCATAAGTTTAAAAAATAAAGGTGATGTTATACCTCTTCACATATTCAAAACTGCTCTAAGGGTCCGTGTATGACTTCATTGAGAAGGAAATATGGATCTTCATTAGTCATTATCTCAATCCAATGGATTATTATTTTGTCTGGGGGCTAAATTGAATCTAAAAAAAATTTGAATATTCTATCCCATCAAGGACTCATTTATTGTCTTATGAAGGAGACAATGAAAAAAAAGCCAAAACATTATCAGGGCTTACTACTTCTTCCGGGCTTAAATCCAGGTTGGGTTTGAGTTGTAATCTATTGACTCCATATAAACCATGTTTTTCAAAGTTTAGTCACGGTACTACAAATTTAGGGAAACCCCTCTAAAAGTATTCCAAGCTCTGAAATAAATGATTTCAATCAGGGGCTTTCACCATTTGGGAGCAGGATTATCAACACCGTTTTATAATCACTTATATAAATAGGGTTATATAAGTAATTATAAATATTATAAAATGGTTCCCGTGTTGCAAGGCTGAAAAGAGAGGGGAATAGAAACAATGAATGAAGGTAGAAGAAAAAAGATAGAGAGAAGGATGTAGAAAGATACTATGTAAGATAGAAGAGAAAAGGGTAGAGACAGAGAAAAAGAAAATAGAGGTTCTATTTCGGACAAAAACAGGCTCTTCATTACTTTGGAGGTTTAAAAAAAAAATTAGTAGAACTTTGTTATTTTATATGTAATCTCTATACTTCATACTGATTCATTAACAAATTTGATTCCATATGTGAAAACACATACAATTGACTTATAAGTATTTTTAAGATATAATTTTTTTTTTTTCGGGTGGGGGGGCGGAAAAGACGCTTTCGAAATCTTTATTGGAATACTAATGTACTTGAGATGTCCTCGTAAAAAATATGTAACAATTATATATAAATTGTTCTCTTACTGTGCTCTCATTCATCACAAGGGTGATTTCTGTACGTCACAATGTTAATGGCAATCTAATAACGGAGTTTATCCTTTTATTGTCTTTGAAAAAGTAGGGGCTAAATTTTTTCCCCGGTTGAGCGGCCTACAATTGTCACAACTAAGTTTTACTAGTTCATAATTGGCTACTTTTAAAGGGTTTTTTTTTCTGGAGAAATACCCAGTTATAATAAAGTTAAAAGTAACACTTTCTTTATTTACTCGGTTCATGAAGAATAAAAATTCATAAATTAATACTCAAAATCTCTTGTTAATAAAACAAATTAATTTCATCATATTGAAACAGCTTTTTTTTCTATTCATATTCAAGGACAATAAATAAGCTTATTTTCATATTTTTTACTGTCGATAAATTTTTGAAAAAAGATCAACAAATCAGTTTTTTGCAGAGAAATAAATATAATTTCAATAATATCAAAAAGTTTATGATCATCTTAAGAATTTAATAATTAAGTTAAAACAGGGAAGTACGATCAAAAATTTATAATTACCAGGTGATCTATTGAAATTTGAACATTTTACAATTTGCATATTAGATTAAAGATGAGTGATTGAAATTTATTCATATTTTGATATATTAAAGCATAAACAATTAGTCATATATCAAATCAAAACTAAGCTTATGTTGTATGTACAACTAGATAAAATGACATCTGCATATTTTTGACAAACTTTCATTCGTACACTCCAAGCTATTGGAAGTCTTGTAGACCACAGTACACGCCATGGGAAAGTTCGAAACGTTAGAAAGGAAGAAGGGCTCTGTCAAAAAAGACTAAACTGGTCCCAAACGGGTTAAAGAAAACCAGCCTGATCAATCCCAAAATTAGTGGTTTTATTTCACTTATCAGTAATCTATAAATGTACATAAAAAATAAATGCTTTAATTAATCAATCAAGTAATATATACCTCTCTCATGGTTCACACCATTCAACAATAAACAATGGCATGCAATGAATACTAATACAACAATAAACTCTGGGCAGCATTACATAAATTATACGCCAACAAAACCTCTCACTACAATGTCTGTCATCCAAACAACGATGCCTTCAAAGCCACTGTCAGCCAGCACTAGGACGCCATGAAAGAGAACTACATCGAAGGAGGGTTCCAGGTCTTTCATTTTCTCCTGGAAGACATCATTGTCACCAAGAGCAGCTGTATTAATGAGAGCTTAGAAACAGACTTATATAAAGTATAAATTTTGTTGAAATTCTATTGTTAACCAATGAATTAAATCTTGTTCCAGTTTAAAATTCAAAGTGTTTGGATTTTCATAGAACACTCGGTATAGGAAACTTATTATAAAAATATATTTTCTCTAAAATAAAATTGATTTGGGGATAAGTATATAAATATATTAATATTTTTGAGATGGTGACACAGTCTGCAGCTTACAGACAGAATATATATATATTACACAGTGCCTCCATTCATCTAACATATAAGATACAACAGCAAAACATGAACTCAAGAGATGGATTTAGAAATGTATTAATTAATTTACATTCTCAATAACAAGCTAAAAATTAATGTCAACAAAAAAAAGAATTTTTGCATAACTTTTTTTCAATTAATATTAAAACCATCATTATCAATCACAGCTTTCATATGTCGCCTGAAGGTAATGCAGGAATTGATGACAAACTCCTCTGACAAGTTGTCCCATACAGCAACTATGGAGGACTTGAGTGAGTCTACATTTGGGTGTGAGGTCTTGTTGATTTCCTCTCCAAAGTATACGATATAGAAAAGTCCAGTGGGTTCAAATCTGGTGAGGAAGGGGTCCATATTTTGTAGGACAACAATCAATCCATGTCATGTATGCAAAAGTTTTGGCACCGTCCTAAGTCCACATGTAGTGACCCTCCAGCGTTGGTGTGCCTAAGCACCTAATGGTATATATATTAGGTTGGTTATCATGCCTTCTTTAAGAAGGTGGTGACAGGTCTTTGTGAAATAAATTATTCCCAAGTTATTCTTTATAGACCTCAGGATGTCCTAGGAGCCATTAAAGAGTCGTTGGCGAGACAAATCATTAAATATGAGGAATCATCCTTTATTTTTTTATGCAAACTTCACAATAACTTTGTATCTTTTTTTAAATTATGCCCCCTCCACCCCAATTTTTTGACCTGGAGAGTTCTTTTTCATTGTTTTAAATCTTGGCCAAATTAAAAAAAAGGTTCCTAGAACACTTAAAATTGCTATTAATCTTCATCATATCATCTCCAGCATCTAAGAGATCTGAGATACACTACATGCTTGCTCATGATGATGAAATGACTGAGTGATTACTTTTGTTTGTTTATGTAAAAAACAAGGCAGAAACAGAATATATAACAAAGAATACTAAACCTTTTCATACTAATGAGAAATTAAACATTTATTAACAGTCCAAGTTTTGCTACCCTACTCTGTAAATAATTAAATATGTGTTTAAGAATAATACACTGGTGGGCATTATTTTCGCATATACCCATTTTATGATACATCAAAAACTCAGCATTGAAACAAATGAATTAAAAAATTCCAAAAAAAAATAACAAATTATTCTTCTCGTCATTGGAATGTATTAAAATGAAGAATTCCAACATTTATTTTTCCTTTTTATAGATGTAAATTGTAAGCTTGTGCCAAAAGTTTTTTAATTATGTTTTATTTTAAATTCATTTTAAATACCTTTTCAATCAATAATGAATAAATTCATTTACATTCTGATCTGCAAATCCAAGAACCAACATACAAGTATCCCATAAGGTCTTCCAATCGACAAATTCTTTTTAACCAATGTGTTCCTCAAGCTGAGATGAAATTTTAATAGTTTTTTCATTTCTTGATTTACTTTCGTGACATTTTCTTCTTTTATAGGTTATTTCCCCATTTTGTCATTATATTTGCAATTTAAACATTGGTAGAGTTTTTCTACCATTTCATGGTGCTGCTCATTTCTTTGGATGTACTCTTGACAAACTTACTGATATTTTTTATCAAGATCATCAACAAGGTCATCTTTGGATCATCCTGCTTATTTTAATAGACCAATAATAGGTTTCCTTCCAACATCTAGACCTTCTTTATCAAAATTCAATTTTCTTCTTCTAAATCACCCTATGTAAGTCTTCATAATTTTCTAGTCGACTCGATTTTATATAAAATACCGACTGCGCCATGTTATGTTTATAAAAATCCAATAATATTGATTGATCCTATCTTTATGTACACGATTATAATGTATATGTTATCATTATAAAATAAACAATACCTTTTATGCACAACGTCATATTAAATCCAATATCAATATTATTTATTCTGTCATAGACAATGTCCTAGAAAGAGTGAAGTTTCAACCTTTTATTAAACTACTTTTACTTCAACACATATCCAGTACTTTATTCGAAAACCTAAAAATTCAAAAAAAAAGTATGGAGTTTTGTTACTTCGTGGGTACCATGCTAAGAATAAATTAATAATAAATTAAATATTGTGCATAAAACGTCCATAAATTAATTTCATGGTCATTCCTAGCGAATAAATAAACGTAGGGTAAAAATCATTAACACTTTTTTTATTTATAAGAATATTATTTTAAAAAAGAAGTTCATTTTTTTATGTTCCGTTTATCGGTTCAATGGAGTTGCACTGATTAAGTAACAGTAAACAGTATAGTATTACATTTACTCAATCTGACCTCGAAATCTTTTGGTGAAATCCATACACAGAAAGTATATTCCTTTCTCGAGGACTCGCCTGTATATATCCTGCATTATTTCTTACATTGAAAAAGATACTGTTAGTAAAAATTTATTTTCGTTTACCTTCGATATATTTATGATATAAATAGACAAAATGCTGATGTTAACTACACGACTAAAATTGAGTTATTTCTTATACTGCAGCAGAGCCTAATTATTAGTTAAGCATTGAAATGGTTATAAAGTATTTTTGAATATTATTTAAACCTGAAAACACAAACTTTAATAATTTTTTCTTGAATTACTTGATATCTTTTAGTAGATTACAAAACATCTGTTAAAAAGATGTAGTCCATTCTGTGATTCTACAATACAGGCATTTCATGGTGCATTTATATTTTTTCATTTACTCAGGTGATCCAGAAATGCCGCGTGACCTGTGGAAGTTGGTACTAAATGTTTTATTTTAGAACCTCCAAGTTTAACATTTTTTGGCTATGGATCTTTCAGCATATTATGTGTTTTTTTTTTTTTTGTATGGCTTCCACCAAGCTTCGTAGAACAAATCACTTATCACCCTCTAAATGTAGCTAAAGCTTTCTCAGTTCCTACTTTTGCTAGATGATCTGCAAATTCATTTTCTGTTGTATCATTATGACTTTTCCATATTCATAAATAGATATTTTCTCTCAGTTTTTACTCTCTTGAATATTTGTTTGCAAATTTTTACTTTATCACTTGAAATGCGCGGATTGAGAATCTGATAGAATTATACCCTTTCTTTTCCGTTTATCTTCGTTGAAAAGTGCTGACGTCATTGACGGTGAAACGTCAAACAAAACACTAAATTATTATCTCGTATTAAACGGGGGTAGGTTTGATTCATGTTGGTTCACGGCAAATTAATTTTACATAATTTATCTTAACTTTAAAAGACAACTACAATGTAAGATGGAGTACTTGTAAGATTATGATATTCACTCATACTTAATCATTGAAGCTCTATTCAACTGATAAGTGGAAAATAATTTAGTCATTCTTAACATGGAAGTTTTCGTTGACTAGAAAATTTGCACAAGAATTTGCTGTCTAATGCACTTTTACACTAGTAAGTTTCGTCCATATGTATAATTTATTACATAAATGAATATTCATACTTGTTTTTTCAGCCTTAAAATGGAGCATATTGTGATGGATTGGAACAATTTTAATACGGCTACACTTTATCAGATAAAAAAGTGGAAGAATAACAAATCAGTAGAGATACTTTAACTTCAATATTCAACTGCTTGTTGGTTCGAACTCATTATGAAAAGGCGAAATATTCATGTGTTTTGTTTTGATTATATTGAAATACCGTTCCTTCTACACGAATGAATGCAAAATGAGTTCATGTGGTGGAAAATATACTTTAAACCTTAAATTTTATGTAAGCAGATATATTTATGACATTATATAAATATTATAGCGAACGTTCTTCTAGGAAAAATTATTTGGGTGAAAAATATTAACGTCGTCTCATGTATGTATATAATGGTAAAAAATACCACTTTATACAGAAAAAATTGTCAATACTTATATGACACAAAATCAATAAATTAATTTACAAAAAAGTTAAATATTTCATATCATTTTGAGAGAATAATGTCACATAAAACGTAAAATATGCAAAATTGAATGTAGTTCATTGTTTTTAAAATTTACAATTGCAAAGATGATGCTGTATCTAATACAAAATTCAATGAATATGTTTATATTTATTTGCATTTGAATAAAAAGGGAACTCGGTAGAAAGCAAACATTAACCTCATTTTCTTTCAGAAATAATATTTACTACTAATTTATGTAATTATTAAAAAGTTAAAAATAATGAACATTATTTATGTACATTTTGTGTAATTTTGACCTTATTGTTAAAGAAAATAGATTTGTTAATGCATACATTATGGGTTCCAAATGATTTTATGCTTTCATTTGGTTGATGTGTGTGTTTGTATAAAAAAAGCAAAAACAATTATCCATGAATTCTATTGAAACTTTGTAAAAAGGTTAAATTTGTTAACAGTACGACTTCTTCACATTTTGAGAATATATATCAAGTTTTTATAAAACATTATTTTTATTAGTTTGTAAAGAAGGTTACAGATAAAGTAATTAATTCATTTTTTTAAGACATTATAGGACGCTTATTTATGTTAATAGTCAAAGACTATTAATTTTTTTGAGTTCAAAGTTCACACAAGATGTTAAAACGTATGCATGACTGTAATGTTTATACAAACTGAGATGCATAGCTCAAAATTCAATTTTGAGAGATCAAAATCAAAGGTCACATAAATATTTAGATCCCATAACCGATTATCATTCGATAAATTGATTTTAAGCAAAGCTGTTTGCTTTAAAGAGATCCTACTTTTGTTTTAATAAATATTGACGTTTTTTATTTTTTTTTGAAAATAAAATAGTATATTTTTTTCACATTTTTTTATAATTTCTGTCTTTTGCAAAATTGAAAGATACATGCCACTTATACATTTGTATTATTTTGATTTGAAAGATTCAGTTTGAATATATTAGAACTGTCTATAATTCCATAGAGACTTATACAATTACAGATAAACAATAGCTTTTTTCTCTAAAGCACCTGCTGCTTTTTGACTTTTTTTAAATGGGATGACAAATGTCATCGTAGGGAGATTCAGGGTTAAGGCATCTACTCTTTGTCGTGCGGGTCAAAAGATGTAACTAGGATGAGGGGAATGGCTCGTAAGACCATCAATAATGTAAAAAAAAATATGTTTGACCACAACGAGACTATAAAGCGGAAGGATGTCTCCGGAAAAAAGCCTATCATTATTGTAAGTACCATCAAGTATGCAATTAATCTGGTTCCCAGAGTGTTACAGGCTCCTGGAAGCCAAGTAAATCTAAATTTCCATGGAAAATATGCCTAACAGCAACGCGGCCTTTCAGTTAGATGGACATCACTCATACTCTGAAAATTACTCAGGTCTACTTAACTAACAAAATCAATTTGTGGGACAAGATAATGTGGCAAACCATACAGTCAGAATGCCAATCCTCTCGACTTTTAATTCTGAACTGACATCAAGAGGAGGGCCTGTAGCATCCATGCATGGACTCAAACTTCATTACAAATACTTGCAACTATTTTTGTAAAATGTTTTTCGCAGAGGAAATGTAATATATACCAAATTTCAACTCGCTAATGTTATTTGTTGACTCTATATGATAATTTCTGAATCTCTCATTTAGTTCAAGTTTTGCATATCTGTATAAACTTTTGTTAATAAATATTATTTTTTATACAGAATAAAAAATCGATTGCTACACCCGGTGCATTGACACTTTAAATATCCTGTTTAAAAAAATATATAATCATTCAGAGGAAAACTATAAAATAACTCTAAAAAAAGGTTAATTGTTCATCTAAAAAATAATTAATGGATGATAAACTGCTCTATTTTAACACATATTGACAATTTATAGGTAATTATATTTTTAAAAGTGAATACTTTGGAGAAATTTTAAGCTATTAGCAGCCTAGAAATAAATTTGAACAAATATATCAAAAAGAAAAAACTATCCAATTTCACAAATGCATAAAAAATAAAGAAACGTAGCCATTTGGAATGACAATACGAATATGAAAAAGTTTTATTGATAATATCCAAAAAATGGAATACATTAAAAAAATGGTTTTAAAGAAATACACAAACTAAATTTGATAGAAAGAATTAAAACATTAAATCAAGTTATCATTTTTATCATTAACCACTGGTTAAAAGATTTGAGAATATGATCTCAAATCAGGACAAAATATTTTAAATATTAGTGAAGTGTAGAGACGTCCTGAAAATATAATGAATGATTGATTATATTGTATGAAAACTAAAAGAGGACTTGATGTGATAAACTTAGATATATTTACATGGGATTTGCATGTCTTCTTCAATAATTGAAAAAAAAAAAAAATTATAAAAGATGGAATAAATTAGAAAAATATAATTTGCAACAAAATTTGCAGAACCGCCGTAGTCAACCGTCTTTTAAGCCTTGATCAAATATCAAAAGGTTCCTCTGCAATACTTTAAAAATTTTAATTTAACTTATTGCATATTAAATAATTCAAAGAACATTACAAAAAGTATATATGTAAATAATAAAAGTGGAATAAATGTAGCTCATGGACACTGCGCCGGGGGAAAATGATTCTATTGAACTCAATGCCATGGTCATTCCTACAAAAAAAAACATACTTTACGTCTATGGACTATACAAAAGATTTGTAGTTTAGATGGAATAAATGTAAAGTAAAATGTTTACCTATATTTAACGAGTACAACTCCATTTAACCAATTAAAGGTAAATTAAAAAAATATTCATACAGTAAAAGAATTACTTTATACAAAAAATAATCACTGCTTTTATTAAAAGCACAAATTTAGTCCAAATATTAGACATACTAAACCAAAAATACCAAGAACCACATAAATCATATTATAATATTTTATTTCCCCCTTAAAAGTTGAAGGGAAATCAATAGAAGAATGATCACTAATTTTAAAACATATGAATAGAGTTAAAATGTGATTCATTTGTAAAAACAATTAATATTTGAAGCTACATTTGTTTATTTGCTAGCATATGTTATTTACTTTTTTAAGATAATATTGTAAAATGCAGGCATACATATAAAAAGAATAACTTTAAAATATGGGAAAATAAATCAATATGAATTAATTATATAAATTTTATCAATAATAATTCATAAACGTCTATTTGTTTTTTGTTGTCATTTATTGGGAAAAAAAAACCATTATTAAGGCGAAATCGTAAAAATTATAATGCCTAATTAAACTCAATAGATATCCATAAGTTATATTTTTTTAATACTAAAAAAAAGGGACTGTTTTCATCAGCTTTTAACGGCAAAGTTAAATTCTTAATGAAAAACGATATGATCTACATTAGGATTATGTATTTACCCCTGAAATTACAAATCCTTTTCAGAAGATCCTTACTTTGGTACTGCAACTAGGTAGGTAGATCACAAATACAAAAGTTGAGCGAATTTTGTTCATGGGTACCTTTTGTAAAATTGCAATTTATAAATATGAATAAAGCCAGACTTTTTTATTTTGTGCTGGTTTAAAAATATGTATTTGAATATAAGTCATAAATGAACAAAAAAAAGATCATTGGCTTTTATACATTTGTTTGTGTCTCCTATTTTATTGATTCTTGAGAGCAATAAGTGATTGAGCTTACAACGTTTAATTTATAAAATAGACAATAAACTACTTTCAGAAAATTAATAAAGGCGAACCGGTCTTTTTTTTTTCTTGCTGATTATCCTTTTACAATGCTGTAAATATTGTATTTATGTTATGTAGCAGTTCCCTAAAATTATAGATTACCATCAGAATCTGATGACCTATTTGATAGTACCGCAGCAACGTCTGTTGAACGCATATACATACACAGTTACCCTTTGTAAAATTCTACTGCGAAGTGCGCAAGTATTTATTTTTTTAATTTCAAATAGGTACTAGGGGTTATAATAATTGATAGATAGGTATTTGGCTTTAGGAAAGCCTTGTATATTTTTAATAAAACGTATTTTAATGTTGTTCATAATTGTTGTCACGTTAAGGATGGAAAGCGAAAGTAAGGCGTGGAGGAGGCTTGGTACATGTAACACTTTATTACAAACGACATAACACCTGGCAGTATCAAGCCTGTTAGGGTAATTATAGATACATTCAAGTGTAAGTATGCATACATAAAACCGTTTAAGATATTAAAGGAGATTGAGAGAGGGGATATACTGACTTAGTGATACTATACAACAGTAATATATTCATTTACTAAATCAATATAAAATTTGGAATGTTTAAAATGAAAGATTTTTAATGATTATTTTAAATTTAAAAATGTGTTTGAATAACTCAGACTTTGTTATATCAAGGAACTTAACTATATATAATATAAATTTGTATTATTTTTTCCAGGTTGCAGTTCCAAAATTAGAATCCACTGATTGTGATAATGAAGGAGTAGTTGAATCACCCTAATACAATATGAAATTTTGTTAATTATTGGTGATAATTAAAAATAAGTTTTATTTATTACAATATAATAGTTCTCAATCTACACACAGAATATGTCAGTTAGATGAGTTTTTAAATAGTAAGTAAAGTTTATTCCATGCTAAAGCATCCACTGGAGGTAAACACATATATCAATATAATATTTTTGGATAAAGTTAGGTATTACTTAGGCAAAAAGGTACTGAATTTATATCCAATTATTTTCAAATCTAAAAAAATAAAATGTGCCTAATATGAACTTATTCAAAAATACAACCCCTCAAAAATAGAAAACATTTAACACTAGAACGACAGATGGTAACAACCTTCCTTAAACGACGGTGGATATCAAAAATGATACCTTTTTTTTTTGTACGTAAAGATGTTAAGTTTTTGCAAATGAGGATGGAGTCTGGACTTCCTTCAAAATATTTTCTTGTCTAAAACCGGCAAAATTATCTTTAATTTCTATTTGTGCTATATTGAGCTATCTTTGCCAACATGCATTGACTCTACTAATAAGTTGGTTAATTTATTCTTTTACGAAATTAAATATTCCAATTAGTTGTCTATGTATACATATAGCATCTTGCAAAACTAATAATAGTATTTAAGAAAATTTCTCATCGACAGGCTTGTCAAAAACTTCAAAATAGAAACAAAAACAACTTTATTGAAGTGGTTGGACATATTATTTGTCTTTGTTTAAATTTAAAATCATCACCTTCAGAATTGGAGTACGATGTAGACACAAGATAATGTCTAATTTATTCAATGGAATCTAATGTTCTGGGACATCCTTGCACAATAACAAACTGAATCCGAATTGCTTGTTCATCAAAATCTATATTTATATTTAAACGAGGAAGGAACACAATTTCTTTCTAAAGTTGTCGATTCATGTCTGACCTTGCCTAAACCTTTTCATATACAATCGTAGGACAAAAACATTAGGTATATCAAATGATTGGACATCAAATATGATACCCATGTCTGTCTAGGTAGTGTCTACAATATCAACAACACCATTAATAATTTTAATTTTTTATCATTTTTTTGTGTTTAATAATATGAATTAGGAGAATTGAAGAAATTTAGAAAAAATATAATATAGACTTTTCTCACAATATTTCATTAAAACATATATGGGTATCAAAAATGATTTATTTGTCCTTCAAGTGTTAACATTATTAGCAACATGTTATTGTTAAAATAAGAGTTTTACTCACTTCAAAAATTGGCCATTCAGCTAATTTGCTAAGTTTAATTCAAAAAATAAAAAAATGTTTGGGAGAATAGCATATTAGATGTAATGACGATTTACTAAATTGTTATTCTCTGTCATTTAGATTTGCCATTTATTTAAAACGCATGTAAGATAGAAGTTATTGAAAAACTGGGTAGAAGTCTTCTAAAAAAAATAATAAAAATATAAAATTCGTTACACTTTAAAAGTCCTTTTAGTCCGTATGTCCCAAGATTGTTGTGTTCAGGCCTGTTGGAAGGTAAGTACTTTTTGATCTACTTGTATAAGCTATCGGGAGAGCCTTTACTAGTTTTGCCTCCACTTGAAAGTCATTTTATCCTCTCATTGTAAGAGAATGAGCCTATCTGACGCCATGAGCCTTTTGCTAAACTTATCGGTAATTATATTCTCAACAACAGATAATAGAGGTCTCACTTGATCTACAAAAAATGGAACAAAGACTCCACTGCTTCTTCGCTGAAAAAACATCACGGTCTATTATATTCGACTTATGTATGTATTTCAAGGATGTCGCCGACCTAAACCGAAACCACTCCTTTATCTATTTAGTAAAGGGGTTGATTGTATTATTCTAAGGTTCATTGGTTCTTCCAGCACTTTGTCAATAACAAACTTGGTATTTTTTTTTTCGGTCATGATTCTTCCGTTTTTTTCTTTTACACTCAACCAATTTTTATAAAGAAAAAGTATTTGTGGGCCTTTTTGTAGAAAACTAGGAACACTAGTCAAGGAAGTGACCCCTACATGAAGAATCAAATCGACAATGTTTCCAGTTAATCTTTTCAGATTGCCTGCTGATGTTAGGCTATGCTATTTATAGTATCGGCCGACAGTTTTAAGGTGTGGGTTAAAGTTGAGTGGTTCATCAGGACCTAAGCCAATGAGAGTACCAACGATTATATAATTATCCAGGGTTTTAAATATTCAGTTTTAAGATCTATATCCATTTGGTCTTTCAAAAGGTATTTGATTCCTTTTCCCAAACGTCACCTCTTTTCACAAGTCATTTTATGTAAGTAAGGATAAAAAATTTATCCAAAATACTTCTGTGTCGACTGAATCTTTTCCCTGCTATTAAATAAGTTAATTAGATGACCATTGTAGATAAACTGTACTTTTTTTCCGCAGACAAGGCATTTCTTGGAACAGTCTTATTCTTTTGAATTTGTTTTATAGAAATTGTTGTGCATCTCAAGAGTTTAAACAATTTTGTGAACGACCATTTTGTGTCAGATTCAGAGTTTTTCTAATTTTCTGAAATGGAACTAAGTATATTTATGGTCGATCTTTGTAATTTTTGTCCATATTTTTTTCTAAATTATCTAAAGATCCAATTGATATTGATGGAAATAATATATTGATAATATTTGATAAAAAAACTGCTCTCCCTCTTAAAGATTATATCCATAGTATATTTAGATAAAATATGGATGCTATTAAAGAATATTGACAAACAAATGCCAAATGAAAAGTCACTTAGTATAATTATATTTTACTAAGATTATTAAATTTTTTGCTTCTTAATAACACTTTCATGAATAAATCTTTGTATATTAGATTTCGAAAATAACTTTTTAGTCAACGTGGTATGAGCTAAACTAATTTTCTTATTTGCGACCTCGTATTACTGTAGTTAATCATCATATTAATAAAAAAACAAGTTACAAAAAAAGAAAAACTACTTTTATAAAAGTTGTTTTGGCAATGTCATAGCCTCAAGAATGATTCTATTGTGCAAGAAAGCGTCACTGTATTTAGCTATACAGATGAAAAAATAAGTAAACAAGCAAATTAAAAAGGAACTTCTGCAAAAGTTAAAGAATAGATGTGAGTCTGAGCTCTCTTACTCATAAATCCAGCCGCATGTTACGATAAATACGGCTTCCTGGCAGTGGTTGTAGGCTTGGACCCCCTGCAGATATAGTCCTCTGTCATGGCGTCCCAGTTCTACCTGACAGTAGCTTTGACACCATCATGTGGTAAATAAAAAACCAAATTATCTTTGATTGCTACCTCATCATACAGTATATCTCTTTACAACAACCTTGCATTGCATAGAATTCCGATATGCATTTCCAAATTCAGCCCACTTACAAATGTATGAAGATTATAGTTTATTAATACGTTTGAAAGTAGTGCATATGACTCCGACAGTCCAAAAAGTCATATATCAAAGGTAAAGAAGCCTGGATGGGACTAGTGTCTGTCACTCTAACCTTAGAACTAAAAACTTCCTCAGCCTTCGATTCATTTTTTGATCGATGTTTCTTATTAGAGGTACTAATTTCTTCTAGTTTCCAAATTTTTGATATATCGGGAACTTCTTGTTTGATAGATGTATCAGATACACAAGCATAATGACAATTAAATGGGAGACCAACATTCCTACTAATAACCCATCCCAGTTTCGTATATTCTACAAATGGTTCATTCATTCTGTTTCCAAATTCTACCTACAATTGATGTTAAAAATCGTTTGATCATATTAACTCCAATCGATATTTCTATTTTTCCTGGTAGATCTACAGAATTAGCTATATCTAAATATGATGAATGTGAATGAGATAATACAATTTTCAAAGATAATGAGTGTTCAGAAATATAATTAACTTAAAAGGCCTTGATTAGAACTGATTTTCCAGTACGAGTCTCTAATCTGATGGAGTGTAAAACATATTTTTAATCGGACACTGCATATCAGCAACGCCAGTAATATACATTTCTGCCAAAAATTCCCCGTAACTTACGATACTTTAACACCCTTGACGTTAATAAACTTATATAAGATCTAGGATCGAATAAAACACGAACCTCTTCTCTACGATCATTGCTTACAATATATGTTTTTGCAGTCATTAACAAAGTTGATTCAATACATAATAGAAATATGGCCAACATTAGATATTGAACTAGAAAGAAAAAGTCCTGTTTCATTTTCTGTTCTATTAAGAAGGGTATGGTGTCTACCATTACATTTTTGACACAAATTAATTGATGAACATTTGCTTAGACGATGACCCATTTTCAAACAGTTATAACAAACATCCAGATTCTTGACTTGTAATTAACGGGCATTGTAAGTTTTCTTCTTGAACAACATACAACCAATGAGAGAATGGTGTGAATGTTGTTCTATATAATTATTAGGACACTAATACAAATTTAAGATAGTTTTATCAACAACCCTTTGCATGGTTTGTGATATTCCATCACTCTTCATTGAATTGAGTGTTTCCGCAACCTTAGCTTCTATTCTAACATACAATTGTAACTTTTATTTTTTGATCAAATCTTGATCTTGAATTTTAAGAACAAATATTTCCCATCCATCCCTAAGGAGGCCAGCCACTTTACTCTCCAGAAGAGGATTGCCAAATATCATAGATTATGATCTTCCAAATCTATATCATTCGCCTATAGAGCACGTTGAATCGTATTTATTTCATCTGGGAAATGATGAAGATCATTCACATATCAATACTATATTTTTTGAAATTGAAGTTGAAATTGACGGTTGTTTTTTTCAATCCAAAAAGTGAGTAAAATCAATTTGAAGTGTCATGTGGATAAGTGGAATATTGATTCTACAAATGTTCAAATTAAAACCACATACTGAATAGAATAATTTGGCGTAAAAATTGGTTAATATAAAGAAAATACACATTTCAACTTTTTATTCTATGGAAAATTTATGTATTTATATATTTATTTTATAACGAAAATAATATTTTCTATGTGTGAAACATTACCTTAGAAGATAGTGAAACTTATTATAGTTGCAATTTTGGTTTCATTATTGAAGAGAAAACATTTGTCTATAAAGAGATCACTAGGACAGTGCTCTTGAAAGACAGCATTAAATCCTTTAAAGATTACATGTGGAGTTAGTTTTGTAGGGCCTTGTTTGGGATGGAGTCGATTTGAGGATCAATATTGAATTCTGTTTATATTCGCTTGCTGGTACTAGGAAAACTGCACTAGGGAAAATTGCCCGTGGAAGATTGCCCTGGAAGAAAATTGCAATAGGAAAGTTACCCAGGAGAAAATTTCTGTATTTTGCAAAAACTATATGGTGCATAATAATAGCACATTATAAATTCACTTCATATTATTTATCCCAAATATCAAATATATTTGTTTGTTCACTAAACCACAAACTAGTTCAAAGTCCTCGGGCTGGCTGGGATCCAAAAGATAGTGGTGTATAGTTAAAAACCACTACCAAAGCATCATAGATATCCAAGGAACACTTTTAATATAAAAATAGTTCCAAGGCCTCAGGTTGTGCAGGTTATTTGAGAGTACCCCTGGATCTTAAAAATCACCACCAATACATCCAAGGAACCAATCCATGACTAAAAAATATTTTAAGCCCCATGATTCCAAATGGAAAACCACATTTTTTCTTTGTTTGTACGACATTTAACTATTTTTCTAATAGATGCTACGTTACATTCAAATAATATTGTTCGTATTTCAATAGTCATATCAATGATTATTTTTACTTTGATTTTGTAACAAGCAATTTTCCTCTATGGTAATTATCTCCAGGGCAATTTACCACGGGTATTAGCTGTAAGGTAGTTTTCTATGCAATGTCCTTGCTATATACGGAGTGGAATAAAACATAATGACGACAAAGTTGCTCTTCTCAAAAAAATTATTTAAATTGTTAATATCCCTCGATTAATTTTTGGTTTTTTTCTATTTTTAAATATCAGCCGATCATACTTTTTACAAATCTCGACAAAGGCATTCTAAATAATCCAACGGATGACGTTGTATGTTTTATAAAAATATTAAGATAAATTCAAATAACCAATTAATTGCAATAAAATATAAGTTATTATGAGAGATAAATTCCTTAATCTCAAATTTATTATATATCCAATTTTTTGTTTTTGGGCATAGTGATGCATAAATCTTACAAATGAAGAACCATACTTTCTCAAATGGAGAAAAGGCTCTATTTAAATATTTGTTCTAAATGGTGGTTTATTTCCAAGCTTCAATTGTTGCTACTCTCATTGCATTTTGTCTTGATCAACCACTCAACCATAATCATCTTCTCAGAACAGTAAATCAGTATTATAAGAAAGATAACCTAGTATCAACAGACGTACTGAAAAGATTCAAGGGGAACATTGCTAATTGAATTCTTCATATAACGGGCCTTGATTCTTGTTGTTAACCCTTTATCTCATGAAATAAAAATAGGCAAACTAAAAAAAAGTTATCTGTCTTTTTTGCAATGTTATGATTATTAGAAACACACCCAACGAAAAAAAATCTCTATTTAAAAGAAAATGTAAGAAATGTTGCCCTTAAGCAACACATTGAAATTATGGTCAATATTTGCTTCAAAATTGATATTGTTCATTTTGAAATTATAAATCAATTTTCAATCTATTTACTATTAAATTTCATTTGATAGAACATAATTTATATTATTATTGTAGTAATAACAATTTCCTAACCATAGTTATGTAAAGGGTATAGAAACTGAAAATATTAAAACAATTGTGTAACAGGAAAAATCTACTGGGATTTCCGATACTATCTTGCATTAATATTTATACCTGAACACATAATTCACGCCAATCATCCTTTTTTTAATACATATATTTTTTTAAATGTTGTGCCTAAGTAACATTATGAGAGATAAGGTTACTTTTGTCCAATCCCCTTTCATTTTTTTTTATACAGCAATTGGTTCAGCGAAAGGGGAAAAACTAAAAAGAAATGAACTCTAAGTTTGTTGTTGACAACGTTTAATATCTATAGTGAAGATTATCAAATCTGATCTATATGGTATAACGTTGGATTGGCTTATTTATCATTCATTGAGAGTAGGAGCTTTTTTCAAAAAGTAAACATTGATATCAAAAACTTTTTATATAAAATATATATGCAAATCAAATAAAACTTCACTTCCTGTAGATCTAAAGAATATAATTGTGGGATACAAGGACTCATTTGATATTTAAATGATGTTAGAGTTTATGATTTATTAAATTGCTATACGGTACTTTTTCTATCTTTGTAAAAGTTACAAATCCTCTAGAATTATTTTTTATGCGATTCTCAATAACTTAATAACACTCCATTTCTTTCATATCGTTTGTGTAATTTTTTCATGTTACACTTCTACACACATTATTGATTTAATTTTATGATTAAAAAAAAGAACTATACTTACTTTAACTTTTCTTAACAACAGAAAAAAATATATTTATTTTTTAAATAAATAGGATCTTTACTAATTTTTTTTTTTCGTGTATGATAAATCATGCTAAAATATAATTTTTTAATAAGGTCTTTTTGGAAGCGTCAAACACTTTATGATTTTGACATTTTTGAAATATATTTTAACGTACTCTTTCAAATTTGAAACATGGTGATAAATACATGTATGGAAAAATTAAAAAAGTCAAAGGTAGTTACGGGTGGCAACTTAAGGTTACTTTATATATACATTGTGCCATAACATAAAAATCCTCAATTTTTTTTAACCCTTCAATGAATAGTATCCCATATATATGACATAACGAAATGGAGCTTTTGTTGTCTTAAGTTCTTCATTTTTTCGTTGCAAAATAATAACTACGTATCCGTTTGTTATAATGAAAGAGCCTGCTTGATTTCCGTCCTATGGAATAATTTTTTCCTCATAAGATTGGGCATCAATAATGGAGTTATTAGAATTGTAAGAACTTTTTTTATCTACAAATTAAAATTAAAGCTTAGTAATTCAACTGATCCATTATTCACTATTTTTAAGAAATGTTGAGCTCTCAAAGAATAGAAATATGTATGTGGATGAAAAACGTTGACTGAAAATATTTAAAAAAGTAATAAAAGTCGCTCAACGTCTTTCAAATTTTGGAAATGTACGTAGAAAAAAAATCTTCTTCTTTGAATATCCTTCGACCACAATTAGATATGATAATACTTTTTTATAAAAAGTAATTAATAATTAAGAATTTTAATAATTCCTTTGTTCTTAAATTGGTTTGTTTGATTTTAAAAGTAATAAACGTAAATGATATTTGCTCCTGCCCCATAAGTCCAACCATAATTTGAAACAATTTTGAGTGCATTTAACTTTTATTAGTTAGAATGCTTTTATAGAGAATGTATTACATTAATTTATTTTTGAAGTATGTATAAGAAAAAATACTATATTACTTGATCATTGCGCATACCATTAAAAAGTTTTACCCTTTAGTGAATCAACAATATATATATATTTTTTTTAATAATGCCTATTATATTTATTAACTTTTAAGTAATTGTAGACTCTATAATATCAAAAAAGATATACACAATGTTAAAGTACAGTGACAATGCATATTCTAAGAAATAAAATATCATAATATATGTGATGCTTAAGTATAAAAACAATCTTGAAACATAATCAAGAAAAGATGCAAATCCCTATTTTTTTTTTTTTTTGTTAATATAACGAATCATAAAAATAAATCCATTTTTTTTTTTCATGAATGTTGTTTTCCTTGGTAATCAAAGCAATACTTACATGACTGTCGAATATTAACATTTCCATTATTTTATCAACTTTCTTGGATAATTTGCATTCGAAAACGTTGTTCATCGAAGTTCATGTTATTTCAAATACTTTAAAAAAATTGACAAACCAAAATTGTGCGTAATTGACTGTTAGACCATTTAGAATTTTAACACTATTCCCATTTTCATACCATGTACTTTCATTTTGGGCTATTTGTACTATTCCCATTTTTATACCACGTACTTTCATTTTTGGCTTGTTCAAAGAAAAACTTCAAAATATTTCATACATTATCTTTGCTGGTGTTCGTCTTTGATATGCACTCAAATAATATTGACTCAAAAAATCGAAAAAACTGCCAAAAACATTTTTCAAACACGAAATATTATCTTTCTAACACTATCTTGTGCAAACCGATCGCACTTGTAGTTTGCGAGATACGCATTTTTTAAGCCATCCATTGAAAAAATTATTATGCCCAAGAATTAGTAGACATATTTGGGGGATTTTTGGGGTTTGTATGCAAATATATAGGAGAAGTTTTTATACCCAAGAATTAAAGCTATAGTAAATATCCTTTTTTTTAAATTGAAATGCTTATGTTTCAACTGATATGATCTTTCAAAACAAGTATTTGCATCTCAAATTTGTGACACAAAAAGGTTTAGTAAGATTAGTTTGTTGTTAATAATTAACAGTAATTTTGTAAAAGAATAGAAATGTAGTCCCTGTTCAATTTAAGAAAACAAATTTTGCTTGCATAGATAATTTGCTCTTGATAATGTAGATTTATGTTATACTATTATTTTCTCTCATAATTTATCATAACGTATCACTAATAAAGATATAAATGACACAATGATGATTTTTTTTAAATTCTTATATAATGTTAAAATAATTGTATGAGAAAAAAAGTAAAATAATTGATAAACTTAAAAGATAACTATAGTTTCAATTTGTATCACAAAACTTTTTTCCTTTTTTTCAAAAATTATTTATTCCAACACTTTGAAAATAACATACTTTTATATATGTATAAGGAAATAAATTACATAAAAACAATTGATTCTACATCGTTTCTTTGAAAAACAATACTATATAATGATAATTTGAAATGAACATTATAACTTTTTAAAATATTAGTTAAATTTTGTTGAAGTTTTTATAGAAAGTAGATGACATCACAAACCAATAAGTCTTGTAGATTGATGTTTGTGACAAACATCCCCAAAAAAGACCCACAGTCATGCACCCCACGTTGATTATTTTCGGACATTTGTATAATAAATACAAATATGTTTCATCCTCAAGGCCTCAGAATGAGTAATATTTTATATTTTTCCTCTTTCAATGATTTATGGGTGAATAATGAACATGTTGCCTTAATGTAAAGGAAACATTTCTCTTTTATTTTTGTAAAGAATTTTCCGAAAAGTTTACTCGAGCCCGCGACAATTTTTTTATTAAGAAGGGATCCAAGACTTTGAAGCCTCCTCTTAACTAAGTTTGACAGAGTTTCCTTTATAATAATTGCATTGATAGAATAAAAATCTCCCTTCAACAAAACGGTCTTTAAATTAATATCAAAGGTAGTTTGGAAGACAAAAGAAGTAATTATTAAATCTTTTAGATTCTTAATAATTCTGTATGTTTTCGTTGTATCTATTCATGGACTTTTCATTTTGTTGGCCTATAGAAGTAAGCTAAAGGTTGGCAAATAGGACTTAAAATATGGGATTATACTTAATTGGTGCATCAGAAGCAAAGAAAAGAAAGAAAGTGAGGACAAATGCAATGGAAGAATTCCGTGACGCAATCACACCGCTCCAAGGGTTCCTACACTTATATGTGGTCGTAAACAGTTATTGTGCTGCCATACACAGCTTTTCATTATATTGGTGTTTTGTGTCTTAAACACCCCATACATTTAAATGGACTTTTGATGGATAACACCTTTATTTTCCCTTTATGGCTATTGCATAAGATACCTTGGATATTATTGTACAAATTAAATATTTTTTTTTAGTTAATAAATGTTATAACAGTGAATTTATTGTCTAATTGTCTAAAATAGTAGATGGGTAAAATAATAGTACATAGTGTAGACTGCCATGAAAAGATTATTTCTAAAATAATAAATCATAATCAAAAAAGTCATGTTCTACTTATATAAAAAAAGACGTCTCCCATTTTTTTTCATAGTTGTATTTAATCTGGAGTGCACATTTGCCTAACAGTGCGTAAAATAGAGCAGGGTTATCAATAAGTCTGCTAAATTGCGCTATGTAGTATGTTTTAGAGGCAGTTGTACGAGATATTGTTATATTTTTTATTTAGCAAAGTGAACATAGCTCTCTCCACTGTGTCGAAAAAATAACTGTAGAACTATCCCTAGACAGCAGCTTGAACCTTTGGCTCACACATGTAGACCTGTACTTCATTCTGGAAACTGGCAGCGTGTCGATATCACGAAATATACGTATCTTACCTTTTACTACAATTTATTTATACTAGTCAGGTTTTTGCATTGTGACATTGAAATACTGAAGTCAACTTGAAATTATGCTCTGCATGTCAGCCTTTCATTCATCCCACCACGATTTGATCTCATTATTTCCTAAAACCAAATCCATGTATCTCACTGTAGAGTATAAACAATATATTTTTTAGGTCATTACTCCTAACAGTAGTATAATGCATATCAAAAGCCAAGTTTATTAGAATCCGTAGTTTTTCGTCGCACCAAAATTCGTTTTTCTTCAAATGAACAATTAGGATTATATTCTTATAAATCACTTGAGAAAAAGAACTTTAATGAAGTTTTTGAAATTCAACATACTAACTTTAAAATTCAAATTTCCCAAGTTCAACAACATAACTTCAAAATTGAAACTTCTGAATCCCTTTACAAATAGAGAATGTCGTAAAAAAAAGTAATTTTCAAAATATCTATATAATTTAAAAACGCTCTTTGAAGACTGAAATTTAGAAAAAAAACATTTATTCGTTATAACACTACATAAGATCAAATTAACATTGGACACCGTTTTAGACACGCTAAAATAAAAATTTGACCATTTCTATGACCTTAAAACTATTTCTTCTTCTTCCTTTGAAAAAAGTACGCATTCTTGGGTGTAAAAGAAATTTTCAGGGAATATGGCAGGATTTTTTTTTTTTTTTATAGTGCTAAAAATATAACTTTGCATCCAAAAAGTTGGGCTAAAATTGAATTTGTTCATTTTCATGAATTAATCCCCCCCTCCACCCCACTAGTATCAGCAAGTTATTTTATTTATTGAAGAAGGTGTGTCTCAAAAATGTTTCTGGGCTTCACAATGAGGACTTTGTGCATTTTTCAAATATTTTAGATAACAAATTCCTCAGTTTATTCAATTTTTTCCAATTTTTAAGGTTTGATCATGCTATTTAACTTTAATTTTTTTTTTTATCTTAGTGCTTGTGTTTACCCAAGATAGTACACCCAAGTAGGGTATAGATTACTTGTGCATCTTGTATAAATACTTATGTAATTTATAGAAATATTTTTTTCATAATGATATTGAAAAAGAAAAAGATGCATCAAAACCCTACATATTGTTATACGATCCCAAATTAAAGTACTGTACTTAAAACAAATACAAGGCTCAGTAAATAGTATTTCAAATATTAATTATTTTTTATTGATTAAAGAAAACAATATTTCTTTTTAAAAAGCTTAAAACAAAAATATTGATTATATATAATTATATAAGAAGTTAAAGCTCTCATTATCTGTCAATATTACATTATAACAGGCTTTTTTTCCAACTTTTGAACTTGCGTTCTTTTCAGATAGCATCGAATTGCGTATAATGTATTGACAAAGGTTATCTTTATATATATTTTGTAATATAAGTCATGTATTATTTTTTGGCTTGCCATTTTATTATTATTATTCTAAACCAGAAAAAAGAATTTTGTGTCTCATTATTACGACAGAGGTTCAAAATGAAAGTCCTTATTGGACTCCGATTAAAAATATGAATCATTTTTGGAGTAATATTAGCCTTTGTATTTGTTTATTCCTTTATCTTCCCTTGTCACAGCTGATTGTATATAATTAGACAAATTGAAAAGATATGCTACTAACATCTAAAATAGTTTTTAAATTGTCAGAACTACGATATTAATTTTCTGTGGTTTTTTTTTACAATGCCCTCACATCACATGGAACTTTAATCACTAGATATAATCGTTTAAACAATTTCAAAATAAATTTGTTAAAGGAAAATTAGGGCATTAGTTATGTAAAGTTTTTTTATTTATATGATATGAAAAAATGTAAATTTAGGTATGGACGTCATATTTTTTAATATCGATGTAACACTATGAATATAATTTAATGATAAAAAACAATTCCTGAGGAAAACCAGATCGTGGTCGTAGACCAAAATTTAATACTTTTTAAATGAAGAGGGATTTTTAATTACATTCTAGTATACCAAATGTACAAATGCGATTTATTTGAAACAAACTAACGCATTTATGTATAAAGTTAACAAACGGATGGTCATAATATTCAAATTTTTAACTGCTTGTCTTACGCTTTCTCCTTAATCGTTTTGTTTTACAGAGTTTTTTTATTTTAAATACGAAATCTAATATTTCTAATGCCGTTTAGTGTAAATTAATTACAAGTTTACAACGCTAAACACACATTCATGAAGCCATTTATTGAAAAAATTATATATTTATATTTATTCGACACATCCACTAAAATAATATTGTATGTTGTATGAACCCTAAAAAAACGCAAATGGTATATATTTAAAACACAGAGATAGGTACAGACTTTTGACATAAAATAAGAGTTGTTTATAATTTAGAGTTGCGTACCTTAGTTGTTGTTTTATTCTGATGAGATCAAATTTCTAGGCTCTGAGAGGCAAGTTTGTTTTTCAACTCCCTATTTCTCGATGTGTTTTTTTTTTTAAATGAATGGGTTGTCCATTAGAAATTGAGCCAAAAAAATTAAAAAACCAAATTACGGGAAAAGGGAGAACGTATTTTGAGTGCATATTAAAAAAAGTAAATAAGTACGAAAATTATCAAGATAGTCTCATTATGGATGAAAGGAGGAAATTTTTCTAATTATAATGGCTGAGGGATGGAAGAATTTCAAATGTAGTCTTTCGACAAGTTTTTTTTTTAAATTGGAGCTATTTAATGAATAAATAAAATAATTCTACATTTAATAAATAATAGAAATACGTCCTAGTATGTTATAAAGTTATATACTAAAATCCACGGGAACATAATAATGACCGCACGGTGTTCGCATTCCGAGGATATCTCACGCTTTTTTAAATATACAGTTTTGTCAGTTAAATATAATGCATATACTTTTATACAAATTGAATCTAAGGTTGCCAAGATATTGAGGTATTAATTTGTTACGGACTTGGATACTTTTGCCGAATAAATTTTAAATGTCTAAATTATTTGCTATATCAAATTACAAAGTAAAAAATAATATAATACCTCAAAAGATTGACTTTCAAAGTAACTTTTTAATTTAATTGCGGATAGAAAAAAAAACTTTTATAAAAATATTTAAAGTATTTAACTGTCCTTACCTATAATTTTAATAATGTCAAACAATTAATTATAAACTTTAAAAAACATTCTTCAAATTTAACTATTTCCTTTTAAAAAAACAGTTTTTCGTATAATCTAACTTTTGTTTTTCTTCACGCTTGTAACCAATCGTTAACGTATTATTAAAGTTGATATAAGTGACGCGTCAACAAAGAAGGCAGAAGAAATTTTTTACGATAATTGAGTATAAATTACTGTTTATTTCTAGGAACAAGTTCTTCATATTAACCATTCGACTAAAGTATTAATTAAATAATAATTAGCCAAAGTTTTTTGCGTTATCATGCCATATAAAAATTCAATATTTTCACTGTAAGGATAACAAATTATATATTTTTTAGACCTCCAACTTAGGTCAATACTCTTATTTTTATTATGAAGATGTTATTGTCTTGATTTTGTAGAGTCATACAAGTATATTTCGCATTTTAATTGATGTTTACGAGTTTAAAATGCATTAAATAGTTAGAAAAAGGATACAAAATTTAAATGAAGTACTTATTATCAACAAGCAACTGTTTATTAGGTAATTAAATACGTTTTCTTTGGGGTGATTTCTTTACCTAATCACTAACTGCGTTATAAAAATGATGTTCTCTAGCAAAGGGCTACGGAATGAGATATAAATTTTGTATAATGACTTTAAAGAAAATTCATTTTTTTAGGCATTGTAATGCTATCATTAGGGGAGGGGTGGTTGTTAAGTTCAAATTCAGTTTTATGGGACTTTGAAGGGGCAAGTTGCTACAAATTTTATAGTTTCAGGAATTAAAACTTTATATTTCATTCAAAATATCTAACTCTATGCAATATATTTTTATTTTTTTGACCTATTTTTTCATTTCGATACTTTTAAATGCCAATTTTTTATTTTATATTGTTCTAAACTAATTTTTTTTACAAATTTTAGGTCAATTTTTGTATAATTTAAGCCTTTCTCATCATAAATATACAAATTTGTTTCATAAACTTTTATAGCCAATCATGCATAATTTCGGCTTCGTTGATTCCTTTCTGGTAATTTTGATGTCAAAGATTCATGCCACTATGAAAGCCAAATTGTCCAAAATGTGGATAACATAATGAAAATTTTCGATTACGACCGTAATCACTTTTTTGATTGCAAAGGAGTTAAACAATAATGGATATATTTTTATTTTTAAATCCATTAAAAATAATAGATTTATTCTTGTTATATTTATTTTTTTGAGGCGATGGCTAGGGATCTTTTGGAGATAAATTATTCTCAATCATTATTTTTGTTTTAAACATATAGGTATTAGCTCAACATTAAGTATACTTTGTAAAATTGTAATTAATTTTACAGGAACAGACCCTAATTTATATGGATATATGTACAACTACTTTTCCATCTAAGGGATTTCTTTTTCTTCTATAAATCGATATTAATTTTGAAAAATGATTAACTATTGATCATAAATTTTACCTACGGACAGAAACAGTATAAATTATTAGTTTTTAACATATATATATATATATGTTTATGTCTAAATAAAATGTATACCAAATTATCAGTAGAGCTTTGTATGTTTAACACTAGACCAACAATTACACTATAGTTGATGCCATTTGACTTTTCTGTAAAATATTATCAAATGTTCAAACACTAGTCTGTCAAAAAAAAAATTGTATTAATTACACAGTTAGTCAACTGGTTAAAAATGGAAGCGCAACAATAAAACATATTGCTTTAATTAGTAAACAGTTCAACATTTATAACAGTTACTACCAACTATTTCGTACATTTTGTAATCGTAAAAATCAATTAAAATACTAAACATACTTGTGTAAATTAAATGCAGCTAGAAAAAATACTTAACAACAAAAGTTTGGGATTAAAAGAGAAAAAAATTGGTATTAATTTTATTAGAAACACTAATTTCTTTTTTGTTATAAAATATTCATTATATTATGCGAATTTTTCAAGTTTCTACCTATTAATTTTGGATGAGGTTGTGTATTACAAACCAACAGCTACAAAATTATAATATCGGAACGTCACTTCAAAACTTCAGTTATTCTTAAGATTTGCTCACATGGAGACTTCCTTCAATTAAATAAATAGGATCTGGGGTGTCCATTGAAATCTGAAATTGACAAGTTCAAAAATTATTGAAGATTGAGAGATTGAAAGTAATTTGTATTTTGCTATATCAGTGATTTAAGACTCACATTAACTAATTAATCTTATTTTTTTTAATAACTTCTATAAGTTTTCCAGAATTCGATGGGTACTGGTGTCCCTCTAACATATTTTCTTTTTGTTTAAACTCTGGAATATGTCTACTATGCTTGTCCATTATAAGATACCTTTTTTCTTTTCGTTGGTCTATGCAATTGTATTGCCCTCGTACACCCTCCATAATATTTAATTAGACTCTTGTCAATTAAAGCTTTGAAGTAAAGAAGCAATAAATTATGTAGATATTTAGTGTTATAAGCTATTTAGCTATTTACTCATACTCTATCTAGTATATCGGAGAAGATTCTTAGTTAAAATCGTGCTGACGACTGAATCTTAGTGGTGTGCAGCAGTTCTTTTATCTATGAGATCGACTCTCCATCCCTTTGTTGTAGAACTTTACAATTGTTGGACAAAATTTTGTGACCCTTTTGCTCAGATAGACTTCCCGTGGCTTTACTTTTTATGCTTTATCGCTCCTATCATCTTTGAGATTAGCATCAAAGTGGCACTTTCAAAGTATCATAATAACATTGATAATGATGGCTTCAGGAGTCAATGTAGGATGTAATGCATTCGTTTCTGTAGTAACCTCTTCATCAGCTATAACTCAAATATCATAGTCATATAATGTGTCAAAGTCCTTTTCATGAGCATTGTCTGCTTCGTCTAAAATATTTTAAATTTGGTAAATAATATTACTGCAGAAAAGATTTAAATATCTTCTTTTTTTCATTTATGAACTACTCTACAGTCTATAATAAAGTATTATAGAAATATTTTGAAGTACTTATATTATTTGATATTCTATCTACTTATAAAGAGTACCTTAATACAAATACTCTAAAAGAACAAAAACCAAAGATACATGTCTCATCCTGGACAAATTAAAAAACCAATAAAGAAGACAAAAACATACCTTTCAAACCCAGAGGAACAAGAGAGTCACAACAATTTTAAACTGCCTGAACATTTGGATTTTTCATTTAACATACCAAAATTTTTAACAGCTAATCTTCATATTAGACAAATATTAAAAAAGCAATAATTTTTTTTATAGATAATCTATTACTCTTTCTAATAATTTAAAAATATCTTAAATATAATGCAATGACAAATAAATAAAATATTTGACAATAGTATCTCGTCGATGCAAAAGGGTTCACGCATAAAAAATTAGTTTCAATACAAAAATATAGCTTAAACACCAGTCAAGAAAAGACACTCAAATGTGATTGACGAATTTCCCTTCTTGCACACTTCAGTTTACCTCTCCAGGATCACCTTTTACGCCGTCAGCAAGTCAGAAACATTGGAGGAAAGAAAATCTATGTCAAAAAGGCCAAACTGGATCTGAAGGAGTTAAAAAAAGTATCCCAAGGTATCAACACAAGTCCATTAGGTCTAATGCAGGTAATCTGAGGTTGTCACACTAGACTGTCATGATAATCATCAAAGAGCTTTGTGAGGTGGAGACGCCAATTTTGATACCTAAAATGAAAGAAAAACCTTTTATTGTTGCAAAACTCTTTTGAATAAGTATTTTGAGTTATTTTGAACTCTTTTTTAACGCTTTTGGCCTCTCCTTAACCTGATGCTATCCCCCCCGTCTAAACTTTTTGTGTACATATCATCCAAACACTAAGGCCCTCAAAACTACTGTAAGAAAGCACTGGGATGCAATGAAAGAAGACTACATCTGTAAAGGGTTCCAGGCCTTCTGTTGCGACCTGGAAGCTTGATTGCCGCTAAAAGGGGCTACATTAATGATTCAGATTGCTTTGATACACATCTATTTATATTATTAATTTTGTAAAAATTATATTGTTAATTAACATATTATATTTAGTTAAATTTTAAAATTCAAAGAGTTCAGATTTGAATGTAGCATTCAGAATATTGTACTGGCAAACGCACAATATATGTGATTATCCTCTTTATAGACCATAAAATCAGGTAAAGTCAAAAGATTTAAAACGCATAACGGACGATAACTTTGTAAAAAACTAAGAGGTATAACTTAAATTAGTTATAAAATTATTTTAGGAAGGGTTTGTCATTTATTGATTCTTGTAAAACCTTTAAAAAAAATTGAATTTTTTTTCTACACACTTATCACGTTGTATTTTTTTAAAACATGTGGAATCAATGAGAGTTCTTTAATACTCTCGATCTCGTGTTTAAAAGATAGAACAACAATATCCTTAAATATTTTACCATTATTACTTAAGCAAATAATACATTAATGAGACATCTTGAAATAAATGTTTGGAATTTAGTAAATCTTTCTATTTTTGTAATTTAAATCTTCCTAATGGTAGTAAATTAAATGTGCAGTCTAATTACACATTAAAACTGGAATAAGATTAATGAGGGATATTAAGTCATAATGCTCGTATATATCAAATTGGGGTTGTTGCATTTTTGTATTGGCATTATTTAGAATAATATATTGAAACATAATGGCTGATTTGTTATTTTGAAGATAAAGTTATATGTGGTCAATTCATTAAAATTGAACAAAAGGATAATATAATTTTGGGCAAAATTAATTTTGCATTTTCTGACCTTCATTATTGGTCACATTGGATCTTAGGAGAATGTATTGTAAATATGTGAGTGTGTAATGCAATCCTTTTGTTACAGTATTGTGTATGGACAGTACAGTCGTAAATTATCTTGCACTAATTAATAAACCTCAAAGGAAGAAATTTACCATATTTTAAATATCTCATTTACTGAACTATATCTGCTGATAGTTGATGAATTGAAACAAAAAAAATAATTCCTAAGTGAATCCTGACTGTTGCTGTAAATGGATTTACTTAAGACAATGTCAAGCGACAGAGATCATGGTCAAAAGCCAACGAAACAGTCCAGACCGAGATTAAGCCAATATTGGCTACCAGGAATGTTATGTTGTGTGACTAGTGGGACAGGCAGTGAGTAATCTTTTATGATTTGCTTCATGTGTTTCACGAAAACGATTGCCAGGCCGCACACATCTTTGAGGATGCACAAGAAGTTTTAGGAGCTCGGATGAAAAGTTATTATGCATCAACCTTCCAGTCTATACCTGGCACCAAGTGATTACCACCTTTTCCCATTTATGGCTGTCTCCTAGGTTGTACAAATTTGGCCCCAATAAGAGCTTATAAAAATTAGTTTTCCAAGTTTTTTGTCAAAAGGGATAAGGGCTTCTACGAAAGGGCATTATGAAGTTGTTTTATCGTTAGCAACAAGATTTTGAACAGAATGGGACATACATTGCTTAAATCAAATGATTAGAACACTTATTATAAAACATTGAAATAAGGTAAAAAATATCAAATTACCCTTTTCCCGACCTATTGTTTTGTGTTAATATTCTGTTACAGACCGAATATAATATTCGGTACAGTCTTCTGGGATGTTTTTAGACAGATTTGAACCAATAGTTTGGTAATGGTCATAATCTAAAACCATAATATACCTTTATATATTATGATAATGATATTATATGTAGAAATATAATTTCTTAAACACTTTAAACTTCCCATGACGTTATTGTTTCGATATTCATTTATGAAACCGGCCTTGGTCGAATTCCAAATTAGATCGTTAGTTTAGTCTGACTGATCAAGATATAATTTTAATTTGAGACATGTCATGAACAAAATTATTTAAAGGACCGAATTTGTTAGAAAAAATGTTCTAATACTAAGAGTTTAGTTTCAAATAATTGAATATTTTTATTGAGTTCAGTTTATGTTGTAAGAAAATAAAAGAGACTTTAAAAAGTGTTTATATTCAATAGTATTAAAATGTAAAGATTGAGTGTTTGATACTGGAAGTATTTAATTCGCAGATCAAATTTAACAAATAATGACGTCTTGTAATTTTATCACATGTCACTTTATTGTATACAATGTCAGAATTCATCGAAGCTAAATCAAGTACATTGTATAATACTTCCAATGACCAGCGTCGTGAAGTTATGTATAAATATTCCTTTTGGTCAATCAAATCAACTCTATAATTTGTTTGGTTTTCTTCTTGTATTCTGTGCCAAATACAATTTCATGTACTGTGCTCAAAGGTACAACATTATGGGACTGCTTGCATTGATATACTGTTAAGCTTGTGTTTTGGTTTTGTAGTAATATTCTGGAGTACAGAAGAGTTTACATTGATTTTACCTCCTTTGGTATCTTTCTCCTGATTCTGTTCATGGTTCCAACGATTCTTTCTGTTGCTTTGATAATATTAAAGAAGTGATGACGTTTTTTGTGGTACCATTTCGACCATATCCAGAAAAAGGTTCGATAAGTGTGAAGACAACATGACTTAACATTGATTGGTTGGCTGGGCAAGGATCATCTTTTCATAAATTAGATATCCAGTTAACAAATATGTTGTTTTGCTATACACGCCCAACAAGAATTTAATTCCAAATTTCTCCGGCTTTTCTTTTTTTTTTTGAGGAAATATTTGCTGATCAACTTATGTTTTGCTTGGGAATATAACGTACTTTACAGTTTTAAACAAAATTTTTCCATACAAACGAAAGAAGAGTAAGCTTGTCCTTTAGTCATTCATAGTTGTTCTTGTGTCAGGAAGTATATACTTTTTTAATTCTTTATACAAGTTTCCAAACATGATTTGCCCGAAAATTGGTGGTCCCACATCTTTAATCTATTCCACAGTTAATCCACAGTTTGCCCTTTAGCTAGAAGTACAAGAGCATACATCAAAGCCTGGATTCCATATATTTCTTCGGTGGAAGAACTGCAGTCTGCATTACCTATTTTAGAACAGGCCTTAACCTTAGGGTATTCAATTATGGTATCAACAATAAATTTGTCCCTAAATAAAGAAAATATATCATTGGTATTTCCTTGTACATCACGCCTCTTGGAGTAAGATCTTTCATTACATTATGCAAAGCAATTACAATAATTGAAGAACTAACTTCCCATTTCGTTCTATCTTTGCTTGTGAAAGCAGTTTCGAATATAGATGTCAGGAAATCTAACTCTGGCTTCTATCTGATGAAGTATATGAAGCTGATGGAGGAGCACTTTTGGGACTATCGGTAACAACCATTTCTTGAAGGGTATAATCCTCTTTTGATGAACTGCAAGGTGGTTGGATATTTTCATCATCACTACTTATTCCTATATCTTCTTCTCCAGATTCAGAATATGGTGAAGGATGCAGACTCTTCAATATTTCCCATTCAGAATGATTTTGTTTTCCAGACATGTTGATTGTCTATTTCTCCATTACAGAATTACTCCAAGGGACCAGGTACAATGCTTACACATATACGGTAAACGATGCCACAGACATTTCAAAATAAGTTAAGAAGTGTTGAGAGTTAAGCTCTTTGACTCTGCTACGTGTTTATACTTGTATCAACTGCTTATACATTGACATTATTTAACCTTAACATAAACGATGTCAAAATGACATCTCTTGCCCTAATGGTTGATAACTTGCTTTTGCAGTATTTTATAACTCCACACATTTGATATTTTGTAAAATTAGAATCATCATTAATAAAAGTACACTTTCAGGTTAAGTGGATTATTCCTTTTTTTTTTAATGTAATATTGAACTAGACAAGGATGTCATTTTGACATATTCCGCCGTTTTTGTGTTAAAGAATCCTCGCTGGTCCACGTTTTTCCGCTCAATCCTATGCATTATTATAGGCTGATCTGTATATTGCAAAACCACTCTCATCTATATAAATTTCCATTGGAACTCCATTTTGAAACCTTATAATTTACTCTCATAGCCATCCAAAAATAAAT
Organism: Lepeophtheirus salmonis; assembly: GCF_016086655.4. Classification (NCBI taxonomy): domain Eukaryota; kingdom Metazoa; phylum Arthropoda; class Copepoda; order Siphonostomatoida; family Caligidae; genus Lepeophtheirus; species Lepeophtheirus salmonis. The sequence continues at coordinate 743,627 of NC_052144.2, read as the reverse complement.
AGACATGTCCTGTAAGAATTATTTTGTTGCATAATTTGTTATATGCTAAAAAAGGCAAAGAAAAAAAAACATATATTATGGTGTTAAAAGGATTAAATGAATTATCATCAGTTAAATAATTGGTGTTTAATGCTTGATGGATTTATTTTAAACTTTTTATACTATCAAAAGAATTATCTTGCGTTAACTTTTTTTTTCGTTAATACCATCTTCATATATATTTTATGTATAAAAACCCACCAACCATTAACACATAAATATATCCTATTTTTTCGTTCAACATAAGATACTTACCCAAATGCCATTTTGATAGACGGACTTTACTGATTCGCAAAAGGCGGTACCATCAATTATGGTACCTATTTAGAATACAACATTTGTAATAGATGAAATATTATATTATTGTCACCAATTTCAATAATGAAACGCTGTATAAATAAAAAATGGTTCAATTCAATCTCTTTCTCTTTAAACATTTTTTCTGTATCCAGCATAAACAAACTATTGAAATATTATCGTAATGAAATAAATTAATTTTTGATTAACGAAAAATTAATAGTTACAATTCATGGCATATATTTAAAAATATTATCAGTTAAAAAAAGGAGTAATATGAATTATAATCATGATTACAAAGTATTGCAAAATCATTCTTGGGGAAAAAATAAAATTGTATTTGCCACCAATTTTTTTAACATAGTATATCTGAGATCATTATTGGCGACATAGGATCATACGATAAGGCGTTGTAAAGGGTGTTAATGTAAACTACAAACGCTTTTTGGACAGTATTACACTTGCTTTGGTTCCAGTGTGTCCCACCTCCCAATTCTGCCCTCTATTATAAAATACTCAACCATTTGAAGCTAATTTGAAGCGGCCAGCATTGGTGAATAGCAGACAAGACAATCCTAGGTTGCACACTTTTTTGGTGACGCGCTAAAAGCTCTGTGAGCTCGGATGGTATGTTTTTATGTATCCGCCCTACAGTCCGGACCTGAAACCAAATGATTTGCACATGTTCCGGGCTTTGTCCAACCCAATTAGGGATTCCAATTGAGCCTCAATAGAGACCTATGAAAATTGGTTGTGCAAGTATATAGTCAATAGGGACAAGGGTATCTACTAGAAGAACAAAAATGGGACATATTTGGCTTAAATTTAACAGTTTTTATAATGTATTGAAATAAAACGAAAAATACAAAATTACTTTTTCCTCAAGCTATTAAATTATTTTTTGTTTTTGTCAAATAGTCTGTTCAGGAAAGAGTCCCAGGTCCATCCTAAAAATGACCTATTTCTTAATTGAAAAAAGATATGTTCAAGATGTTCGTTAGCAAAGTCAATACCGCAATGTTGCATGTCTTAAACAAGACTAGCCACCTCTTTCTCTGGAATTCGGTATTCATATTTCATTTTATAGATCGATTGTCAATTTTTTTTTTTCTATTTTTAAAATAATAGACATTAAGGAGAATATGTACCACTAAAACACTTTTGGAAAATAATACTAATAATTCAGTCCCTGTCAATCAACTTTAATCTTTTTTATAATAATTTCTGGTTGGTTCAATCAAAAAGACCAGTTTCAAAAACTTATATGACTGATTCGTAGACTGTACTGTACCAAACATTGGAGGAATGACACAATACTATTTAGAGGTACATTTTGTTTCGTAAAGTATAATTTATAACTCCTTTGTATGTCACTTTCTATGAAACTTGATGAGTCATTCTTCAAATATATTATGTAGCAGATAAATAAACAAACTATTACTGTTTTATTTATTCATACATGGTAACTTATATTCATAAAGTTGCTATGTAAATAAGATGAAAGGAAATGTATGCTTAAATGACTTAATGGTTTACCTTTTATTTATTTAAGAAAATAGTGTCATAGCTTATTCGTATATCAGATTGAGAAATCTCATATTTTTTTATGCTTATAGTAAAACAGTCTGAATTTTAAAAAAATGAGTTCCTTAAATTCTCTGTATCCTCCCTCGGGTGCTTATTCACCCAAGGGTATGAAATATTCACGTAATATATTCTACAAATATATCATATTTTAGCTCCATGAATAATATTTTTTTAATTTAAAATATACCTCCTGTCAGTACCGTAGCAAGACCTTTACAAAGTATGGAAATAAAGTTTTAATGTAAATTTATCACATTTACCACATTTTTTGAGTAAGACGTTTTGTGATTTTTTTATTCATGTAATAGCCTCATAAATAAGTTTTGTTTTGATGCAATTTTAGCTTTAAATCGGTTACAAAATTAGTAAAAAAGAGGCAAAATGGATTCGAGTATCTAGCTTACTTGAGGGATATGTCCAAAAAACATTTATGTTATCGTCAAGGTAAATTTGAAGACTGTCTGCAATATTCAGCATGCCAAAAACATTCTCAAACAGAAGTCCATAGATACTGAGTTTTGCATAAAAAACTTTATTGATTTTTAGTAAAAGGACATGTGCCCTACGTCATCCGAAAAGGCTAAAATAATAATGTCATATATAGTAAAAAGAATATAATATTTTAGTTTTTATGCTTAATGTAAATTTTCAATGAGCAAAGAGTGAAAGAAAAAGTTTTTCCGTCGATTTAATCGTATTTATCGCTTTTTTAAATACAGTTTGCAGGTTTTTTCTGGTCATGCGCTAGTGTCAAAGAATGATTTGTTTTGACGCAATACTTCTTTTTAAACGACCACAAAAAAAAAAGTAAACAAGCTGCAAAAAAGGAATCGTGTATACGACTTCCTTGACGACCATATAGCCCAAAAAGACATTTCTGCCATCGTCAGGGTCAATGTGAGGACTGTCAACAATCTTTAACATGACAAAAACTTTTCCATAGGGATGTCAAAAGTTCCAAGAAGTGAAGTTCTGTACCTACAACTTTATTGATTTCTGGCCAACAAACTTGTGGCCTCTGTTCCCCCCCCCCGACTTGGACCCCCTTGAATACTTTTGATAGCAGCGTCATCAAGGCCATCATATATATGCATCGAAAGGTGGAGGACCTGAAATTCAACATCTGGACAACTATACCAAGCATAAAATTTATAAAGCCACAACCATCTTCAAAGAACATATGCAGGCTGGTATTGCTTCTAACGGGGGAACTTCGAATAGGGATTTACTTTATTTTTTTATTATAATTATTTTTTCAAATAAGTTAATATTTTTGCAAATCAGAAAAATTGAGTTCTGCATTTTGTATTCAAACTCGTAAATTCACAAGATGTTTGATATTGTTAGTTTTGCTGTTGTTGTTATTTTTTAAAGTTTGTATTGTGATTATTTCCTTCTTGAAAAAGGAACATCATAGTATTTATAGTGATAATAAATCACAAACAGCAAAACTGAGGAGTTTCTCGGGAGTAAAAAGTGTAAGTCCTGGTTGGACTCATTTAAAGGGTTGGGGATTAAAAACAAAGTAATTTTTATTTGATGCAGAGTGGAATTAGGATGCATGTATTTTCCCTAATAGCTGTTTTGAAAAAAAAAAAAAAATTAAAGATAATTTATTTAACATTTTGATTTGGATTCCACCCCTTCACAGTAACAGGTCATGAGGAGGGCACATATAAAGCATAAAAAGGTACTTGCCAGATCACAAATATTTTCAAAATAACATTTATTTCTTGTGTAGGGTATTAATTAAATGCTTTCTATTTTGCCAAAAAAAAGGTCTTTTTGTAAACTTGACTTTTGACAAAAGATGCAAACAAAATGGGCACGGATTTCATCTTCAAAGTTTATACAATTTGACATTAAAAAAACAAAACATTTAAAACTTAAAAATAAGTGATTAGTCTTATAAGTATGTTTTTCGCTCACAGTCAAAATTTGATTCAAGTTAGATACAAAGTTTGTAAGCCTTACTTCTTCTTTATCCAATGGCATGTTCTACAAGGGTGATAATATTGAGGACTGAATAATATTATTTCCCTGCGTATTGTAGTTCAGAGGTTCTTTTTGGCATTGGATTTTGTAACATGTAATGTCTTGTAGTATTAATTGACTTTATGCTCTCTCATTTTAACAATTTTTACTGCTTATAAAGAATGCAAATATGCATTTATGATACTTTATTTTGTAATTAATCATTGTCTTAAAAAATTGTATCATAAAAATGCATCAAACATACATTTATTAATCCTTATAAAATTACATATAGCACACTTTTTAACAAAACCCGATACTTAAAAGCCTTACATACACATTGTCATCAAACGGATAAAAATCGTGACTCGCAGTTTATTGCAAATGAGACTATTAATTTACGACATAGATGACACAAACTATTGACAGCCTTTAAAAAATGAATGAATGATTGTCGGTTATTAACGCATATAAAAAAGGGATCATTTTAAAAAGATGGTATTTGGGTTACAAAAATAAGTTTGTAAAGTTTATTTATTTTGGTAAAACAGAAATACTTTTATACATGTCCTATAAAAAATCTTTATGAATTAAGCAGATGCTCATATCAGAAGAAATATTGTATATTTCTAATTATTTTTTATTGCCAATTAAAATATTTGTATGCCGCATTGAAAAATGTGGCTATTATTACATTAACCAATAATACACAAAACAACCACTAAAAAGTTCATTTTATTATATTTTGGCCATCAACATAAAAGCAAACACAATTATTTTGTCCAAATTTAATGTGTATTACATCTGTCTTGTTTTGTTTTTTAGATATTCGTTGTATACAAGTTATAATTATCTTTCACTACGATCAATTGCACCGTCTTACAGTAGCTCATTCATTTTTCTTGAATTATCTCTCCTGCTCTAAGCTACCTGTAATTGGTGCTAGTCATTAACTTAGAAAAGGAGAGCCTGATTATCATACCTGCCATCTATAGAGAAAAATATAAACTAAAAACGTAAAACCATAAGCTTATATCAATGAATAATTATTTGTAGCAAATAATAGTTTAAATGATAAATATAAATTTGTTAATCATGATTTTTTTAATATTTTGAATACATGTCGTTTCTTTGTTTTTCCTTTTGATATTTTGATTTTTTTTTAAATTTGAGAATGGAAGCATATAGTGGTAGTTACAAAATTAAAAATTTTGTAGGTATCATTTTATATAATTAATGTGCAATCTTATCTAAACCAATTATTGATTTACTTTTATAAACATATTTGCGTCCATTATAGGCTCTGTATTCCATTTTTTTGGGAGAATATAAAATGCTCAATCCTTTTAGCTATATTTTTGAACCTTTATTTAATTTAATGGACTTATATTGAGTAAAAAAATGCAAATTTTAAACAATGCTAGTTGCATTATACCAGAGAAAGGGTTTCAAAATTAAGAAGTTTACATAGATATATTGAGAACTAGAAGTAGTATCTTATTAAACTTATAAAACGATGATGATCATACCAATTTTGCTTTAATAAAATATAAGATAACTTTCTAACAAATCAGTGGGGTTACCCTTCGTTTAATCTTAACACACTCACAAGTAGCCACTCGCTCAATACTAAGATACAAAAACGTTATTTCCCAAGACTAAAAGCAGCTTCATAGAAAAATATTAATACAGGTGTGCGCGTCTAAAACGGAACAGTCCTTTAAATTTTACGGCTTGAGAGTTTGATGAGGGGTTATCTTGTAGACCTTAAGGCCAAGATTTTTCTTACCTAAACGGTCCTTCTGCTGACGTTGAACTCCCTGGAGAGGCCGCACACGGTGACCTTGCCTCTCTTGTCCTCGACATACTTTTTCACGGCAGCAACCATTTCGTCTGACCTTCAAGGCCTTGATTTAGATCTTGTGGTCGCCTCATGAGTCCCTTTGGCTACCACGCTGTAAACAGTGGTGCGGCTGCAGTTCAGAACCTTGGCAATTTCAGTGGGAGTTTTTCCCCACGCGGAAACTTCCAAAATTTCGACTCGACGTTCCTCCATATTATCGACTGTTATTTCACTGTTGCTATTTAGATTTTGCTGGAGTTTTGTTTATAACTAGTCAAGATCCTTGCCTCAAGGTATAAACCGGTTTCAACTCAATAAAATCACGAATGTGTGCATGGCATAAAATTTAAAGGAGTGTTCAGTTTTAGACGTGCACACTTGTATGATTTGATCAGCCATCGAATACTTTTGCCACATCAATTCTAATTTGATTCAAAAAATTTGCAGTAAGTAAAAAATATTTTAGAAAAATTGTCAAAAATAATAAAAATTTAATGTTTTTCCTATAACAATAAGAAATTATTTTTTATTGTTAAGATTTTTTTTAAATATGTAATTATATACTGATGTTATTCATTTATACAAGATTTTTAGATTTTAACTAATAAATATTTATAATTCAAGAAGAGATGTAAAACGGAAAAAAAATTACAATTTTTTATGGTTCAACTTTTTATAAAATAATTATATACGTTTTATTTTTGCTGTTTATTTATAAACAATTTCAATAATAACGTTATAAAAATAATGTTCAATATTGGAGAGTTAGATAAAACACTTTAATAATCTTTTTAAATATAGTAAAGTTTGTCTGTTTTTCTATAGAAGATTTGAGTTTATTTTTAATATTTTACATCTGAGTGACTACTTGATCTAAAATATAAGACGACTTAGCAACTAGTGTGTGTGTATCTATAGCTCAGAGTGTCATACTTTTTAAAATAATAATCAAAAAACATAGAAACTTATTTTCATGATAAAAGACTAATAGAAAATTGGGTTTATTTATAAATATATATTTTAAATAGTTTAGTTATTTCTTCAATTAAGCGATAACAATTATTGCATCTGTTATAACAAAGTTATTAAAATTATAGACTCATTTTTGCGCTTAATATTTTAAAGCTGTGTACCTCAGAATCTAAGAAATAACAAGCTATCAATGAGTGTCTGTAGCTACAACTCAGAAACACTTTCTTTGTTTATTTTCATAATTTGAATCTCGTACAATGATTTAAATGCAAATTACGCCAAAATTGATGGTTCTAGAGCGCTAAAAATGGTCCCATCCGATCCATTGACGTACAAAAACTATATATTTGTGCAATTTGTCCAAATCAAGTATATGTAGCCAGATTAATTCTATTAATTCTAGGATAAACCCACTTTTTTAAGTATTTTGCAGAATCATATATTTTAATTACGTTATATACTAAATTGTTTAAATAATATTGGTAGTTAATGACATTATTTGTGAAAAATAACACTCCTTCTGAAACTCTTCAATAAAAAATAATCATATGGTTATTAAAAAAATGAAAAAATACGAGCTATAAAAATACTAAAGTTAATTTTGTATTAAAAAAATGGAGATTTCACCTATTTGATATGAATTTTCAAACCAAAAAAAACAAATCTAAGTATGTAATAACATTTTAAAATAAAAATAAACAATAATTTTTATTTCCACATAAAAAGAAATAAATATTGTGCACCATATATTGATAAAAAAATACGTAACAAAACACATTTTAGTGTGAGTAGTTTTAAGTTTGAATACTAAATATTTAATAGTAAAATTGGTTGATGTACAAAGGTCGTTTGAAAACTCAGTGCAAAGTTCAAAACAGAGAACTACTTGCGTGTCAAGGTTATGTTTAGTTATTAGCAACTCTTAGAAGAACACACACCAAATTTTCATCATACTGGTATATTTCTTTTTGTTTAGCATTCGTTTGAATCGAGGAAATGGAGAGATTTTTTTTTTAAATTAACAAAAATAATTTTGTGTGTTGATGAAACATTACTTTATGATAGGCAAATCGTCCCAGGAGACTAAAAACAACTTGATCAACATTATGGGGACTATGCACCTTCGATTAGAACAGTATATATGGTTTTAAAAAAAAATTGGAGTTGTCATACGGGCACAAGTGATACTGAACATTCTGGACGCCCTGTTGAGGTTACTACCCCATAAACCATTGATAAAAGCCTTGATATGGTGATGGATGACAGAAAAATGAAGATGCATGAGATTTATAGAACTGAGGCATCTCGAGTTGGAGCCCTATTTCCATAATTTTGTGAACACAACTGCTTAGTTGTGAGCTGTACATTGTCGGAATGGAAAACGACTTTTTTATCGTCAAATCATGAGCATTATTCTTGCAGCTCGGTTTTTAAACCATCTAAAACCAATGGATAATATAGACCTGTTTTACCTTCTTCCAGATAGTCAATGAGGATTATTCATTGCAAATCTGAAAAGAAAATCACCACAATCTTTCCTTCCGATTCTTCGATTATAACAAATGCCAACAAAAAAGAAACAGATCAATCTGCCTGAAAGTTGGTATGTGTTCTTCCAAGAGATTATACTTATTAAATATAGCCTCAATACCCGCCAGTAGTTCAATTTCTCGAACTTAACATGGACTTTTCAAACAACAATAGCATATATATTTTTTTAAAAGAAGAATACCTTTTTATTTGAGTGTTTTTTTTAAAATTAAGTGTAGAATGTTTGCTGATTTTGTGTACTCTACTTAGTTGCCATATTGTTTGTTTTTTATGCTTGATTATTCTTATCAGTTATGATTGGAAAGGCTCCTAAGAAGGAAAGAAATATTTTGTTGTAATCTAAAAAAATTGTGTTTTTATTTCTTAAGGTCAACTAAGAAAATTGTTGGTTGTTTTGCTTTATAAATAATCTTCATTGATGTACATGGTTTGTATATACTTTTTTGCTGGCCTGTTTTATGGAATTTGTAATCTGAAGAATGAGTTTTCTTTTCCTAAGCTCTTGTCATTACTTTTGTACTTCTGATAAGTGAATTTCCTTTCTAACTATATTCAATTATATTGATTACCGTATTGAAAATTCGTTTTCCTAAAAGAAAACGGAAAGTATGCTTGAAGATTCGTGGAGGAGTTATATTTGTAAGTCCCTGTTTGTACACAGAGATGTATTGAGGATCAACATTGGAGTAACTCTTGTCTTAAACATCTTTAAAGTTAAACATGGAATAAAATATTTATTTACGTTTTATTATAAATTATAAATAATTTATTAAACCGTGGAGGGAAAAAGCATCATTTATCCAAAGTAATAATAACCTCAGTCTCTTTTTTTTATTATTGCACAAATTAAATGATCAAAGAAATAAATGTAAAGATGTATGAGGGGAGACGTACAAAATTTGACCCGTAAGCAGTGGTGTTACTTAGAGGGATACAGTTGCCCCTAAACTATAAATCCTTTTTAGAATCAGCCCAACCTTGGTAATTTAAGCAAATTTGATTAACGTTTACCTCTAGCACAATTGCAATGCCTAAACACGCAATAAGGAAAAAAAGATATTTTGATTTATATTTAAAACATATATATAAATAAAATATTTATATGAACAATGAAATATGATTGTTTTTAATAGTTTATTTTTTTGGTTAATCTAGCTTCCTTAATTGTAGAGAGGAAAAAGTTATCGTGCATGGACCATGTATAAAATAAAGAAGACATTATTTAACTTCAGTACAGAAAAGAACAAGAAAAGACAACCTGTTTTTTTTTTTTTTTTTTTTTTTTAACTAACGGGTGGCCCATCTAGCGGTTACATTTTAAATTACAACTTTTTTGACGTCTGACAGCTGTAGTAACATTCTCATTGTGTCAACTATTTCGTAAGCTGGAGACCTTTTACAAAATATTAAAGTTTACGCTCGAAAAAAATAAGGAAATACCAAGGCTTATTTCCAAAATGGAGAGTCTTTAACCGAAACTGCAAGAAAATTACGTTGGTCGAAATAAAGCGCCTTCAACGCAGTTTGGAGATAAATTTGTGAATTATGTGAGCTAAACTGGTTCGTTAATGGATAAAACAACGCGTTCCCGTGTTCGTCCAGTGCACTCAATCGAAAACATTGCTGCTGTTGGCGAAAGCGAAAAAACGAGCAAGGAGCTGCCGTTACAGTCAATGGTGAGCGCTATCGGGCCATATTGGAAGATTTTTTGTTTTCCCAAATGGATAAGGAAGACATCGACGACATTTGGTTCTAACAAGATAGCGCTACGTGCCACACATTCAACGTTACAGTGGATCTTTTGAGTACTGTGTTCGACAATCGCATCATAAGCCGAAACGGCAACGTCAACAGGCCAACTCGTAGCTGCAATTTGACTCAATTGGACTATTTTTTGTGGGGAACCGTCAAGGATAAATGTTACGCCAACCATCTAGAGACGATTGATTATTTGAAGCACGAAATTGGAGTAGCCATTGCAGCTATTGAAGCTCACACAATGGAAAAGGTATTAAAAAATTGGATAGACAGAATGTGCTACTGTAAGGCCACCCACGGCGGCCATATGAAAGAAATGGTGTTCCATTATTTACCGGAATGTTGAGGCTTTCAAATGAAAACAAAATTATTGAAAAATATCAATTGGTCTTTTTTTTTATAGCGATATCAAAACAAAAAAGGTTCGTGGGCCTCTTTTTAATTATCCTTATAAAATAATATCAATTTAAATTTATATTGAAAAGAATATATTGATAGTCTAAAGTACACAAACGCAGACACAGTTAAAAGTAAATCCGTCAAATCCTACTGCGTAGTTCAAAAAATGTATTTCTTAATTTCAAATATGCATTGATTGTTCATTAGTACATTGGTCAATATTTGAGTATTGGGGTCAACAAGTCTTTAACCCTTCTCATTATTTTTTTGTGTATTGCATTAGTTACATAATATGTGCCATAGAGGCTCTGATTATCGTTTGGATATTTTAATTAAGACGTCAGGGGTCGAACATATCAAGATAACTGGACCTAGACTTCCACCATAGAATCAAGTTCTCCTATCAAATAAGGGACTAATCTTGATTAAATGAATGTGCATTTTTTCAATTGACTATATAATGAATATGAAACTTTACAAAATAGTCGAACAAATGACTCCGAGAATGCCGGGTACTCCCCCTAGCAAATTAAAATGCTTAATTAGTTTCACGTTTTCATAAAAAGAATAAATATATATGCTTCTCTAAAAAAACAACTAATATTGTTTGTTAAATAATGCAATCAATTACAGAGATTTTAGGTCATTGCTTTTTATTTTGATGTATAAGAAGATTAATGTTTTTTTATCGTGTGGTTGGAAAGATTTTAGATTGTTCATTTTGATTTTTGATTTACTTTATAAAAATAGTTTAATTGTAAATCTTCAGACTTTTCTAAGACATGTTCCTATCTCAGTAATCCGTACAATTATAAATAACATCAACTCACTTACAGGACTGTCACATTACCACTGTGTGTTAAAACGGATGACACTTTAGTGAGTAACTATCAGCAGATGCTAGGACTAGGTAGAAGCGACTAAATTTTATTGAAAAGGACTGCCATTTTCAGTTGAAATCGTAAACTTTTAAGACCACCCTCCTATAACTATTATTAATTATTGCAATTACAGTTACCTTTGAATTTAGTCATGTTTTAATACAATTCATTGAATCTAATAAGCTTAATAAATAAAGTTATAACATTAAATCGAAATATATTAATAAAACAAAGTTTGTTTGGATGTTTGACAGTGCCTCATTTATGATCTAAGAAATAGTAACGTTGTAACGAGAGTGTGTAGTTAAAGGTAAAAGCGTCACATAAAAAGAAAAGGTAAAATTGAATTAGATATCTAGTGTTGTTTTCCACAATTCGTTATTTTGAAGTCAATAAGATAACCAAATAGTTAAACAATAATTATATAAAAAATGTATATAAAGCATATTTAAAATAAAATTAATTTTTATGCCTGTATTATTTTAACTATTTTTTTTTACTATTAGTCAAATAGTCGACTTTACTTCATAACATTTTGGACCAAACTTTACACTGCCTTCATCGTTTTTTTATATAATATTAAAATAGAAAATTACAAGTTAAACTACAAAATCAATCCAAATCGCCCCTTTTTAAAAAGAAAAATCTTTTAATGTTGTAAGATAAAGGCCAAACCAATATTAGGTTAAGGTTTTAATGGTTATTTTCTTGTTGTACGGATTAATTATCAGTTATAAAAACTTGTTGCACATTGTAATTATAAGCGCATGGTTTACATCAATCAGGATAATCCGGAAATACGTTAATAACAGGTTATTTTTGAAATCACGACTTTTATACTTTAACATATAATACAAATTAAATTATATGTAACATATCAAAAATGTTATTTAAAATGGTCATTCCCATCCTTTATTGTCGCCGTGTCACAGTTCCTTATGGCGGTGTGGATAACTTCATGACCTATTTGGACCCGTGTCTTTATCAGAGAAGCCTTCAGTCTCTACAAATTTGGATGAGGTTTTGTGTATGCCTTTGCCTCAAGAATGGACCACTAAGTGTTACCCATAAAATGAAAAATAAGTTATTATCAGGCCTTTGTACCTCTGGATTCCCCCCCCCTCCTTTAACAGCTATTTGTAGCTTATCTATTAAAATGTAATGGTAGGTAAGCTGCTGTAATTATAACATTGTTCATTTGGCCCGGTTGACACTTTAATATTTGCTCTCTTTTTTGATATACTGAAACCATTAGATTTTTTGAATTGAATTAACTAAATGCTCACTTTTTACTGGTTCTTATTAATTAAAAGAAAATCTTATCATGACTTGAAGCAATCAACCTTCTCTTTATGAGTGAATAAGCAAAAAACATATATAAGTTTTGTATTAAAAATTATAATAAAATATAATATATGATCGGAAGTATATTTTTTTTCTATTTTGATTACAAGATGTTTTTGCATCTGAAAAGTTAGACTTAATGTAATTTTATCATAATATACCCCAAGTTATTATTTGATCTTACAGCAAAAATAGGATATTTATTAAAGTCAATAAAAGATTCCTTAAGTTTTAATGAAGAATCAATTAAACTAACTGTAAAGTTGTAGATGTTACATTTATAAAATGAGATATAATTCAGAATAGAGGAGAAATTGGACCATCGATTGGTACTAAAATAATGATTCACAATTTGAAAACGATCAAATTTAGATTCACTGTCTGAGATTGTTGTCTTAACCAAAACATGGATCCAAATCCGCCTAGAAAAATAAAAATTGAGACCGAATCGAAAGAAAATTCGGTCTTGAACACAATATCAACACTAATACCAACACTGTTGGAGTAGCGATTTATAAAAATGTTTGTATACAACTATCATAAATTATTATTATATAATAAACATCTTCATATAAAACAATCTGTATCGAAAAAAAATATTATTCTTTATGTAAATAAAAACATTGACTGCTTTCTCTACTCGCAATAATTTATAAAGAAGAAAAAAATTCAATACTGCTTACTTGTTGTATGTTATTTCATCTGATAAGTATTAGAAAGATACGTAGAAAGAATATAGCACGTGAAATATGAACAGAGTAAATAATAAATGGGAATACATTTAAAAGGTGAGCCAAATATGTGGTGGAAAATCCATTTTAGTTCTCTTTTTTGAGTCGTAAAAACTCAAATGTCAATAAAAACTGTTCATTAAAGTAATTCTTTGTTTCATAAAAGTTTCAAATCATATAGAACGGTATTTGCCTTAAAATTTAAAAGCGTAAACTATGCTTACAACACTTGTAATTTTTCTATTATAAAATTACTTGTAGGTTGACTTGAGATAGTGATCACTTACAAACTCATCTTCTTCAACTGAATTAGAAAACTTTTTTAGTTAATGTCATAAATAGTGATGTAAATCATGTTATTTTTTGGTTACCATCTTTTTAAAATTGGTTATCTAAAGAATGATTTTATCTTTCTTTAACTGTTGTCCTTTTCTACTACGTTAAATTATATTCAAAACCTTATTGAACATGATTGAATGTTTATAAATGATGGAGAGTAACCTTCACAATTTATTGCGTAGTCATAATTTTAAGTTGTTGTTGGGCTATTATTAGAATAGTCCATTGACATAAAAGTAATTCTTGCCAATTTCCTTTGTTTTTTTTCCTTCACACCCTCTTCCTTTGTCCCAGTTGATTATTACTGATATAATTAAGTCTCCTGACAGGTAAGGTTCTCTCTTCCCAAACATTTTTCACATTATCAGGGTTACCATGTTGATTTTCGTCATTTTTTTTAACATGGCCAAAATAAACACGATTTATAAATAAACATAACTGGGCCAGGGTATCTTTTGAAAGGCGGTCATACATTTCAGCGTGATTTTTTCAGCAGGACTCTTTTGGGCGCACCTTTTACAGCACAGCTTCTTTTCAGCGTGTTTCTTTTCCGCATAGCTCTTTTTAGCGCCATAAGTATCTTCCTTATTTATGTTGACTTTCTTATATAAATGAATACATTCATATACTATTGATAACCTAAACTATAGTTAAATCTATTTTACGTTACCTAATTTCTAAAATCTCAGTCAAAATATTCCATATTTTCTTCCAATTTTAGCTAAAAAATAGCAATATAATCTGTTTGAAATTATCAAAATTGTCATTGTATTCCTAACATCGAAAGACAAATAAACAAACGAAGTTAGATGGATCTTTCCTATGAAGCATTCGGTTATACTTACCATCGTTTCCATTCTTAATAATTAATATAATACTTTTGGGATATATAGTCCGATGCCTTATGATCCTTCCTTCAGCTTCAAGTTCTGTTCAAGGGATCTCGTCTCCTTTAATGGAGGGATCGTTCATTATGCAGATGTCTCTTCACATCAACATCTTCACTATCCTCAAGAACACATAAATTCATCTAGATCTTGTAAGGAATCATCGTATACTTTATAAGAACTCAGGAGTTTCATAAAAAGACAGAATAATCGACTCAAAGACACAGTGAGGAATAGACAGAAAAAATCAGCCTCCATCCTCAGCTCATTCAATGAAATTATTGATTCCATTCCTCCTGAAGTTAACTCTGATTCGTCTCCTACTCTAAGAAAACATTTATTGATAAGAATTCTTCAGTGTCTTGAAATGCAGAAATCATTCATATCTATCACATTGATATAATTCTATTTATAAGATGGAGTTTGTAATGTGCAGTCTATGGGGCTAAATAATTGACCTGAACACTTCAAGCTCACCCTTGATTTCTTTATTACTATTGAGTATATTTTGTCATTGCAAAACTTGTAAAAGATAATTATATTCTGTTATATTATTATATATAAATTGTTATTGGAAACTTTTAAGTGATGATGTGTTTAGTAAAATATAAGTGCCCTCTTAACTTCCGTTTACCTCAGTTGGAATATCTGAATGTTATTGCAATTCCCGAACTTATTCAGTCGGAAATCTTTTTCTATACAGCTTCTCGCAATATTGGAATATTACACATGTAAAGATCTAGGATCTCGACACCAATAAATTTATTACAGATACTAACTAAATGTTTTCCATAAGAACTAATTATAATGTGTTTTATTGAAGACAATAGTTGAAATGTAACAAAACAATAATACAATTTGGTTGTACAAATTAAATAAAACATATAATATATTCCTCAAATTTTAATCCCTTACATATGAGTTGTCTGTTATCTTAATCTTGTATCTTATTGATTCCTTCAGCTTTATTTCGATAGGAAAAGGCAATTTAATTATTGTAATTGTAGAGATGCGAGTTATCAAAATTATTAGTCTTATCAGTTGTACAATTATTATATAGGTCTGTGTTACAAACTGTTCAAGCAATATGAATATAGGGATGGTTTAGAAATTTTTATTTCAAGAATATCATTTAAATATTTGCAGCAATATATCTCTCTCAAGAAATAATAGTCAAAATCACAAGGCTAACTTAAGACATCATATTCAGTTATGTTAGCAAGATAATTATATGACACTCTTTATTTATTAGATCTACCATAAATGCCAATTTAAGATCTTATTATTAGTTTGTTTATGACCTGATCATTTCATGTTTATTAGACAATATCCGATTATTCTTAATATATTACTTATTTCTTGACTATTTTGATGACTTTTTTGTGACAAAAATAAACCTAGTATTCAAAAATAATGTTTATTCCTAACTAAAAAAATGTGTTGAAATTATTCATAAATGACTTGGATGCAGCCGATCAAAGTTACATTCTAACTAAAAGTAAACTACCATATTAATAAAACGTTTATGTATAATAATCACGTTATTCATAATTTACTACGTCCAAGGTATTTACATAGACAATATGAGGTCTATCCCGTCTGAATGAAGATAAATATTATTAATGGCATTACTGAGTCTATAGATTTAAAGATAGTGTTGTTCCATTAATTAAAAGTTTTTAGTCGAATTCATAATAGAGAATCTTAGAAAATTATATATAAAATATATTATAAATAAAATAACAAAATGCTTGTAGTTGTATTTGATAGCCAGTTGCAATGCACCTAATCGTTAAAGAAGGAATAGATAGCAAGAATACATGTAACGATGTGTTAAGCTCAAACAGTATTGAATATACTTAAGTGAAGAGATTAATATTTTATTGAAGGAAATAAAATTAGCCGAGTAAAATTTATTATTTTTTTAAACAATCTTATACTAAAATACACCAGGACTGGTTTTGTACATGCAGATCAAATTTGGTGAGCGTCATTCACAAAAAATGCTCCATAAATAATCCACCTCATTAAGTTTTTAATACTAATCGTTTAAAGTCAATGTAAAGGACCTTCATTAAATATTTGTTACATATTTTTTATTATTCGCTACACTTTACTAGAGGTAAGATGTAAATCATAGCAAGGGAGTCCGCTCAGGGGGATTTTTTTCTTGAGCAAGAAAAAATTATCTAATAAGGTCATTTGATCAAATTTAGGCCCAGAATTTTTTTTTATGCGGGCCCTCCCTTCCAAAATATATATATAATCTTACGGACACCCCTGCATAAGTATAACAGAATTTGTAATTTGTGTTATTCAAAATTTCCCACAAATGTTTAATCTGCTGTTGATAATCAAAGATTTGAATTGCCGCCATTTCATAATTATTCAAATTGAAAGTCAAAGTCTGAACTATGGAGTTTGTGAAAAGCAAAAGAGGATCAAGGCACATATGTTTTGATGAATTCATGTATATAATCTACAGGAAACTTACAGAAACCATGAATTGGTGGTGTATCGAAGCAAATTTCTTAGGTCGAGTGAAGACACAGTTGGGTCGACAGAATGGGGATGTGGCTATTTCTGTTTTATTGAGCCATTGTCATCTCCCAGTCCCATCCAAAATAGAAATCAAAATATTTTACACTTGCATAAAAAATTCTACTAAATCCATTGGAATTTCAAAAAATGAACGCTGGAGAACAATTTATCCTGTATGATTCAGGTGTCGATGATGAACATTTAATTATAATATTTAGCACAAGAAAAATGTTGGAATTAATGACCAAATATAAGCATTGGCTCGAGGATGGGACATTTCACGTCTGTCTGACTATATTTCACCAACTTTTCACTGTTCTTGTACTTGTTATGGGGATAGTAATTCCATGTCTCTATGGATTACTTCCCAACAAGTCCCATTACACACATAGAAAATTTGGGAATGAAATATTCTTAACTGGCTATGTCCGAGTCTTCTATACTAAAAATATCCTGTCAGATTTTGAACAGGCAAATATAACAGCAACACAGGCAGCATTTCCACAAACAAAATTAGTTGATTGCTTCTTTCATTTTGGGCAATCCCTTTGGAGTTTTAGGTGAACATTTTTGATTTAAGTCAAAAATGATGGGTTTTTTACTTCTGGACCAGGTTCTGGGAGCCATCCAAGAGCTGTAGAATACTTTTCCGAACTAACTACAAGTCGTTGCAGACGAATTTAAAGAAACATATATAGGTAGACCGTACGGTTTAGCTAGGAGAGTTGCTAAGAATCCACCAGCTCTCTGGAATATGTATAATAGAGTGGCACAGGGATTACCAAGGACAAATAATTCTGTTGAGTCGTGACATATGGCTTTCTAGTCCTCTCTACAGTGCCAGCATCCCTCAATCTGAAAATTAATAAATGAAATCACGCAAGAAAATAGACTCCAATACGTAGTTTTTCAACAGTTATTATCAGGGGCTAATCCTTTCAGAAAGAAAATCTATAAAGAAGAATCACACTTGCACTAGAAAGATTAATTGAATTGAGGAATTACCTGTACTAGATTTCTTGCGCGGATGTGCAATTAATTTTAAAATGAATTTATAATAAATATAATTTCTATGTTTTTAATACAAAAATAAGTTTTTTGACATTATATAATTAATTTTTGTGTTACTATATTTTCGTTAAGTAAATTATCTTCTGTTCTAATTTGAAAAGTTAATCTAAATCTATAGATCTACACAGCAAACATTTAATCCCAGTTATTTCATTGACAATTGTCAAAATAGTTCATTTTTATACTAAGGAAGATTAATAAGCATATTGGGGCATCTACCCTAAATTTACTGTAAGAGTGCAAGGCTTTTGTGCACTTTTTTTGGAGAAGAAGTTTAAGAAGTATGTTCTGCATTAGAATATGTTTTTGACAAGTATATGTTTAAGTATTAATTAGTTATAAACAAATTCAACAAGATTCCAAAGCATCAATTTTCGAACCATATCGTATCATGCACCAAATCCTAGAAAAGTCAGAATTAAAAAAATATGTTGTAACGCTATAGTAGGATATACCATTGCCAATAATGGAGATGGAAAAAATAAATGATACAGTTGAATGAAGAGAAAGTTAATGGAGTTTAATGTTGGAGGAGATAGTATAAGGCAAGTGTTAAAGAATGAAGTACGGGGTCTCATCTTTGAACGTAACATCCCTTAGAGGCGGAGCACCCAAAGTATATAAAATAATATAAGAGTTCATTCTAATACACCATAGAAAAACTAAATTCAGGTAAGGGTTGAAGACGTCAGAGATTTTCTTAGTCCACGGAGTTAATCATCGAGCTTTGTTCATATATTTCATTCCTTCAACAGCTAACAAAGAGATTTACCACAAACATGCAAGAAAGCCAGATATAGAAAAAATAAAATATTATTCAGTTGATGAATTAGGATTCTTGGTTATGAGGATATGCGACATTTGCTAAGCTATTTCACTAAGGGTGATGAATTAGGAAATACAGCACTTTTCAACCTACCAAATAGTGATCGAAAGACTCTTCCTCGTCCAGGACTAATCTTTAGAACAGGATCTCTTCCGTAAAGTATCAACTTTTCATTATCTCACATTGCACTCCATTTCTCCGCTTTAAGATCTTGGGCGAGATTAAAGTTCGAACAGTCTCAGCATATTAGGAGAGCAAAAGCTTTTCCGCTTTTTCAACACGTTGGTTTAACCCCCTTTTTTGGTCCTTGCGTTGGTTAAGACTGCTTCGATATAATAGGAGAGTCTATTTCAAGGCCTAATGCAGGTACACTGCATGCCATATACTAATTAAATGGAGTGCTACTCCTGATCTGAAGACTGCATGCGTGCATGTGGATAATATATTGTAATGTTATTGGACTACTAGTGATGACATGATCCTAACCTTTTGATTGAAAGTAATTCCAATATAATATAAATATGATACGCCCAAATGATACTACCCAAAATAGAAGCAACCTAAAATGATCCACACTGAAATAAACCTTGCTAAAAGGATGCACGCCCAAAAAAGTGGGGCCCAAATGAGTGAACATTGATTCATTGTTCCATAACGATGTATCATAACAAGAATCGTTCTATATCTAATATTACATCATTATTCAGTAAAATATTCGGAAAAATGTAAATTACTATATTTTCCATTATTTCAGTCAAATAAATTTCAGTTTTTAAAATTATTCCTTGTCTTTGATTAACGTAAGTTATCTAAGGATTTGATCTGTATTATGATAAATCACATCTACAATAACCACAAAGTGTAAAAAACGAAATGTGCTCTTAATATTTTGGAGAAACGTCCAATAGGAGAATAAAAAAATGGCCAGTATTATCAATAGCAAATTTTAAGAGCACATTTGGATTTCCTATTACATTAAAAGGATCTTTTTTTTAGCCACATTTTTTTCATGAAATAGTTAATAAAAAAATTTTAAAATAAGTTTCTTTTTTTTTTAATCTTTAAAGGAAACACTTCAATATCAAATTCAAGTTTGTATTGAAACATGAGAGAATTTGTGTGATTTTAATATTATTGTATATTGCTTGATGGGGATAGTGTTTCTTGAGATTACATAAACGGTGGTATGTGTTCGGTATGAAATACGAATATATATTCCACGCAAATCAAGAATAAACAAAAGATACAAATATCATAAATTATTACATCATTTCTCCTACAACAGCTGATGTTATCTTGAGTTGATAACAACGTCCTTAATAGAAACTTGACGCCCTCTTTATTTCCTATAGATGATACATACTTCGGTAGCTTTAAAAGAAGAAAATAATAGCCATTATTGAAATAAATTGTGTATCAGAAATATAATAATTTAATGTTTTACTACTAAGAATAACAAATTAAATATTGTTAAAACCCATAACTCATATTTTTAATATTATTTAAAATTAAGTATATATATTTTTTTGAAGTCAAATATATATTTATCCAAGTATTTTTAGCATCTTTATTGATATTTACGAGTTGTGAAATGAATGAAATAGAAAAAAAAATCCTTTTAATCACAATATTATTATATTTATAATCATTCTACTTTTTGTTATAATTTTTTTTTCCTCAACAGCAGCATTTATATGTATAATTTATTTGATGTATCAAAAAAAAACATATAGGAAAATTGATTTTTGTATAAAAACATCATTCAATATTATAGATCAACGTTATTTTCCTTCTAAAGATCTACAAGTCAAAAACAATCTAACAATCACTATCTAATAAACAAAAAGATTCACATTTTAACAAATAAATACAATATAAGAATATAAAAACACTCCAAGAAACCTTTTCTTTAGTCTATATGACATGAGAAAATGTCATTATAGAAACAATGATAAAAAACAAACAATAATTTTACAAAAATTATTATACACTCAGACTTTATAATTTATTGTAATTTTTAATTTTTATACTGTCTTTTGATAAAACTAAATGTTTTAAAATATCTAGAAATTAGTAAAAATTAATACTTAACTAAATTTGAAGGAAAATCCCCATTTTTCGTTTTACTCTTTGTTCTGTAATTGATTAAGTATGATTGTGGAAAAATGGGTGAACGCCATAGATATGAAATTAAAAATGCAGACTTTTACAATGATTTTATATTAGTGAAATGTATAGCTCCCTCAATGTGTAAGTAAACGTCATATAAGTCTTAAGAAAAAAAAGCAGCGTTTGCAAATAACGCTTATTGAAATAGAGCACTTGGCCCTCTAGATTTACTTTTGAAGTCAATAAAAATATTCAACCCAATTATATCCAATTCTTCTTTCTTTTTATGAAATGTTATGTCAACTAGATATTTTCCCTGTTTTGCACCTCACGGATGTGTTGCTTTAAATTCAAAACCGAAAAAAGATCTTAGACATTTAGGTAATCTGCATCCTTTTACAATGAAAAATATATCATCTTCTCCTACATTCTTGCTAATCAGTTTAGTATAGTTTTAAAAAAAGTAGTACAATCTGCCCAGTATGGATTCGAATTGGCAATATACTTGCTTCTAATATGGAACACAAAAATGCTTATTTTACAACTAAAAAGGCTTGAGCAAATGAGACCCCTTTTCTGTAATATTTTTTTAATTTTTTTACATCAACTTTTTAATACAAAACCTCCATCAAAATAAAAATAAAATACTGGTTTTAATACTTCAGCTTCCATTCTGTTTTACACATGACTAGGCTATAATTTTTACTGGTACTCCACTTCAAACTTTAATATCTATAAAAATGTGACAAATATCTTGAAAATATACCTTGAAATGAATGCAGAAAATACAGAAGTTTAAAGTTAATATAAATAATTTTCCAAAAAGAACCACCCCATTGTAGGACCAATGAAAAAATAAATCTGCTAAGGTCATGGATAGGAGAAAAAAATATCATATCATTTCTAAACTGATGAATGCTGTAAAGTTTTTTAGTTCATATACTTTAAATATGTGGGACAAGGCATAGCATGGAGTGCCTATATTGTATCTAAGTAATACATATTTTATGTGTTACTTTTTTTTAAAGTAATATTTATACGAAATTTTGTTATATTGAAAGTAATTTTTTTCATTAAAGTAAAAAAAAAAGTTTATCTACAAAAAGACTACTTAGAACCAAAGAAATTTGAAATCCTAACAGTTATCAAATTTTCAGCTCTATCGGGTTATTGAATCTGAGTTGGATGGGTAAACTTTGGAATAATGATCATTTATGAAGTATTCTCGTCAGAAAATTTATTATGATACAATGCCAAAATTTTAAAATTAATCCGTGCAATGGAGTTTCCTAAATTTTAAAGAAACTCTCCACGTACTCTCTTTGACTAAAGTTATTCTGCGAAGGCTCAAAAGAAATCATCAAGTGTTATGAACGATCTTTGGAACAGGAGATGCCGTGAAGGAATCTTTATAATTTATAGAAGTTATAACCCATGATAAGTGTATTGTTGATTACGTTGCTATATACCCATCTTTTGTAAACAAAACAGCTTTACGACACTATAAATCTATATTTCCCAAGAAATTTGAAGTTCAAAGTCTAATTGTGCCATTCAGATTTAAGTTAGTTACGATTTTAGTATAATTGTTGAGTAAGTGTACTTAATCCACGATACTTAATTATATTATTGAATATCTTAAACGAAGAAAAATTACAAGAAACATACATGAAACTATTTGAGCCTTTAATAGTACATTTCTAACCCCGGCAGAAAAAAGCTTTTATCATTTTTAAATCATGCAGAAGATTGCACTTTTTACTGTTCAATAAAGACTACCAATAATTTCTTCAGGGAATATCCCATTTTAAATATATTAAATTGAGACGTTCTTTCAGATTTAGATGATTCTTTTTGGTAGGAGCTACAAAGTGATGACTTTTTACTTTTTTTTTAGCGGGACAGACAGTCAAAAAATTAATGCTTCCCTTACAAAAGTACAGCATATTTTGTACACCCTAAGGTAAAGGACAGAGACAGATACAGAAAGAATTTAAAACATTGTAAAGCTATACCTACAGGAGTATTATATTTATAATATATAGTATTTTTTTATATGGTTGTCATTATTATATAGAAGACAATGCATCTCTTTATTATTCAATTTGCACGTTTCATTTTGTTTTGTCTTTTTTGTTTTTAAAATCTGAAAATATATGAATACCAAATAAAAACCAAGATGAGAAAAAAGCAATCATTTTATAACAATTATTATACACTAACACTTTAATTGTATTTTTTTTGCTATGTTTTTTATATATACTATCTTATGAATCAACTTTAGTTTTTAAAATGTCTGGCAATGTGTAGTTAATAAAATTTGCAAACAAATTCCAATTTTTCGTTCTAATTTTTATTTTTTTAATGCATTAGGTTAATAAGTTTATTTTATACTTCGTTTACTAAGTTTGTTTTAAAGTTTATGTTTACTAACGGAGGGTTAAATTCGTTTTAGTAATACAACAAATTCTGGATTTAATATACAAGTAACTTTATTTTAAAACTAAATGATTATTTTTACATGTTATATTCACAAATATTCCCATCAAATCTCAAGGAGAATTATTAATGTGGAAAAGTCAATTGAAAGAGTAGGATCGATTGGAGTTATCCTTTAAATACCAAGAAACATCAAATGCTGAATGCTTTAAAATATGTATTAAAGTATTTTTCCTTGTTCAAAAACAACCTCTACATTAAAATTCATGTTTAATCAGTGCAAAAGAGGTGTATCCAGCCATGAAATTAAAATAAGTAAGCCGTCCGTGATGCGGGGGTTTCACTCTTAGTGTTAGAAAGTACTTATATCGCATTAGAGTATTATCGAAGACTATAATGAAACATCCCTTCCCTACGGACAATTTCAATTATGTCAAGGGACAAATCTTAAAATTCTCACATGATATTTGCGAAGCAGATCAAACAATTAATTGGATCTGCCAAAACATGTGAATACGTGCCTTCTAAAAAATATAATGAATCAATTTATGGAAACCCACAAAAAATTGTTCCTGTATAGAATATCCACCTTTGCATTATTTCAAAATAAATCAATCTAGCATCAATGAAGAGAACTTGATTTTTCAGTTGATTAGAATCTGAAACACACTGAAACGTATTCTACAACTGCTCCCGATGTTAAGGATGCCGTGGAGAGGGACATTTTCGTAAGTATTGTGCAATGTTAGATTCCTAGACTGAATTTTAATGACGAAGACCTTGGTTTTGAGAGTCCTCTTAATCTTCAACTTGATCAATTGTAGCGACTGGAATGGTAGAATGGAAGAACGAAAGTTTTAAGGAATGAAAGATTGGATAAGGAAAAAAATATTATAAATGAATTATGTATGTTTTTTTAAAGAAAATTATTATATTAAACGGTTCATTAAAACTAATTAGTATAAAAAGCCATTAGATATTTTCATTTCATATATACATTGACAAAATTTCAATAAAAAATATTATAAATACTTGTCTAATTTCTAATATTTGTGATATAAATGGATGTTGATCAATATTTCATCTGAAACAAATAAATCTTAACCCAGGAGTGATCTTAATAAAGGAAAAAATTGTCGCCTCTCAAGCCTTTGCTATCCACATATAAAAAAAATATATAAACTTCATTTTTACCTAATAAAATCCAATATTAGTCAAAATGGAGTAATTTATAATTATTTTGAATTTACAAAAAATCTTCTAAAAGTTGTCAGAAAATATTCTCCTGATCTTTAACATTATTGTATAACATATAAAGAGCATTTAAAAAAAAAGTATTGTGGGATTATAACCTCTATTGTTCTTCTTTGTTCACTTTGCAATTACTTGTCTACACAAGATGAAATAATTATTTTAGATAAATTGATTATATTTCCAAAGTTGATATATAGTTATTTTTTAAATGGATTATTTTTCAATTTATTAAAGACATAAATTATGTTGTATCACGTATAGCAGACACTTATGTGTCCATTTTGAGTAACATAACATCTACAGGGAGTGGGGATCAAATTATCGCCTAATTTAAACCTTGATTACTTGAAGATGACATTATCAAATAAAAAACCGGTTACCAAATAGGAAAGCTATTCTCGTCAGCTGACGATACGTAGTTCAGTTAGCATCATGCCGTCATTATATGAGGAGATAAAGAGCTATAAGTGGAACGAGGAGCTTTCGAGGTCCGCCGTAGTCATGGCATTGGTTAATAATGGAGGTGAAATCTCCAATTCAACGATTGCTTCAACCTTAGGAGTGAATTTACACGTTCAGCGTATCCGTAAGAAGCTAGAGGACACCTGGGATGTTGATGCCACCATAAAGAGGGCACCCAAGGAGGAGGGCGCCGACAGGAATGTCAGGGACACCGACTTTGTCGACAAGGTGAAGAAGATGGCTTGAGGATGACCCTACCAGGTCCATGAAGGCCATGGCAAGGGATCTGGGCTGGCCGGAGACAGGCCCTGGGTGTGGCAACAGGACTCAGCACCCTGCCATGTGTCCAAAATCTCCATGCAGTGGGTAATCGAGAACTGTTATGAAGTCGTAACCAAGGATTTGTGGCCTCCTAATCTCCCGACCTTAATCCTTTGAACTATTTTGTCTGGGGCTATGTCGAGAAACATACCAACAGACATCCCCATAGCACCAAGGCTAGCTTGATGGACTCAATCAAGGAGGTATTCGGCAACATGGACAATGAGATGGTCAGAAGAGCCTGCGGCCGGTTCAGAGGCCGTATGGAGGCCGTTATTGATGCCAACGGTGATTATATCGAATGAATGGCTACTCTATACATATATGCTCGTCATAGTTTTGATTTTCAATAAAAAAGTTAAAAATGTATATTTTGTGTTGTTTTTTGTAGGAAAATATTTTGGCGACAATTTGATCCCCGCCCCTTGTACAAAAACATACCTTGAAAAGCTTTTGTTCAGTAAAAAGTGAATTTCCTAACCATATTTCCAAAAAAATAGGACCACAAAAATATATATGTATTTTATTGATCATTTTTTGCTCATATAAGGAGAGAAAAAATTATCAATGACGAAAGTATATTTTTATAGGAAAAATATTAATTCTATCGGTTTTTTTTATGTATAAAAAATATATTTAAAATTTATATATACATAGATATGTAAATATATAATATTTCTTATTGAAGTTCAAGAACAAAATCAATCATAATATGGAACAAGTATTATCTAACAGGGGAGAGGATCATGCACTTTATGATAACTTAAAAATATTATATAACTGTAAAAAAGGACTTTATCCGATACAATTTCCATCATCCTCCCTCTAAAAAAATGCTGCTAGGAGCTTGATAATGCTTTATGCCGAGTAATGAAACAAAGACCATTTGATTAATATTTGTACAAGGTAATCTCATAAGTGACACTGTTTTTGGCTCACTAGGAGTGTTAAAAATTACTTCATAACGACTTTTACTGTCCTCCATTAATTCAATTAAAGAGGAAAATTTATCGAAATAAAGATAAAATTGAATAGTTTTTTTGTGAAAGAACCTTTACCTTTTGAAGAAATTTGAAATAAGGCGGTACATTTGATTTATTTACAGATATATAAATGAGCAAAAGTTTTGCTTAAAATTTGTGGGTTTAACCTACCTTTTATGTATGATCGAGAATTGATCAAGTTATTAGGTGGAATTTTGGTTGAGCAATAAGAAAATTAGAACCACGCCATAAGGAACCGTCTCAATTTTCGGTATTGTTTGTCGTTGAGTTTCAAGGTAAATTTTTGGTGGAGTATCAAAAAAAAGGCAAAGTAAAACAATGATATTGTACTCCTCAAAACCCACCAACAATGACACAGAAAATAGGGAAGGGTCAATATAGCAATAATGAGACACTGTGCCCGCTGCTCCAGCAAAAATTGACAAATTTACTCCGACCAAAAAGTTCACAGGAGATAATGTTTTTGCCTCTGTTTGTTTGTTTGTTAGTTAGTTAGTCACCAGGATTAAGGCAAAAGTTACAGATCGACTTTGATCCAACTTGGTACGGAAATAATCTATGTAAAAGGTTAATAAATTATGGTCAAAATTCAAGGTTACACAACATGTGAAAAATGCAAAATGACCATAACTTTTGAACATATTGAAATACATAGTTATTTAACGAAGTTGGACTTTAGGCTTAGGTTATGCGCTCACCCGAGTTTCCATTCTAGTTGTTCATATAGTTTTGCTTTGTTAAATAAATGATTTTCAGTACTGTGGTTTTAAGCAATTTTATCCTTTATGTTCAAAAGTATGCTACTTTAGAAATGTTGAAAAAAAAATTTATAGTTAAAAAAAAGAAAATGCATTCGGCATAAGGAAAAATGACAAAAAATGATGTAGTGAATTCATCTTAATATGATAAAAAGCTACATATTGCATGGGCAAAAAGATATCTGTACGGCCACAACCCTGTCAAGCTAACAGTTGAAATAAGTAGCAATGGACAATACTTTTGGTAAGACACTATTTTTATGCAGAAAAAAAAACCCCAATATTTTCATACAAAAATATTTATATATGTTATTTTTTTAAATTAGGGTTGGTGCATGAAGTAATAAAATAGCCAATTATTCTATATGTCATTTTCTTTAAATTTGAAAGGAATAACAACATCACCAACCTAAAGAACTGACTATTTTCCTGATGGGTTTTTATGTCTTCCAGATAGAAAAAATCAAATTAGTACCAATAATTGGTTTACTTAAAAACGAGCTTATCTAATTGGCTAGAAAAATGTCCATACATAATTTATTTTCTCTGATATTTTATAATATTTCCTTTTTTTCCAACTATGATAATCCACATTTTACAACATGCTTATATAACAGCCGTTGTTAAGTATACATAAAAATAAAATATAGCCTAATATAGTAGTACATACTTTAAAAAGATGTTCAAAATGTAATATTAGGATAATTTTTGGGGGGAGCAAATAAGTTATAGAGACCATTACAAAAATAAATTATTAGGCCTTTAGTATTATCTTACTTTTTACCAAAAAGTTATGGCTATTTATATAGAGGGGAAAATTGACTATGATATTCTTTGTTTTGTTTTTTTAGTAATTTTATATTTATTAAACCTTTAAAATTATTAATTTCATTCATTTGTGAAAATATTTTGTGTTAATTAATCCCTTATTACTAGAGATTTAAGCAATATGTACTCTAATGAATGAAATATTTAATTAATAATGTAATTAATTTATCAATCCAGCAGTTTTATATAAATATAATAAGTAGTAACGGAGTTGTATGATTGTAATTATATAATATAATAACCATCGTTGATGAGTGGAGTAATTAATAATTAATAAAACGAAAGTTATTTATCTTTTATACAATAATGTTTAAATCAAATAAATGTATAATTAATAATATTTGTTAAATAAAACTACAAATGCACCATCTACACTGGTCATTAGTAGTAAAGAGAAAAGTGCCAACGACTGCTCCCCTAAAAGTGATGATTTATCCATGAATATACTGGATATTATTATGAATAAATTGGAGATTCAGAAGAATATGACGCATTTTTACAGATATAGGGGCCTATAATATTCTAGTTTACAAGAAAAAAAGGTTAAACATGTAACATTTCTAATTTTCAGGGACATTGAATTAATACTAGTTATTCAAAAAAAATAGTTTAAACTTTTAGAATCAAAAGAAACGCATTTAAATCTTCCCATTATTGTTTTTCTTAAAAAATGCACTAACTCTTACATTAATTTGCTTTTATATAACCAATGCTCCTGCACTTGACAATCAGCAAGTGATGCTGACCAAGATGAGAGGTTATGTAATATTTTTTTATATTTCTAAATGGCAAGTTCCAATAAAAAATGATTAACGAGTTTAGAAACTTCGCAAATACTTGTATTTTTTTATTATTCTTAAATACAAAAAAAAAAACCGTTTAAAAGAAAATCTTTATTTTGCACTCTAATATAATTTATATTACTTCGAAAGTTTTCACTTTTATATCAAATATTAGAACGTAATTACATTTATTGAACCTTCGTTGAATTGAGCGATAAAATGAAATCATGATCAGAATACAATAAAAGTTACTTGGGAAATATGTTTATTTTATTATAATTTTTATAATAAAACATGTTGTATATAAAGAATAATTTCAAATATGTGTATTTGATAATCATAAAAGACTATTTTTTTACTAAATAAATCATATCCCAATGATTTATCTGGGGAGTTCTTTAATAATATTAATATGCCCAACTTTAAATCATAAAATTCATACGCGTCTAGTCAGTAATAAGAAAAATTCAATTTTGTTGTTGTTTAAATAATTGTACTTCTTATAATTATTTTGAATCACTGCAAATGGTATATAGTTAGTTATTTTATGTTTCACATTTAACCTTCAAAAAATTTATAAGTTAATATTTTGATACCGAATTTTGTTAAAAATAATAAGTATTTTGTTTCAATGAAAATTATCACTAATGAAATTCTAAAATTTTAACTTTCGTAATAACAAATTATATCTCTTTGAACCCTCAAACGATTACTGTACTAGTTCACTATGTTAAGGGTTCTTCTTTAGACAAATTTTATATTTTTTTAAGCAATACTTTACCCCATACAATTTTTTGAAGAGACAAGTATAACTAATTTTATTCTAAATATTTCATTTTACAAAAATTTTAAAGAATTTATCCTTTTAATTAACATAAATGTGTTTAATTTTAATTAATTACTTACAAAAAAATCGCCAAAATACAAATTAAGCATTAATCACTCTAATTCTATAAATTTTAATAAAGAAGGATCTTGACTCAAGTGTCAGGTAAAATGATGTCAATACACTGTCATGATCCTGAAATTCCATGACAGACACCATAAAAATCACAAATGTTTCCAATACATAAACGTCTTTTCTGTCCTCTAAAATCCTAATGACAGTACTTCCCTGACTTGTTTAGCAACCAAAATATTAAAATGGATATTATAGGAATTATGAAACCCTTTTTTCGTTCAATCGTTCATTTTGTAAATAATTACATGGCTTATAATGTGCTCATTATTGATTAAGTTCAATATTTCATTTAGATATGAATAATTATTTGTTCATTTTATTTATATTGAGTAAAAAAAGTCCAACCTGCTATAATCTAATTTATATGTAAAGCCTTAATGTTTTTCAATAATTCAAAGTAAGCCTTAAGGTCGTAGCTTTCTAAAAGAAACATAGACAATTCGATTGGTCAAAAATTTTTACAGGGCACTAAATTCTAATACATATATTTGTATGAGTGAAGCTCTTAATTGGTATAAAAGGTTTCCCTAATTATTAAAATGGTTTTTAACAGTCTCAAAATAGCCTCTAGACATAATTTTGGGCAGCTCAAAAGTGTCAAAATACAGTACTTTTATTAAAAGCAACCTTCAATTTAATTTCATTATCTTATAAATCCAGTTCAGAGTGTTCTGAACACTTTTTTTTAATTAAATGAAATTTTGTTTTTTTTGTGGAATAAGTTGTTCTTCAGAATGTAAGAAAATGACATATCCCTGAATAAGAGAATGGTTTGGTTCTCAAATTTAAATAAATAGAACACAAATTTTCTGTAATCATAAAAAAAGTCAATTTAAAAATAAAGAATGATCAAATTTTTTATTAAATTGTAGTGTAACAATAAAATAATAAATATTTTTAAAAGCTTAGCTTTCAAACTTACTATTTTCAAAAAATTTATAATCTCCCACTATATCGACAGTTATAAGACCTCATATCATTTTTTTAAATTACAGTGGGAATATTTTTATTGTGTTTTTTACCCTTTAATGTCATCATTAAAAGGCTAATTTTAATTTAGGTTCTTCATATTTTACAAAATTTTGATCAAGAGAAGCCAAAATAATTAAATTATGAATAAATAATATCAGGAATCGAAGGAAAAATATCTATGAACACTGAAAGAAAAACTTCTCAAAAGATCCCTAGTGGGTCATCAATGTTAAAAAAGCAAGCATTTACTGTTACAGTAAATAACATCTGATGTATAGCAAATGTAGAAGGGTTTTTTTTTTGTTTGTTTTTATGTCCTACCTCTTTTTTATAAAAAAAAAAAAAAGAATCATTCTCTTGTTTCCCAAAATTTAAACTCTCGTATCTCAAATATCCGTAAGAGGGAACTCATCAAATATATTTCTTTTCTGAATTGGCCGTATGTTGTTGTTCCTTGCGATGCAGCAAACGGCCCTTTGAAAATGAAGAGAAGGCTAGTTTTGTGGCATTTGAATTTAAAAAACCGTTTAACATTATTTCTCAACTCCATGTAATGGTACAAGGTAATAGCGACTATGCTGGTCAAATCTTAAACAAGGTATGGTAATGTTACAAATGCTAGGTCTTTTAACGTGGTCTGAGGATGTAAGCAGGGAGACCCTGTTATAGCGATTCTGTTTACCATTTGCGATAGATAAATTTTTAGGAGTATAGACAGTAACATACTAAAACATAAGTCCAGAATACGTGGAGGAAAATCAATATAGGCCTATGCTGATTGTCTTGGTTTGAAAAACTCTAGGATCCGGAAATCAATGAAGATAAGAAATAAATCATCTCAAAAACACAATGCTAGTTTTGAAACTTTTTATCCTTTGTTGAAAACTGACATCAGCGTTTCAAGAGTAATAATTGAAAAAAATGCTTCTTCAATCAACAAAGTAACTATTTGGAA
This sequence comes from Lepeophtheirus salmonis, assembly GCF_016086655.4. Lineage (NCBI taxonomy): Eukaryota > Metazoa > Arthropoda > Copepoda > Siphonostomatoida > Caligidae > Lepeophtheirus > Lepeophtheirus salmonis. The sequence goes on along the minus strand of NC_052144.2, from coordinate 711,742 downwards.
AAAATTGACTTTCACATCAACAGTATCAAACATCTAGGCTTGCCAATTGTTGCCATTTCAGACTCCCCAAGCTTTGGATTTTACTGGCCACTTGATGCTGTAGTCTATGTCCATAAATTAACTAAAAAGACTCTTACATCGCTCGATATGAAAATGTTGATGCTTTTGAGTCATAAAATGCCATAGATCAAACTTATTTGAATTTTTGAAGCACCCTTCATAATTTCTGAAAAGTTGACCAGTAACAGGACTTTTAGTTTAGGATATTTCAGAAGTCTTTATGGTGTGTTGCCTTCTGACGAGCCTATGGAGTTAGCTCAACTGCCCCGTCTCTTCAAGGATGACCCAAGAGCCTGTAAAGGCGGTAGATGGTGTAGTAGATTATCCCAGCTTCTTGATGATGTCCAAGGTGTCAAAGCCGTCTTGGATCATTGTTACAATTTCCAAACTTTTTGTACGTCCATCTTTGTCCAGAAGTAAAAAATATTAGCGTGCAATATCTTGTTTGGTATAGAACAACAATAGTTTTTCATTAATTTCCCCAATTCAGATTTAAAACTCTGTTTATTTATCAAAAATACAGTCACAGAAGTGGAGCTACACTTTCCACTAACAGTTGTTTTCCTTACAACCAAATACAAAGACATATTATTTGGGTATAATAGACACAGTTTAAGCTATATACAAAACTTAATTACTAGTTTTCCTCGAACAATTAATCTAATAATATGTCAAAATAACTATTAACTATTTCATTTTCATTAGAAAAGCGACGAATTATATCAATGGATTAAGTTTTTATAGAACTTAGCAAAGTGACACTTTTTTCAACTAATAATAATTTATTAAGTTCATTTATGGATATAAACAGAATATACCTTGTCATTTGATTACGTATTTGGCCTTCAGTGATTCAAATGGATTACCGCATTAAAAAGTTTTTTTTATTAACTGGTTTTATTATAGTATTAATTTTCCAATGCTGTGTTTCCAGATAAATTTATATTGCTTGAAAGCACTTTGTCTACATGATTTTATGTTTGATTATACAGGAGTATAGTCATTAACTAAAAAATAAGTCAGGCATATTACTAACGTAAAAAAGATGTAATATTTACACAACAAAAGATAAAATGAAATAATGCTATATTTTTTTTAATTATGTTAACCAAAAAAACAGTTTTTTCGTGCCCCTTGGAATGAACACTTTCAATTTTTTATTCACATTTTGTAAATTGGCCTTCAAGAGCATACCGTATATTCAACATCAAAATTAGCAGAAGGGAATCCACACAAACATCATTCTACATGATTTGCTGTTACAATGTATGGATCTAATACAGGGTGCGTGGATACAAGCTGCCGCATTTAAAAGACGACATTAATCCATCAGCTGATGTCTGATATGTCTGTTTTTGTTGTTAAAATATTTCCCGGGTTATAGGCTTTAGTTATTGTTACCACTTGTAGCGATAGTAGCATTTTAAGTACCCAAGAAAAGTCATTATGTCAATGAAAGAGATCGTAGGTGCGCTGCTATTCAGATTATGCTTGGTGATCACATGAAGTTAAGCAATGCTGACATGTCTGGTCTTCTGTCAATGCCAGTTAGGACGATCAAAAGTCTCAGGAAGCAGCTGGAGGAGTAATCGGACCCGATGGACGTTGTTGACAGGACGAAGAAGGAGGAGAAGAGCACAAGGATTGTCCGGAACGTCACCTTCATCAACAGGGACATCATCGACAAAGACCCCCAGCGTCCCATGAGAGCCATGCGAGGGACCTGGGCGTGGCTGAGTGGACTGTGAGGGCTTGTGTGAAGGATGCCTTAAGGTGCAAGTCCTACAGGCGTCAGACAACCCAACTTCTGAGTGAAAATATTCAAGGGTTGTGGCTGCTGAAAAGCTTCAGGGTGCTGAACATCTTGAAGAACCCAAAGTCGCCGAACATGCTCTGGGTCTTCTATGATGAGAAAATTTTTGTTCAGGATCACCCTTCCCTTCTTGGCCTCCCTCATCACCGGATTTGAACCCGTTGGACTACTTTGTCTGGTCCTACGTGGAGAACATGACCAACCGTTCCTCCCATAACACCAAACCGTCTGTCATCACCTACATCAAGCAGAAATTCAGTGATATAGAAGCAGCGTAGATCCAAAATGCCTGTCCTCCGTTTAATAGCCGCATTGAGCGGGTTTTGGCCGCAAACGGCGGCTACATTGAATAGATAGCTGCTGTATATCCTAATAAAGATATTTTTTTTTATTTTATCAATAAATATTATAAAATAAGCTTGTAGTTGTTGTTGTTTTTTTAAGCGGCAAATTTTGTCCACACACCCTGTACACTATTTATGTTTTTAGCTGCTGTTCTCCTGATGGTCCAAGCTGCCACGGAGAAGTCGTTGACGAGGCGATTCATCGATTTGGTGGTGTCCTCCTTAATCATTTTTTTTAAATTGGGCCCTCCACTTCCTGTTTTTATATAAAGGTTACCTCTTTCTTTTTTGGATCTTAGACACCATGAAAACAAAGTTGCTGGAGTAATTCACATAGTCCATAATCCTTGAGCCTCAACTTCAGCATCTAAGAGATTTGAGATGTGCTGCCTCTAGGCTTTTTGCTCACTCATGATGACAAGATGACGAAATACTTATAATAGTTTATTTATGCAGAAAAAACTAAAATTTAATTTAAAAAATAATTGTTCAGATAATTATCATTCACGTTTTGCTGTGCAATCCTGAACTCCAAATAAGTCCCAGGGAAAAAAACTAAGGTTTTTCCATGTACAGATTTATATATTTCACAAATAAGATAAAACAAATTTATTGTACATTTTGAAATACAAATCTAATGGATGCAACATTTTGGATAAATGTAGTTTTTTTTAAATTGATGTCATGATTTGTAGTTTGCATTCCCTGAAAAAATATAGCGTATATAAATGTATTTCTCCAACTATACAGACACATAAAATAGGGGGTATTTAGTATTTGATTTATGACAAATGGATAAAACTTTTATTGGATTGCCCTATACAGAAAAAGAACACATGAAATAAATAATTGTTTTTACAATTATAACGAAAAGTAGATGGAATTTAGGTACACAATATATATAGTAAACCCTAAATCTACGAAAAAATATTGTTGTATACGAAGAAATTAAGTTATTTATCACAAAAATAAGTTTTGATGGATTTAGTCAAGGAAGTACATTAAAAAAATGTAATTGCATAATCTTGTTGATCAATTCTATAGCACCATATTTTAATATTCATTTTTTATCAATTGGTTTGCAAACATAATTTTAATTGGGTAGAATATTGTTTTTTGGTTTCATTTAAGGGAAAGTTCAACTGATAGTGATACCATTACCACTGAAATTACAAATCTTTTTTTAAAATTTGCAGAAACTAATTTTGCTACTGTAACTACTTAAATTTAGCAAATTTAGTGAAAGATTACGATTGCAATTTTTAAACACGCATGAAAAAAAAAAAACTTTTTTCTTGAGTATTGTAGAAAAGATGTAAATAAATAAAATATTATTTTTGTTTTATAATTTTTTTTAAATTATAATTTCCTTGATTGTTGAAAACAATCAGTGATTCCTCCTAGACCGTTTATTAAGTTAAATATAACATAATTCAAGCTATGTACAAAGAAAAAAAAAAAAGGACAACTTTTATTTCATTTTTCTTTCAAAATTTTCCTTTATATAGATTCATAAACATTATAATTATAATTTAAATATTGTATTTTTATTCTAAAATATACACAGATTACCCAAATTAAGAGTTTTGCACTTCCCCCTAAATTATAAATCATTATCAGAATCAGATGATAAAAAAAAATATTTTTCAGTTGTAAAAAGTTGTTTAATGATACTTTTGTTGGAGGGATTATGAGGAACTGGTAAGCTTGTGATTCTTTACTTAAGTGAATGAAAATATAAAGGATTCCAAAGTTCCATCAGACCTTGTGCCTTACACAGAGCAAGTTTGATGTTAAAGATTATTTATGCCTTAAAGATCTGCTCAACAAAAATATATTTTTAAGAATTAACAAAACGACTGTATTTGTGACAAGACAGAAACATGAACTTGATTGTTGTGTACGCTTTTTTATTTTTGGTTACGTGTCTTGATGGTTTAAAGCTACAAATTCCTTCAGCAGCACTTCTGAATGATCTCTTACAAATTAATCACTTGATCAGTGAGAAGTAGATCGATAAAACTTGTGCAGATGCAGGATTCCAACCTTCTCGCTTATTTGTGGTACCCTAAAGAATAACTTGTTCCGTTATAATTATTTTTTTGATCAAGTTGGAGACGAAAAATATGGTATGAAATGTACTAAATTTAAAACAGAGACTCGCAGCAAGAGATATTGCTCAAGAGATGGAAAATCAAGGTTCCAATAGATTACAAAAGATACTGTAAATGACATAGATTTACAACGGTTTGTTGGCTGAAATTTATGGTATTTGTTTATCCTAATAGACATTTTACTAACTATAGTTGATGAATCAGAGCCAACAATGGATTCTTAACTGATCCCAATATGCAAAACAAAGTTATGCATAGTCTTGATAACCCTCGGTAAGTTGCTGCAAAAGTAGTGGAGGAAACATTGGACTTGTTTTAATGAGGATTTCCTGCATCACCTTTAGTATTTATCAGATATTGTTCCTTCCAGCTACCACTTTTTACAGTCGATTACTCAGGGTCTGTCCCAGCAGAAAGATTTTATTAAAAAATTACATTAAAAAAATTTAAAAAAATTAAAATCTGGAATTTTTCCTTTTTTATCTTCTTATAATTGATGAAACTTGATTGTATTATTCTAAACTCGTGCCTATTGAAGTTAATCCACGACTATCAAACCAGTTGACTGCTTATATATTATTTGTATGTTTTAGCTCAATTTAACCTATATTTTATCTTTCCTCATAATCCATTTAGGTATAATTTATTTACAAATCAGACAAATTGAAGAAATTATCGAAATATAGTGTACAATAGGAATTATTCAGTTTCTGATACAGTCCCAGAAACTACACTTTATGCAAGACCATATTTATTATTTTCTTTCTTCTGTAGTTATAAATTAAACTCGAAAATCCCTTATGCTGTAGCACTTATATCACCATTTCAATCGAAATTTTATAGATTTATTCATCATATATTGTTTGCAGGACATTTTCCTTTTGAATTTAGTCATATGTACGTCAATTGACTTGTCTAGAATATCGGACATGGCTGATTGAAATAATTCTTTTAAATGGTCATATCAAGTTAAATTATAGTATAATTCATATTTGTACAACTTATAAATGAGGATAGTGGAGAAAGACTGGATGATATGTATGTCATAAAAATTGGCTCATTAGATTCAAGTAACAAAACTGTAAAATAAAAAATAAAACATCATTTAGATGTCCTCTGAATACGAAAGAATGAAGCTATTATTCCGTGCTTAAGTGTCTGTTGCAACCATTAAAAGATAGTTAAGTACACAAAGCTACAAAAATCAAATGTTTACAATGTTGCCATGGCTTTCAAGGAGTCTGGTGGGATGAGGACACGTAGAAGGATCCATATGATCTTTTTTTGTCTAATAACTTCTAATAAATTAATGAAATACACAATTAAAATTAATGGAGCCTCCTAGTTTGCCAGATCGGATTCCCTTAGACAACTATGTGTAAGGTTGGAGAAAGAGTCCAATAACGTGCATACAGTAGCTCTATTGACCTCTGGCAGGCTTCTATTCTCAAGGCAGTGGCCAACTTAAAGAAAGAGTTCCTCATCCATTCCTGTGCCAGGTTCAGGGCCAGGTTGGAGGGTTTAGTTGAAGCTAGGGGATCGTTTTTTTAAGTAATTGATTTTACATTTGTGAAATGGTGAACTTTTTTTTGCGAAAAAAATTATACTATACGTTATCTTTAAACTTTATGGATTTAAAATCCCTACTCTGTATATATTTGAAAACAAAAATATTGATCTAAATTTTGATACTACTAAAATTGGTGATCAATTGCAAAATAATAAAATTTTGGTCAACAGTATGGACATAAAAATCGATCCAAATTGTTTTAAAAAATCTTCATTAAACTAAGAAACCATGAACAATGGCTTATTAATAATATTCCGATAATAGTTTTTTTTTTCTTTTTTTGAAAAGTGTTTCTTTTTTTAAAACTCATACATCGAGTTGTAAATTACATACATTGACTCATATGGGATTTTTTGTATGTAGTTGGGAATCTGAAAGTTATTTTTTTCAAAAGTTTTTTCATTAATATTTAATTTTTCAGGAAAAAATATTTATTTAATAAGTAACCACAAGGGAGTATTCTTATAAAATGCAGTGAGTAAACTGGGTATTCGTAAGGGGTCTGTTAGTCTTTTTATTGTTTTACTTAGACTATAAATAAGCATCGACAACAGAGTAATTCCTTCCAATGGTTTTAATAATGTTAAAGCTGTTTGTACCTAGTATAATAAAAAATAAAGACAGATTTATTGATCTTCTTCCATTCTATTTTTTTACATTTTGACAATGATTAGAATTTAAAAATTAGCCTTAATTAGCATAAAATCAAAGTAGAGAAACTACAAATTACGGTTTCCTATAATTCAGTAATCCTACCAACTGAAAAACAACCTATGAAACTTCCAATAGTTTTTTTAATTAAATGGGCATCCCAACACGGTTCTTTTGCACGGTACGAAAATAAAATAAAATCAACCGACTTCAAATTATCACTTCAAGAAAAATGCCCAAGTCAAAGTAAAAAAATTAAATAATTTTGTAAGCTAAGGAGGATTTGGAAGATGATTCAGAATCCAATATTGAAGAAGATGTTAACAAATTATATGTTGAAAACGATGAAAATGGTTACGAATCAGATGTTAAAGACGATGACCTTGAATTATATGTTAATGATGATGAGGAGGAAGAAGAAAACATTGATTATGAATAAGGACGGTTTCCGTTCGATTAAGATTCGCTTTAAGCCTAAATATAAATTATTTTAAAACTGTTTGGTTGTACGTCCGACCTTTAATTGTTCTCATTCTTGATTTTTGTAGATGGATAAATTTATTATTCTATAAAGAAAAAATAACAATCTCATCTTAAATCCACATAAATACCAAAATGATAAGTTGAAACACTTGGTCATCCCTAAAATATTTGTGCTGATTATAATATTATTTAACTTGCATATGCAATAACTAAAAAATTGATCATTTTTATTATAATTTGTATGCATAGCTACGCTTTTCTTTGCTATACTCTTGTTATTCAATTCCCTGCTTTCTTTTCGTAAGTTATGAGCATTAAGAACCTAATTGATCTTAATCAATTCTTTTCTAATAGTGTATCTGTTTTCTTGTGTATTAAGTTATACTTTTTGTAGAATAATCAGTTGTTCATTTGTAGTTATGAACATATTACAAGAGACAAAACAGAAAGTAATTTCGAAGGAAACTATTAGTCTTCACACAAAAAGATATCATTTTAATTAAAAGAATATTAGGACCTGAGCAAAAGAAATAGTATATATTAACTGCCAGGAGGTGTGACGGTCTGTAGCTAAGGGCCACAACCGATACATCTCAGTCAGCAAGAATCAGCCTTCTTGAAGTATCGGAATCAGCTCAATCCTGTCAATTCCACCGATACTTATGTACAATTATTTATATAGATTATATAACTTATTTTAGTTCATTTTAAAGACACCTTTAGGGTTACAAATAAAAAAAGTACTAGACTAGACAACATCCTTCAGACAACTCCAAAAAAGTAAATACGAGGAAAGTACTTAGAAAAATTAGACAAATTTGAAAATTTTAATAGAAAATGTACTTGAAAGTAACAGTTTAGAAATAAACACATTTTTAGTGCTGCATACATTTGAATTTTATCATGAGTCACTCAAAATGTACGTAATGGTAGATGTAGGGTTGAGTAGTTTTTTTATAAAACCATTTAGTAACTTTTTAAATTAACATTTTATATTTGCATGTTTGTTGAATAATGTTGTTTGTAACAGAACAAAAGTCAAGTCCATATTTTCTGAGTCAAGTTTGAGGGATCAGTATCTGTTCCGGATCTATTAAAAAGACACAAGCTAAAAATTCAGGCTTATAAATATTTCAATTTCGAAGGCAAGGATATAAAAAATAGTTAAGAACTCGAGACAGTTCAAGATCATTTGGTCTTTTGTGGGTGGAACCAGTAAAATAATAGAGAAAGTCGCAATTATTTTTTTTTATTAGTGAGACAGTTGAAATTAAAAACTGAGGGGTGACAAGTCTCCAATAATATTTCTAAGAAAATATGAGTTGGGCTTCAAATTCTCTAATATGAGCTAACAAGATAATAAAAGGACTCCTCAGCTAGGAGAGAAATAAACTTTTTAAATTTAAAATTATTGTCAAATAATTAAGATTAATAAATTGATGTATTTTTTTTCCTATTCAAAAATTAAAAATACTTAACAATTTTATACTTTGTTTGTCAACTTCCTTTATACATAATAAGGAATCAGTATTGGAATCGACATAAAGATGATATCAGAATTGAAACCGGAATCGGGTGCAAATTTTCGAATCTGTCAATCCTACTAAAAACATACTTAAGTTAAAATCCGTATTCCTCCTAAATGTTCAATAAATAAAAATTCACAGCGTTTTTTTTTTGTAAGTAACATGTGTATATTTTATATGAAATAATATAATCAATTAAAGAGTTGATTTATTTTTCTAACAGAGAGCACTACTTCATGTTGTTTTGTTTAACAACTAAAATAGGTTACAAATCCCGTACATTAATGTTCCCTTGTTCAGTGAACTTCTACACTAATTCTCTTGAGTCCTTTAACAATATTATTATCCTTTAATTAATAATATTTTCATTATATATATATATATATATTAGACTGTACCAAAATAACAAAATTTGGGAATTTGGTATTGCCAGATATTTTTTATTTTGTACTTTATTCCTTTAAACAAGAAAATAACCAAAAAATAGTACTTTAAAGACGTGTTTTGATTTGAAAATCTGTAAAATGTCAAAAAAAAGAGGGAAATTTTGATGTTGTTCAATTCGAATTATCGATTTAAATCCAGCTAAAGGATTTTTATCTTATTAATTATTGTAGATGAAACATATATTTTGAAAAAAAATTAATGTAATCTTTAAATAACTTGCCTCATGATATGAGTATTTAAGTTTCAAACATGTTGTAATAAATAAATATAATCTTTTGGTACTGCGTATTACACGTATTTATTTTGATGTTTGTCTTTCTTATTGTTACTAAAATCTTATTTTTTGATATAAAGCTTTAAATATATTCATATCAAATATACTTTTACTGATTATTTATGAAAAATAACACATCCAATTTTATCCATTATTAATTTTAAACTTAAAAACTGTCAATAAACTCGTAAAAATACGATCTTTTATTAATTATTTCTTAATTTGTGGTGTTGATTTGTTTTTGTTTAAGCATATTTTGTATATTCTTTAAGTTTTATATTTTTCATTTAATATAAATATTTAATTTATTTTCTTTCGATAACCTTTCAATAAAAAACTATAAATCAATAATTGCTTATAATAATTTTTTTGTTTCATTAATAAGGAAAATTAAACTTAATTTTAATATTGTTCTGATGTAGTCTCTTTTGTCCACAAATTTGAGCTGAAGTGTTGGTTACTTCTTTACTGCACGTTCAGGACTTTGTGTGTAGCATACTATTTGGAGAAGTTGTAGCGGTGAAGAGACAAAAGTAAGCAGTTAAATTTGAAGAATTCCAACTTTCATAAAAGGTCCTGTGGTCTTGTTCAAATCCTGGCTATTAATAATTGAAGTAGTATCTCAATTGAGGTAGGTGAACAGTTTATTAGTACACTGATAACACCGAAATCACTTTCATCTCTTATGTATCTTATTTAGAGCATAATAGTAAACTTACTAGAACATGTTCAGAGTGAAAATGTTACACACTTTTCTTCACAATGGCGATATTATTTACTTTTTTTTAAAGTGCATCTTTTTTTTCTGTTGTTTCATGTTTTGAATTAATTATATTTGACATAACGTATGTGATGGACCAACTAAAACATTTCAATCTAAATTAATTTTGAATCACATATTGAAGTAAAAATTCATAATGAACTCGACTATGAGACATTACTTTTTTGTTTTATCTTCAACTAACCAATGCTTTGAGATGTAGACTTATGCAAAACGACTTGCTGTTATATGCGCCATATTGAATGTGAAACGATTATGATTTTCTGCATAAGAGGTCATTTCTCTACAATTCCTGAAATAATCATTTTTTTAATACCAATAAGCATAAAATTGATCATCAGACAAATCAGTTTCAGGGTGAAACTTGTGCTTATTTTTCTGAATTTATGTATAAATTTGAAATTATGAACGTTATATCAAATAATTTTCCCAATTTTACCTATTTATTATAAATAAACGCATAATTAAGTTGAAATATATCAGCCAAAATTCACGTCGTTATTACGATACCTCGAAATTTTTACTTTGATGATAATCTCAAGAATGATTAGAGTGATAAAACATATAAGCTAAGGATCAGTGATAGTATGTCGGAACGGAAGTTTTACAAAAATTATGTCCTACAATAGTGAAGCTCTACAACAAAGGCATGGGGGAGTCGATCTCGTGGATCAAATAACTGCTTCATACCCCTAAAATTCAGGCATCAACACAATTTTATATATGAATATTCTAGATATAGTATTCAATATCGTTTATAAAATTAAATATCCAAATAAATTATCGCTTCTTTATTTCAAAGTTGTAATTGACAAGAGTCTGATTAAACATTATGAAGGGGATAAGAGGGAAAGCCAATCGTCTAGACCAAAAAACAGAAAAAATGTGTTTGTGATAATGGACAATCATATTGGACATTAACTGGAGTTTGAACAAAAAAGAAAAAGATATGCTTACTGTGCTAGCAAAAATATAGAAAATCGAACTTAGGTCATTTGTATGGCTTGTACTTTTGATTTATGATTAGTCAAAGATAGAAATTGCTTCATTATGGTTCACTAATAAAATTTTTTAAGGCTACAATGATTACATAATTTAATTACTAATAAAAAGTGTATCAAAATAATTAAAAACTGTTAAGAATTCAACTCAATAGCATAATTTTAGTATTATGTTTATAAATTATGAAAAAGTCCCATCCTACTGAATTTATAAAAAATTAATTCTACTTAGTACTAATAAGATCAAAGAGATCAAGAATTAACAATAATTATTTTTGATTTTCTCTACAATTCCTTGTGGGTTTAAAAGGGTTAGAAAATTTTTTATCACCGATATTTGTTATTACAAGTTTTCAATATGCAACCAAACGATAGCTATAAAAATAAAAGAAACATGTGTGCAATTTTCATCCATGCTGCGTTAGTGCTCAAAAGTCCCCAAAGACTGTTGGCATCTCCATCAGGACTGCCTATAATATACAGAAGTCTTTTACAGCTCCAAACATCCTAAATGAAAAGAAAAACAACTTATGCAGGACGAATATGGGTGACTTCTGCCCTTTTTCCATGAGGCCCTCTTCAAGGCTGACTTCAACCCACCAAATTTTGTAGTTTTAGGTGTTGTGGGAAAAATATCTGTTGAACCTCTTTTACAAATTTGAAGTCCAAGCTGTCATCATGACTTGGTTTTTATGGTCTAGGGCTACAAATCTGTAAGCTGGTATGTGTATGTTTCTATTGCATGTGAAGGAGGACATATAAAGTAAAATAAAGCTACATTTAGTATCGAAACATTTCATTTTAGGTTATCTTTTCTTGATTCTATAAAAATCCCGGGGGTTTTTTTTGCTACTTCATCATGCTTTTGCAAGTTTTAGATCCCACTCTGTAAGCTCAACTTTTTAAAATGTAATGTTTGATGAAACACTAGGAAACGGAACAGTTTCCAAAACAGCCCCGCTCTACCCTAGATATGTTTTGTAATTCATAGGTATACCATTTAAATTAGTAATTTAGTGAGACAACGTTTGTTGCAATGTTATGATCATATTATGCTTGTGAATGTGTAAAAATAAAGATATTGATAATACGTGAGAAGTAGTACAAATATCTTTTTTATTTTGCCTGCTTTTTTGTTTGAAGGCATAAAAAAAATTAAATGTGTGTTTCCCATATTTTTTATTACAATCCTTTATGGCTCTTCTTACTCTTGGTTTCTTCTTATAACAAGACATTATATATATATATTATGCTTTATTTGATGACCATATGATGCTTTTGACACATTTTTTTTTTTTTCTTTTTCAAATAAGATTTTATTAGAGATAAATAAAGTAAAGTTAAATTGTAAAATATTTGTGAGAATATTTTAAAAAACTCATCCATAAAAAGTGTATCTTTTCCCTATTTCTTTTTAAAACTTTCAAAAAAAAAATATAACAAAGTATTTTATTTAAACTATATTTTATGACGTCACAAATTGCATTATCAACTGAAATTGTAAAATACATTGTTGTTGATTGTGTCCACTTAATATGTAGCAAACATAAATCCATTATTTTTCCAAAAGATGGTTTTTGTAATTGTGATTTTGTGATTGATTGGCTAAGTATTGTTGGAGCGGGTGTCAAAGATGGACACCAGCAAAGAGAAAATACATCTTGTTTTACAGTTATTCTTTGAACAAGACAAAAAGTCAAGCTAGACGGCTGCAAATGTGAACAGTCTTTATAATTAAATAGCAAATCACTTGCAATTTTATTTTTATTTTTTTTAAAAGATATGGACTATCAGTTTTGAGTAAGAAAGAAACATCAGCTTATTTCAATTGTAACAAAGAAGTTGAGGTCTATGGTAAAAAACGTTTTTACATAAAAATTAGAATAAGCATTAATTTGTTTAAAAGGTGAGTCCTTGAAAATGTCTTTGTTAATGCTGCCTTGAAGTGCACCCTGTATATTAAATATGATTGCATTTAATTTCATTTATAAATGTTTGTTTTTAAATGTTACTATCTAAACAAATCCAAAACTATTAATTTCCCATTTCATTAACTATTTTTGTAATTTAAAAAAAGGGTTAACTAAATATTTTGTTTTATAACTAAACATAGGCCTCAAGCTAATAACGAGAATTAGGGATTTCCCTTGATATATAATCGTGTTTATGAGATATTAAAATGAGGAATTCAAACTCGAGACGGATAATTTTAATTTTTTTACAAAATTTATGCTTACATAATTTTAAATATATGGTTATTATATGATTAAATAATGATGTCCCCATTTATTTGATGATAAAATTGTTCAAATAATCATACTGAAAACATGTAGTTATATTTGATGAATAATGGCCTGCAATTTGTTAGAAAATATGATACAAAATTTGAAGAATAATTTTTAAATAATAACAAGCTATATTTTACAATTTATATTATTATAAAAAATAATCTGAGAGAAAAAAGATTAAATTATTAAATCATAATCTGATATTTTGAAAAGGCCATCTATAGACAACGAATTTTTTGAAAGGAGTCCAAAAAGTTTCTCCAAATATTCATTGATGTTTTCCATTATAAAGATAAAAGCTTAATGATTATATGAATAAATGATATTTAGAGAGCTAATAATGTAGATATTAAAATCATCTATATCTTAATGGTGAAGTTGCATTAAAAAACATATATAAATATAATAGTTTTTATTTCTTTATCAGAATAGGGCTTTTTATCCATCTCTAACAAGTAATAAACAAAATATCTATAAAATATTAACGATTAAAAATCAACAAAAAATAAAAGTATTGAATCCTCTGCAATATCTAATAAATTATAAATGAGTTTGATAGATTATATTTAATAGTATCAGAAGCACATTCTTCATTCTGAACTCTCCGTACTGTGGAACAGCCGCTATAATAATGGAAAAAATATGTTATGGACCAATGGGATCTCTGAAAGCTATATTCTTGTTAAAAAACTTTAGAAAAATATACAGTATATTTATTTATTAGAAGAAATTGAAATATATTATTTTCTGGCCTCTAGGGGGGGGTAATTTACAAAAACGAGCAAATTAAATTTAATTTTGTATTTGTGGGTTAAAACTATTTAAAAAATGTTTTTTTAAGACATTTGTGTTATGTGAACAAAAAAACCTTTTAAAAGGTCATTATTTTCTGTCTTTTTTAAACTCAACTTTTTCTCTACAAAAGTCCCAACTCTGTCCATATGATAACTTCACGTTATTAATGGAGTAGGAAATAGATTTGGTTATATACACATGCACACTGCACTGAGACCCAATGGAGAAGCGTCAGTCGAGATAATAAGAAGCATAGAGGGATCATAATTCGTTAGCATGGCGCTTCTGTAATAGCCTTCTTTATTGAAGACAAGCTCTCACTTTCTTCATCAAGCCATTTGAATTCAATATTTAACATGTTCAGCTCGGAAAACGGAGACACCAACGATGAGAGGTTTTCCACGAAGTGCCCATTGAAATTTACCCGACCTAAGAAGGACTTGACTTCTGAAGGAGAGGTTGGAGTAGGGAATTCAAGGAGCGGACGAGTCAGTTCAGGATCTAGAGAACGACCATGCTTAGATACCTTGAACCCCAAGTATGTGAGATCAAGAACAGCAAACGTACATTTATTTCTATTAAGGCGTGCTCCAGCCTTGCAATTACGTTCGTACACGAGTCTAAGTGTTTTAAGGTGTTCGTGGACGGATTCCGAGTAGATGAGTAGGTCGTCTATGTAGACTTTTACGTTAAGAATACCCTCCAGGAGCTTCTCCTTTGCAGCCTGAAATATAGCAGGAGCAGCTGCCAGTCCGTAAGGTAAGCCATTATACTTGAGCAGACCTAGCAGAGTGTTAATAGTCAGGAGTTCCTTCGATTGAGGATCCAGCTCATATTCCTCATAGCAATGACAGAAGTCCATAAGACTTGATTTTGCCACGACCAAATACGGTAATGGGTCCGGTAGGGCCAGATATTTGAGAAGAGTTACACAGATATTTCGGGAGAATATACGCATTTCCCCCAAGGTCAAGGAGAAAGGCAATCAGCTTTCCGTTAATCAGAAGGGAAACAAACGCTCTTTGAGAAGAGTTTAAACGCGAGAATAGAAGAAGGAGTCACATTTGATGACGTTGCTACCTCCCGACTTGCAATATGAAACCAAGTGATACATTAAAGAACATTTGGAGCAAGTTTTCCCGACAGCAGGGCAGAATTTTCTATGGAAGACATGAGTCGGAGCACAGAACTTAAAAACTTTGTTTCAGGGCGGCAGAGGCCTACGAACACGACCACCAAACGGGGTGTATTTTTTGAAACACTGGATGCCCTTGGTATCTTTATATTCCAAAGTCAAAACAGACCTATCGGTAACCATTTCTCGGGACTGGGCTTCTGCTGACTCGAGGGTGCGTCCAAGTTGGAGTACAACATCTAATTTTACGATTTTCTCCTCGAAAGCTGTTTGGCGCAGTTTCGGAGAAGTAGTGTTCTTGATGATGGTTCCTAGCACTACATCATCTTCGTATGACTTTTTGCATGAGGAACACAGGAGTTTATAGAACTTTGCCTGGCCACGTAGACGCGTGAGATAATCGTCTATTGGTTTACGACCCCTTGCTTCATCTCGGTTAAGCAAAATCTTTCATAAAGTAAAATTGAACTGGAGAAAAGGCTTCGTGCATTACACAGAGTAGGGCAGTGTATATTTCTTGTTTATTCAAAGGCTCAACAGTGAGGGTTTTGTGCCAACGTTGAACGTCAGGGCCGGCGCAGTGTAGGAGTAGGGTCTTCTTTTGATCCAAGTGAAGTTCACCGCAGATAGGCACAAAGACTTGGAACTCCTCAGTCCAGGACAACCAGCGCTGGCCTCTACGAGGGCCAGTCATGTCGAAAGGCGGAGGTTGAGAGACGCTTAAAAGATTTGTTCCTGTCTGAGAATCCGTGGCGGAGAGAAGGGGTGCAGAGGATTCTGCAGCGAAGTCGTAGGTGTTGGGATCACCCCCACAGAACTTTATGTTGGAGCAGATAAGATATACAAGTTCAGGCTTACGTAGCCGTTGAAGATCTTCAGTAGACTCCCCAAGTTCCATTCAGGAACACTCAGTCCACAGCTCGGCGTCTGTGAATTTAGGGAGAAGTTTCACCACCCTAGTTAGCCACTATGTTGTGGATTGCAACTAATTTGCATGCGCGTGGGTAAGAAAATTTAATTAACATAATATCCAGAGTTGTCGCCAACCACCGAGAGTATCAAGTAACAAAAGATTGGAATGACTATGTTAGATATACCATGAGGATCGTAGTTACACTTTATTACACGTAATATTAGAACGAAGGAAGACCAGAGAGTCATCACTTATAATAATAAAAAGGGAAAAAGAATATATAGTCACGTGCACATGCACAGGTAATACTCATAATACATTACACAATATTATGAAGTCATTTACATTATATGGCTACCCCTCTTTCATTATTGTAATGGTTATGGAGGATCTAGTAATGAATGAAAGTGTAGGAAGGAAACAATAAATTACTAAGATGTGAAGTAATTGTATGCAATTCTCTTTGACGGCATCAAAACAAATGATGACGTCACCAAACTCTAAGCTTCTTCGATTGCTCAGCCATCCCTCTTGTACATAACTACTGAAACAGAAAGAAAAAGTTCTAAATTAATTTTATTCAGCATTAAATATATGACAAAATACAGGATGACGTGTATCTGGCAAAAATATGTTTTTAAACAGAATGTTACTTCTTTTTTCAGGTAATATACAGGTATTTTTTGTATTGAAGAATAAGGTGAGGGTATTATATAACCCTTCTTAACTACAAAGTATCCTATTGATCATTAAAATCCCTTTTACCCACTAATTTTCCTTCTTCACTACTCACAAAATACATGTTGTTAAATTATTACGATAAATTACTCCAATCATCCCTATATCAATTTATTTGTTCTTTTAAAAAATAAAAGACTTTTTTTTTGTGTATCTAAATCCTTTTTTTTCATTGAGAGTTTACCGAGTGCAACGTTGTAATATAAACAATCAATACTTTTAACTTTAATTATATATATTTTTTAGTCTGTAACGATATATTGTCTCATCTACTCCTGGATGCAACCCCTTCAAGACATCTCCTGACGGCTTGGTATGCATTTATTATGTATTCTTTGGATATATCGGCCTGGTTTTCGTATAAGGTGGTGTTATGCCCAAATGGATCCGTGCGTAAAGGTTAAGGCTCCAGATTCTACACACAACCAAATAGTGTAGTCCATAGTTTTGGAGTCGTGTGAATATGGGGGCTATATTTATTTTGCCCAGTACTCAATTTTTTTGCTAGGACTTCTTTAAGCTGTTTTAGTAGTATGGGCATGGTTATATTATCATCCAGGAAACTACCTTAAACCTACAGGAAAAAGTGAGGAAACAATAATTAATTTACTGCTTCAAGAAGCGCGCAGATACTCCAGCGAGTGTCAAGTTCAGACAAAATTTTCCTAGTAACTACAAAAATAAAACATTTCCACAGTGTTATGAAATGATCTACGCGCCTTACATTATTTGTAAATGTTCTTTATAAACTCATTAGAACCTTTCCATTTGTCAACGACCTAGTGTATATATTTTTGCATCGCACTTAGTATGTTCCTACATATGTTTTTCATGGATTTCATTATAAAAATGAGATAATGGTCAACAAAAAGAGAGAGATGAATTCTCTCCCTATTCTTTTCTTTTTTATCAAGAAAGACACAAAACAAGATCAAGTTTGAGGTTTTCAACCCTATTTTTTCATTCGTAAATAAAACAAATCCAACCTCATTTAAGGAATACATACAAAAAAAAAGTTGTGTATGCTTTTTGTAAAAATATATATAGAACAATAATAATATTGATCAGAATAATTTATAGATTTGGGTAAAGTACTAAAGATTAAGTACCTAGTCTACCAAAAATTGAAGAAACTCTAAAAATAGCAGGACAAAATAGAAAAATTATTTTATAACATTGTAGACTATGGCAATAAGTGTATATCAATATTATAATAAAATATTTGTTGCCTGCAAACAAAAAAATAACCTAGTATGTTTTTTATCAAAATGGAGTTTAGATTACATTTGTACTCTTTGGAAAATTACCCTACAAATAGGTTTATAAAATGTATGTACAGTTAAAAACAAAACTATTCGTCCCGTAATAAAAATGATGATTTTTCTTCATAATTACAACATAAATCTTCTGGAACTATTAAGATTTTTCAGCACATGGAAAAGTTATTAACATAAAATCCAGGATGATATATTATCATTAATTTATCACAATTAAAGTGATGTAAATGACAATGTAGTGCACATAAATATTTGCACCCTATTAAAATAATAATTAATTGCAAACGCTTTTTGGGCAAGCACAGCGTCAAGTCTTTTTTTTATTATTCAAGCACCAAATAGGCATATGTATTACAGACAGTTTGGACCATTCCTTCTTGGCAAATATTTCCAATTTATTTAAATTTTGGAACTCCTAGCAAGGGCACACAACTTCAATTATCTCCCCGAGTTTCCAAAGACTTACTAAGACTTTAATCCTTTTGTCTTGGAACCACTTTGTCCCCATCTTGGCTGCATCTTTTGGATCATTGTCCTACTGGGATAAGCAATCGGGACCAAGTTTAAGTTTAGCTTCCCTTTCCTTTATATCGTTGGCTATATTATCAATGTAATTCTTCTTTTCCATGGTCCCATGTATTCCAGGTTGCCAGGGCTATTGGCAAAGAAGCATCTTCATAGTACATTGGGCAAGGTGGTGTTTGGTTTAAATGCTTCATCCTTCTTGCACCATACAAATGTTACATCACGAAGACCAAACATCTAAAGTTTGGTCTTATCTGACCAAAGAATCGATTTCCAAAAGTGAACATCGTTGTTTATGCGTTCTTTGCCATACTTCAAGAAAGCCTTGCCCTATTTGGTTCTCGATAATGGTGTCTTTCTTGGTCGTCAACCTCTTATTCCATTTTTGTGTATAATGCGCCACAAAGTTGTTCGACCCTCCAAACGTTATAAAATGGCTTTAGATGTCTTGCTAGGATTATTGGTGATATCCCTTACCATCAAGCGTTCTTTTTTTAATGAAATCTTGGACTTTCAACCACGGCCTTTTTTGTTTTGCAAACAATTTGATAATGGTGTGTACTTTGGCTGAAATTTATATTGTATTTGGACAAGTAGACTTATTGTATGATAAGAAATTGTAACAAAAAATCCATTTTTTTTTATTGTTGTTCTAAACGTTGTTTGTTTCGTATTATTCTTTATCTCTGAACATGTTTAATGAGAGATTTACTTGTTTACTCTTTGAAGTAGGTGGGGAGAAGGAAAAAATAGTTTTTTAATATTACTTTTTAGAATGTATTTATTTTCAGAAACATACAAAATGATTTTAAAGAACTTTCCTGTTGACACAATGGTTTAAAAAAGTATTTTTTTATGTTTTATAACACTTTAATATTAAAAAAATATTATGGAGACAAGGAAAAGAGAAAAGTTGCATAAAATATTATAATGATTTCATCCATAGTATCATATAGTGTTTTAATTTTTTAGAAAATGTAAGCAAATTTATAGTTATTTTAAATAAACTTACAGACCTCGTATTGAACGATTTTGATTCCGTGAAACCTACCCCTACATACATTTACACTAATTTAGAAAAACATTACATCCTTGATTTGCTTCCTTAGCATCAATTCTATTTGATTTAATTTTGAGAAATCATCTAATTTTGACTGAAAAAGTGGATTTAAGACTTTTTTTCACCATTTTTTTTTGAACAGATATTGATGGGCAATTTTTTTGACCTTTTTTGGAAAATAAATTTCACGATTCCTTTATTCTTAGACAAAACATTTATAGCTATTAATTTTAACTATATATTAGTGAACTAGGATATTATACACCCCAGTATTTGTAAAAGTGCTTCCTAATCTTTTGAATCTACGTTTTATTACCACAACTTTTCAGTATGCTCCAAAAGACATTTATAATATGATAATCGGTAGTTATGGATTTATCTTGATCATTTCTTTTTTAGTATTTATTTGTATATGAAATTTTTATATTGTGGTTTAATGATTTAAATTTACTGTTTCGCACAAAAGTTGTTCTGTGTTTTTCCTCTTGATTTCTCAGATTATTATTTTACATTGTAAGAATTGAGGCATATTTCTGTAGCTTTGGAAATATAACAGTGTTACTGTAATTTTTATAAGACACAAAACTTATTCAAAAAATAAATAAGGCTTGTTTAATAAAAATGGCAGTTTTTGAAGTCTTTGATTATCTTGCAAACACCGTTACCATACACTGCAAAGACACAGTTGAGAAGCACCGATTTACTCAATACTGAAGTTGCAAATACGTACTTGTTACTCCTCAGAGCAAAACGACTTGAAAAAGCAATCAAGATTTGTAAAATATTTGCTACAATGTATTTTTTATGCTTATTATAATGATTTATTAAATGCCATTTTCCAAGTCAATTATTATTTTTTATTCCGTATTATTATTATTGATGTCATAAATCTCCAATGACGTTATTCAGATTACTTTTATATTATTTGCTTGTACGTATATATATATATAAAAGCTCCTAGGCTTTCTCTTTTAAGTAAAAAAAAGATATTTATAATATTTTTGCTTCAGAAACTATCAAAAGGGGGTTAACTTTGCTACATTTTTAGTATTTAATATACATTCCCGAAAATTAGTAGTTTAACCCTTACAATTAAAGTAATATTTTGAAAGAGAGCGGATAATCTTTCCAAACGTACTTTTTAGACTTTAGACTTACACTTATAACTAGAGTTGTAAAAAATATGTTCTTCCACGATGTAAGAAAACGAAATTAACTTAATAGCAATGATTCTTAGAAGAATGTTTGGACAAAGAGAACAACTTAAGAGATATGTCGTTTCATTAGACTAGCTGCAAATAGCTATTGCGTGAGATGAATTAATACAACATAAATCTTATCCAGTAAGACATAGATAGGAATTACTCCATTGTCGATCCTCATGTCTACAATATTTGTATATATTTTGTGCTTAAATTTGACATGTCTTAACCGAACTAGTTCAAAAACAAAAAAAGCACTGCAAGTCTTCAAGTTCTCCACTATCTAATATTTACGTATTCATATACGAATCTAACTTTTTTTCTATTTTTTTCTATTTTAATGTTACTTTAATTGGTCAGATGGAGTTGCACTAATAAAATATAAGTACACATCATAGTATTACATTTACCTAGGAATTTTCTTTGAAGTGCAGTAACATATTCTATATTTCCTTTCAGAAGAAAATCCCAAACCTACACGCATTGAATTCAAGAGATTAATTTCCTACTGAGGGGGTTGTATATTGAGCTATGTATTTTTTTAAATATTTTGGACAAAAAAAAAAGAGAAAAAAAGATTATCGAAACATTGCAAAAAAAGTACTTCCCTAAAGTTATTTATATACTAAGCCATAGTGTGGATTTTTTTAGTGTTTAAAATGATGGAAAAATAGTTTTTTTGTTTATTAATATTATCTACTCCCAAAATATGGCAATACATATATTTACTATCGTATTAAATAAATAAAAACCAAATATTATCGCAGTTAATTGAAAAACAATGAATTATAATAAAACAATTACTACATAATATTTTGAAGTAAAATCATGTTTAGTATTAACAATTATAAAATTATTTTTATACCAAATTTCGATTAATTAATTTTGTTCAGTCATAAAAGGAGAGGAGGAATAATTGTGATGAGATGATCAAACTTTTTTAATCCAACGCATATACAATCCCTCAAACAACTTTGTCCACCCAAACTTGGAAAACCTATGGTTCACCAAAGTTAAGACCTTTGTTATTAACAGCTGCCTTTGCTATGATTTTGGAGGGACAAAAAGAATTACTGATATAAAGTTGAGAACTTTTTATATTTGAAATATCATTCATACAGAGAAAATATTATAATTATATTTATTTTATTATGCATTTTTAAGTTAATTTACACTAAAGATCGGTAAGAAATCATTTTTTAGAGAAAGATGTTAACATACCAGGAATGATTAAATAATGACAAAAAAGAAGAAATAGTCGCTATTCTTGGTTTTTTCTTTCATACATCACTTTTAAAGTTATATTGTACACTCGATAATTGACATGGTAAGGTACTTATAAATTTTGAGAGCACTAGCTCAGGATTGAAAGCTCCCTCAAAACCATACAAGCGTTCTTTGATTGATGACTTCTTAACAAATTTTGAATCCACAGCCTGGCTAATGGCTTGTAGTTAATACTTCAGGTGGCTACAGTCCCTCAAATTATGTTTTTTTTTTTATTACATCTTTGAAGAATATATTTTTTTATTATAACTAATTGGGTTTTTGACATTTTCAATGAAGATAAAACATACTAAAAATGGTACATTTATTTCTGTTGAATATATTTTTAAATAATATAAATAAAATCTTGTTTTCATCTATTGATAAAAGTATAGTAAATAATGCAAATTATTTTTTGAATATAATTAATATTTTTCAAAAATGAAAAAATGGATTTCACCGCAAAAAATTATCATTTTATCAGTTTTTATACTCTTTTAAACAAGAAATTCACAAATCAAATATACATAAATATTACAATTTAAAAAAAAAAACTAAATAATAGGCTGTGTAAAAAGTAATTTTGTATTTTTCACTTTATTTTTATCTTTTTTAATAAGTGTTAAAATCATTTGATTTAAGCTCCTTACTATTCGAAAACTTGGTGCCAACACAAATCTAACTTTATAATACCCTTCTCGTAGAATCCCTTGGCCTTAATGGTAAAAAACTTGGACGGGTAATTTTCAAATGCATCTATTGAGAATAAATATCTGCCCATAAGTGATTTGGTCATAGACAGAACTTTTGGTATTCACTTGATACCAGGTCTGAATATAGGTCATATACATTAAAACTTTTTTTTATTTAATTTATTTTTTTCAAAGCCAAAATGCATATCTTGATTCTTAATGATCAATTTTTTAATTCAATTGAAATTTATTAATTAATTTTAAACAATTATTATCATGTTTGGGGTTGAAAAATGAAAACAAAATACACTTGTATGTTTAATTAAAATAAGGTTAACAACATAAGAGGTAAAAAAAAACACGGCAGATCCCGAGATCTAATAAGTCAATAATATCAAGAAGATAAGATCTCGTGCCAGTTCTGACAAATCATCGTTGGTATATATTATGTATTGGTGTTTACCATGGATTGAGAGGGATTTGAGGGTTATAATTACTGGAAAAACGTAATTTTAGAGCCACAAATGTAGTTCTTGGTTATTGGGTTTCACTGCAAATATTATACTTTGTACTTTCGAGATTATCCACTTAATCTTTCACCTATCCTTATAACGTAAAGACTTATAATGAGCCAATCCAATTTTATCTATATTTATTCCTCCACCATTTAAATGATTGGGGTAATTTTTACACATTCGTAGAATATATGCAACGAAGGTTCAAATTCTACAGGGTTATTATAACAATTCTTCACTTTTGAGAATCTGCCAGGACTTGTTTTTAAACAGATAGGATGCTTCTTGTCTGTACCTCAAACGTTTTTTTACTGGTATCAGTTAATTAATTCTTCAAAAGAACGTTTGGATTCATTTATTCCATGCCATCTCTATAAAGTCTGTCATTTAATAAAATATGTCTATGAAACATTGGAATTAATGATATATGAAAGGAAAAATACATTGGGATTTTCATTTCACTTTTGATCCAATATCTTTTTTATGTTGATACACCACAATTTTTGATAATGAAAGTAAATAGTATGCAATTATGGTCACTGCATGCTACGAATATTAAATCTATATTTTTACAATACTTATATATATGTAAATCACGAATGTAATAATAATTTGCAAAACTAAATGAATCAATAATATTTATTTTGATCAAATTATGAGCATACATTGTGCATAATCAATTCGTATCACACCAATTAGAGCTTTCTAAAAATTTAATAACTTCTAATCGATGTTGGGCTATAAAAATAAATTATTTCGAAATTTATTGCCTTTCATACACAGTATTAAAAGGTTGCAATACGTCAACAAACAACAATAATACTGACGAAAAGACAACTTAAACTTAATGCAATGAAAAATTCACCTACCTATTTGGACCCTACAAACTCGTAAACCCCTCATCACCTGACTTCCGGCTAGTGGACCATGGACACATATAGCTTAATGGAGATCAAGGCCTAGAATATACGCCTGGCCTTCATTGAGAAAGAGTGGGATTTATTATTTTTCCTTTTAGAGAGTTACAGTATTATCAACTTCAAAAAAGTATTTAAACTGCGTGATCCAAATGATTACAGTCTACTGATCTGTCTTTGATTATTAATTAGGCAGATAACTACGGCACATCTACATTCCTCCTCTATAAACTGAATCTCAAGTAGTTCAATGTAAGAGTCGATTCATAGTTAAGTAATTAGACTGAATTAATTTATTTTATTTGTATATTATGTATAATTTAAAAAAAAAACATATTACCTTTGGTTCCAGGGTGACCCAAAGAGAGCTTAGATTTCCAATCCGAGCCCAGTATATGCTACCAATCTCAATATGCAACAAAATTTAGTTTTAGAACACCCGGTACATTAAACATATTTTTATTGTTCTTGCTGAAACTCTATTGCATCAATAGTAAGATGAACGATAACTGCTTTGGAAAATACATTAAATGGTACAAAGTGTAACTATATTAAGTATCGAGCTTTCCTAAGGTCAGGTTTTTAAAAATCAAATAACTTGAACGGCACAAAATTGTAAGGATTTGTGATTTATTTACTAATAGAATTAATAACAAATCCCTCTGATCATAAAAGTAGCGAGGGAACGGATCCAATACGAAGGGATATAAATTTTTTAAACCATCTGATCTTATACTGTATTCAATTTCAATTTTTTTCATAAAAAATGAATGTATATATAATTTAAAACTAAGTTTTATTGTACATCACCTATTAAATTATGTTTATGTCTAATTGTGAATTAATACAAAGAAATAATAAATGTGGGTTTAATGAAAGAATGAGTAAACCGCTGCTTTGAATTTATTTCATGACTGATTTTATTAAAATATTCACAAACATCAACATTATAACATAAATTGAACATGTAATCAATATAATCTACATTAGTTCGGACTGCATGCTTACAACGTGCCTGGAAATGTCCCGCTGCCTTCTTTACTTTCCACTGAGTAAAGTCCTGAATAACTTCCTTATCACTGCTCTAAGGCATCTAGTGGTGCTGTTTGGACCTTTATTGGAAACATGTTTGGTATTACTCCAGACAGAAAAGGTCTGAAGGTTTCCATTCTGATGAATTAGTAGGGACATCACTCGACAGGGCGTATACCACATTTAAAAAAAAAAAATGATTGCTCCTTCGCTGGCGTGACAGGGTTTCTCGTGTTTGTACAATATCTAAGTAGTTTTTGTAGAAAGCTGCAGATCTAAGGGCAGACTTGGGTATGCAGAATATTAAGGTAGAGCTTGTTGGTGACCTCCATGGCCTATTAGAATATGGAGAGCAGTATAACGTGACTTTTGCTGCTAAAATCGATAATAACATTAATGTGCTGTGATTACTTGGCCTTCATGATCCAAAAGACAATGTAAGGATATATTTTTCCAAGCATATCTTCTTCCTCGAGTTATGATTCTGGGGCTTATAAATATTTTTCTCGTCTGAGAAGAAGTAAAAAAGATATCTACCAGAATTCTTCTGGTTTAGCTTGATTAAAGCTATGGTTCGGACGACCCCTTTCTCCTTGGTTGACGAGATTAAAAGCTGTCCAAAATTGTGTCCATATGTATTATACCGTAAGTACTGACTGAAAAGACGATGGAAAGTTGAACAGGACAATGAGTCATTGCTTCAAGCAATTTTATTCATCAATTGACCGGGATTCTTCTCATTTTTTGTTTTCTTCTTTTTTGAGAAAATGTGAATTAAGGGAATTTTTACCTCTTCCACAGCAAAAGGCTTCCAGAAAATCATTGTCAGTATGTCCTTATTATCATTTTCTCGACACTTTTTTTTTTATTTTTTGGACGAATTGAGTAGAACATTTTTCCGCTTTATCCGAAAATAACTTGTGTATGCAAAAGTGCATAATGTTTTTGTTCCTGATTAAAAGAAAATGTGATCATACTTTCTAAAGGAAGCATTATGATCAACTTTCGTATAATCATCATATTTGTAACGGAGATGCTTTTTATATCACATCCATTTTGCATGGGATGGGATGAGGCCAGAGAAAGACGCAAACGCTGAAAAGAACTACCCTTTAGACTTAGAGTTAACATCGTTACAACAGTCTTTAAAATCAATGTATCAAATAATTTATTGATAATAAATCAGCTTTCTCATTTCTTATCAAATTACAATATGCAGATATTTGATCTCTATCTACTAAATTTGTGATACATATTAAATTTATTATATCAAAGTGAATTAATCATACTTTTAATTGGAAATGTGATATTTATTTATAAATGATTTAAAATTGATAAGCTTATTAATGGAAAACTACTTAATATATTTTTCAAATCAGAACGTAAAAAAACTTTTTGGAGATTTCTCATCGTCCCACAAAAAATATTTTTAACCTTCTGTTAGTTAACTGGGTTATTATTCACCCCAATATCAATAAAAATGCTTCTTGTTCCTTTGAATCTACATTTTTTTCCCAATTCTTTGCAGTATGCCCTTCCAACAATTTAAAAAATTATTAATTACCTGCATAATCCCTTGTTTAGGGTTTATCCACATATTTTACTATTTTTAATTTAGATATATTTAATTAAATTAATCGTAATACTTCAAATTGTTCCTTTGTTTTTCCTTTTATTGATAGGTATCTAAATGTGGACTCACACATAAAACGTTAAATAAAGAAATATAAATTGTTATTAGTTATTTTATATAATACACCCAACCTCATTATGAGTACAAATTTGTTTACAAAAGGTTGGATTATGTTATGAAATCATAGCAATATAAATTTGATAAATTTACTAGAAACAAATTTTAGAATATATATATTATAAAAAACCCAAACTCATGTTATTAAGGTCATTTAAAAAAAAAAAAATATATCTCGATGTCTTATATTGACCCAATAATTATAGCATTTCTATTGATATTTACTATTTTAAAAGGATGAAATAATACGAAAAAATGATACAAAATTTAAAGGATGTAATTATAATAATAAGTAAACTATTTATCATCCTACATAGTATTAAGATATTTCATGTGTGTGTGTGTGTGTGTTTGATATACGTTCCGCTTAGAAAAACAATGATGAAAACGCATTTATTTCAAGTTGTGCAGAACCAAAGTTACGTACGTAAAGCTATGTAAATTCTGATCTGACCAGATTCCTGTGCTCTAGAGGATAAGTTTGATTTTTTTTTTTTAAGTTATGGGTTATCAAAAGAAAAAGGAAAAACATATATAAAATACTCAATGACAACGCGTTCTGAAGATATTTTTCTCTTGAACTCAATGTGCGTTCAACTCTAGGTGTGTTTCCTAGAGAAAGAATAGATACTTTATGTATTCATATGGATTTCACGAAAAATTCCTAGGTTAGATGGAGTAATTGTAATTCTATAACGTTTACTTATAAATAATCAGTACAAATCCATCCAACCAATTAAAGGAACATAAAAACCCCAAATACAAATAAAAAATCGGAATTAAGAAAAGGATTAACGAATTAATTTTTGTATGTATCTTTATTTTTAAATATAGTTGAAAAGGGAATGACCATGACAATAAGTCAATCACAGGATCAAAGATTTTCAAAAAAATATTAAATATATTTACCATAATCAGTATTTTCACATTGTCAATCAAATGTTGCATTTCCAGGAGTGTCAAAAGGAGGTGGAGGTTTGATTATATTTACATCAAAGGGACCGAAGTTACAAAAAGTGTTGTATACAAAGAGGTTTTACAATAAAAATTTACGTATTTTATAATTATAGTTTATTGTTCATTATTTTAGTTCATAATTGAAAAAAAAAAATTTCATTAGTTATCTTTAACCCTTTTTCATCGAACGAACACTTGTGTCACATATTTTAATTCATTCGGCATTACATTATTTTTCATGATATTTAAAATATATTATGCAATTATTAGAAAGAGTAATTGTATATTTCTAAAATTTATAAAGAAAAAACAGTTTATCATAGGACTTTATATTTATCTTATTTTCAAACTATATCATTTTTTAGCAATTTAATAAAATAACATTCTACCAATCATTTGCTTTTCAGATACGCATAATTTAAGTATTTTATTCCTTGTTTAATATCTGTCTAGTATAAGGAGTAATTGTTAAAAACTTTGCTATTTTCGGACGAAAAATGTAAATGTTATGGAAGTTTAAAATGACCCAGACACTGGTGTCCCTCTGGGTTTGAATTATACGTTTTTTTTCTTTTATTAGAATTTAAATTTGTTCAGGACGAGACACGTATCTTTGGTTTTTGTCCCTATAGAGGATTGATATTAAAGTACTCATTATTAGTAGACAGATTAGTAAGTTATACATATACTTAAATATATTTTTTCCCTAAAGGGAAAAAACAACAAAACAAACAAGATATTTTAATCTTTTTTGCAGCGCTTTTAGTTACAAATTTATAGCATTTTAAACAAAGCAGACAGGGTTGATAGAGAGGATATTGATATATTATATAATTTTAATACTTACGTTATAGCTGATAAAGAGGTTACAAAAGAAACGAATGCATAATATGCTTCATTGACTCCTGATGCCAACATACACGTTTTTGTTATGATACTTAAAAATTTTCACTTTGACGATAATCTCAAAGATGATTAAAATGATGAAGCATATTAAGTATTTTCACAGAAAGTGTATCTCCCCAAAAGGTCCATAAATTTTTTGGCCTACAATTGTAAAGCTCTACAACAAAGGCATGGGAAAGTTGATCTCATGGATCAAAGAACTTATTCATACCACTAAGATTCAGTCATCAACACAATTTTATCTAAGAATCTTTTTCGATCACCTAGATATAGTATGTGCAAATAGCTATATTGCTTATAACATTAAATATCCAAATAAATTATTGCTTCATGACTTCAAAGTTTTAATTGACAAGAGTCTGATTAAATATTATGAATGGCGTAAGATGGCAACACAATCGTCTAGACCAACGAAAAGAAAATAAGTATATCTGTTATAATGGTCAAGTATAGTAGACATATTCCAGAGTTTAAATAAAAATAAAAAGATGTTCTTACTGTGGAAGCAAAATATTGAAAATTGAACTTTAGTCATTTGTATAGCTTGCAATTTTGATTTAAGCATGGTTAGAGATAGAGATTGTTCCGTTATGTTTTGCATGTAAATCAGTTATTATATTAATATTTATCAATTTTTCATGGTAGAATTGTTACTTGTTACAATTACAAATAAATATTATATAAAAATACTTAATACATGTTAATAATTTTACTCAGCAGCATAACTTTAGCATTTTGCTTATAATCAATAAAAAATTAACTTTCACACCTGGAGGGACACTGGTGTCCCATCAAATTTCGGCAAACCTATTGAAGTTATTAAAGAATTAATTTTAATTAGTTATAATACGATGAAAGAGGTAAAGAATTGACTATGATTATCTTTTCAATTCACAAATATCTGTAACTGAAGGTTAAAATATTTTTTATTACAAGATGTTCGAGATCAACATACAGAAAAATATGGGGTTTAATAAGGACATTGACAGGAATTACTTTGTTTGCGATCCTCAAATTCTACTCTGAGTCAAACAAGGACGTACACCTATACTAAAGCTGAGTATTTTGCAATTTAAAACCTCTCTTGAACAATTAGAAAAGGAAAAACTATAGATGTTTTGCGTACTTTCTTACTTTTTTATTAATTATTTAATAGGTCGTCTTGGTGTTATCTTCTCTCTCTGAAATAAGCATTAATGTCTCTCTTTGGTGTAAATTGTTTCAAAAATGTAATATTAAAATAATTATATAAAAATTGAAGTATAATTACGATAATTTTCAACCAGTGTTTTATTTTGAATGTAGACGATTCTCTTTTTATAGCTGTAATTCATTTTTTTCCTGATAAAATAATATAACAGACATGTGATCTTAACAAAGGTTTAAATTCATAAATGTTTTTCTTCCGATTTCTCCTTGCCCTTTTTTTTTCCTACCAAGAATTTCAATGCTACTAATAATTCCCGTATGGGTTGCTCTCTATCATTCATGAACGCAGGGACTATTAACTTCTTTAGTCTTAAATGTTATTTCTCCAAAAGTTTAGGAACAATGATAACAAAAATCAAAAAAATTATTTTCACACACGTTGTAGGTCATATTTTATTCAAATCCATCATAGATTATATTTTCGATAAGAAAATGTAAGTAAAAGCCCCTGTTTAGTATATGTTTAAACTAAGCTGCCAGTTATTTAATAAATATTTAAAAAAATAATATTTCTAAAGGTAAGTTTAATCTTTTACAAAAAATGTAAATAAATAGTACAGTCGATAGAACACATCTGATTAACAATAAGAAAATTGAACTAATTTTTTTTACTGTTAATGTATCTATACAAATAATCAATTCTTATAATTTTGCATATATTTAATATGTGAAAAAAAACAAGATTTTATTAAGTAATATTTTGTAATATCACAAAGGTGTTAGGTAAATTATCAAATTAGTAGATTGTACTAAATTTATCCTATTAATATATTCTAGGTCTTTGTATTATTTCTGTAGAATTTATTAACAACACATTTAGTACGACTGTTACCAAAATTTGATATCCATGCGTGACTTCCAGAGCTGACAATCCTTAGGATTTCTTCCCAGTTATTAGGTTTTACTATATCGTCTTGGTTCTTGGTTTTTAGTATAGAAAACGTATTGAATCTGTGCTTTGTTAAACAAATAGCTACTAAACAACAATTACTTTGTTATTTTCAACAAAATATATTAAATTTAGTGCTTTCTATCATCGACAGCTTTAAAACTTTATAAATGTGGTGAAAAAGTCAACAACAAAACAAGCTAATTTTGATTAAATATGCATTTAGAAGAAAATTTAGTTTTATAGGTCCCAAAATGCTTAGAATATGCTCAGATATTCAAAAATTAAGGATAAAATTAAATGTTTAAGACACTTCCACCTAGTAATATATGAATGTTATTAAAAGAGATTATAGGAACAGAAAGAAAATTACGAAGCAATGACGGCTACTGTAGTAACTGGAGGAGAGTGAAGATCAACAGAAAATAATACAACAGTCATCGACGCAAACACACAATCTACTGTTATCCTGGATCTTGCAGATCCAATGAGTGTAATTTTTAATGGACAACCGTTTTTACTTGACATCCTCATCGGCAGTAGAAACTAAATAACCCAAGTGTGTTTTTCCTTACATGAAGATCTATGGTGGGGATGATTGCATTGAGGGGCTTAAGGGATAAAGTATCTAGTAATAAACATAATGAATTCTATACTATTTCGACATTATACACCTTGTTATAACCAAGGTCTTTACTTTACAGCTTTTCTTGTTAAAAAAAATCTGTACTTCTTACAATCAGTCATAAAATGGACTGTTACGAATTCAAGTTTAAAAAAACAACTCATGCAACTTAACAATACATATTTAAGTCGACTTATCTTTGTCCTTCTACACCATTCTTCGTAGGGCTAGAAGTTCTTTCGAATAAAATCAAAACGCCAATGATTAACTACTCCAATGTTGATTACCCTTCAGATATATAATCTTAATTAAGAAAACAATAAGATGATTAAACGTGAAAAAGAGTATTGAGTCAAATGACACTAGAATTATTATGAAAAATCATTGCATATACTTTATTTAAAAATGGTTTTGTAATAGAGTGGCAATATATTATTTCTTTTAAAAAAGTCCAAGGACCAACTCAAACATAGACTGTGTTCCTAATGTTAAAAAGAGATTAAAACATCCTTAAAAACAATGATGGCTTATCAAAGTCACCTCTCTATATAAATGGCAGAAAAGAGAAATAAAAGCCAGTCAAAAAAATTAGGTTAATATTTCCTTTACTCACACTGTACTAAAAATTTAATTAAAGATAATAAAAACCTATCCTTCTTTATAAATTTTCTTTGATATTGGCTTCCCTTACAATAAAAATATATCCTGGATTATGAACATCAAATATTGATATAGACTTTCATATTATTACATACAAAAGTACTCCAGAAATATATTTGAAAGTACATACGAAGCAAAATATATTTATATTGCTAGGTAAGTAAATATTACATTGCTTACAGATCTACAAATGTAGTGCATCAATACAAAAGTAAGTGTGGATTACCAGGGGTGTTTGTAGGGAGATAACTTGAGGTATGTAACCCTTCCCCCCCAAAAAAAAAAGCAATTCCTGCATTTTTCTAGAAAATTTAATATCTCTAATTATTTTCAAAAATCGTTTTATATGATTTTTTTTTTTTAAACATATTATATGATTTTTTTTTCAAAAATGTTACATTTGAAACTTAATTAAATTATTCCATTTTTTTTTTCACAAAAAATTTAAAGTTCCTATGAGTAGTTTTGGATTTTTTAAATTTTTTTCCAAAGAATTTAATTTCTTGTGATCAACTGTGGATTTTGTTAATTTTTTTGTAGAAATTTTTAAGCCAAAAAATTCAACATTTTATATTTTTTTATAAGCCCCCTCCCCCTTCTAAAAAAATATATTGCTCTGGATGGCCCTGATTGCTGATAACAAATGATTCTTATAAACTCTTTGAAGCTGTATCAAATTGTACTTAAATTTGCCATAATTGATTTGCACTATAAATCAATTGTAAATTTTTTATATGGAAGGTCATATCAAGGCCAATAAAAGTATTAAATATTATCTAGTTGCCAAAACTTAAGCATAAATTATTTGGTATCTTAAGAATACCCAGTAATTTGAATATTTAGCCTATAACTTACACAAATAATATGCCTATGAAATAGTAGGGCTTATGTACAAGGTTATAATTTTTTTAATCCTTTATAAGTTACATCATTAATATTTTGGCAACCCTGACATCTTATGTAATGAAAGTGTGACATCAAATTTAGCTGATAAAACTGTATAAGTAAAAATACCAAATCCCTGATATGTCCTCCGAATAAAATTATGTGTGCCCATTAATATGTGCCTCCGTGCCGGACACATCCCAAATTAGATTATAGAGTTTACTAAGCTGGAGGCACCAACTGCTTACCATGTTGCACAGACCTTTGAGGAGTTATGTTGTGTCGGGAAGAGGTGAAAAAATTACTCATCATAGTTAATGTGGCCATTTAGTTTGCCAGATATAAGCTCCTTTCACTAATACGTCTGGGCGTCTTCTAGATAGAGTCCAATAAAAGTGCAAATAACATTGGTGTTTCCTGTCCCAGGTTCAGGGCAAGGTTGGAAGGTTTGTTTAAAGTTGGAGGTGGTTGTTTTGAGTGATTGACTTCACAATAAACTTTGTTATATAAGAGTAAAAGATTTGTAAATTACTGAATTATGTTTCAAAAAATTGTAGTTTATTTATTAAATGCAAATGTCTGTGTTTGGGTCGTTCTAGTAATCACGGTCGAACCAATGAATAAAGTTTGCTGAAACCTTTTAAGTAGCTTTTTTATGCTCCGAACACGGGTTTGATAACATTTTTTAGGCCTTTAAGTCTTTGGCACCTTAAAATAATTTGATAGTTGGCAAACAAACGACTACTTAATATAAAACACAAAAATAATAACCGTAAAATTTAAGATTTTTTTTCCTCTCTATTTTGCTAGGTCTCTTTTTATACTTTTTTAAAATGGAGGCTATATGGTTTGGAGAAAAAAGAATAAAACAAAGGACTTTTGACCATAAGATGAAAGTTAAGCAAACAACTGTTCAATGGTCAGGGCTTGCATATTTTTGTTCTTCTAACCTTATAATTTTTATAAAAAAGTGTCAAAAGATAAATAAAAACATCCAGCAAGAATCTTTTTTACTTTGATGTCTTGATGTTTTGTTACATAAGAAGTGTTTTTAATTATTATTATTATTTTTAATGACTGGGGCAACGCGGGGAAAAACTACTCTAGTATAAATTATTTTCATATTTTTTGAATATAAAATCCCTTCCCCTGTAAATATGAATTAAGAAAATGAATGGAGGATTTCTACTTTCCTTATTTTTTCAAGACTATTTTTAGGTTGACACGCCACACATAGTTTTAACAGACAGAAAAAAAGAGGGTTAAAGATGTCATTAAATGCTAGAGTCTCTCTCTCTCCCACATATATTAATATTTTTGAGTACAAGACTCTTTAAATATCGGTTGTAGGTACTTGAACTCTCTCTTTTTGTGAGTAATATTAATGTATTCTATTTTATTAGTAGTGGTTAGATGCCAAAATGTGGCAAATGGTACACAATCATTTTATTTATATGGGTATTAACTTATTTATTGTCCAATTATTTCCCAAAAGGTCAGTGTTCCACTTTTTTTTAAAGAGTGTACTGTAGGTATTTTTTTTCGAATGAATGTTGTCAATGGATGTTTTCAAATAATTCAAAAGTAAGTTTAAAAAAATGGTGAATCTCATTCGAGCAGCAACAAAAATGATAACGCTTATGCGATGTACTCTGCCCCAATGGCATTATAGCCCAAAACAGCTAAGAAGAAACAGAACTCCCGCAGCAACGATATGGTCAACTACTTACTATGTTACCCTCTACCATTCCTGTCCTCAATCATCTGTACTTAGCAGTTGAAGGACCGTGGTGAAGAACATATTCCACACTTTTCATCCAAATTGAGATTCACTTGGAGTAACCATGGTGACAGTGTGTTATGCCATGAACATGACCTTCATTGTCAGGAGCTTGCCAATGTGTCAAGGTTGTTATTACTTTTGAAGGAGGAATATATCTTATATAATATAGCTAAATATATTTACCATGAACATATCACAAATTGGTTTTTATGTTGTCTTTTCTTGATATCATATTTACTCATTTAGTCATGCAGTTGGAAGTTTTTGGGTTTATAGTAGAGGGTAGGTCAGCATAAGTTAGAATATAAATTAATTTTCATCTTTCATTACTATGAAGAGGTTTAGTGATTATTTTTGTACAGGGTGCGTGTACAAAATCTGCCACATTTTAAAGTCGACATTACTCCATCACCTAATGACTGATCCGTCTGTTTTTGGTGTTAAAATTTTTTTTGGGTCATAGCCTTTAGTTATTGTTTACCACTTGTAGTGATATAATCATTTTAAGTGTCCAAGAAAAGTCCTCATGTTCAATGAGACAGATCGTAGGTGCGCTGCTATTCAGATTATGCTTAGTGATCACATAAAATTAAGAAATGCTGACATCTTTGGTATTCTGTCAATGCCAGTTAGAAAAGGTCAGAAGTCTCAGGAAGCAGCTGGAGGAGTCATAAGACCCGATGGACGTTGTTGACAGGATGAAGAAGGAGGAGAAGAGCACTAGGATTGTCCGGGACGTCCCCAGGGTCATGAAGACCATTTTTCCGGCCACTGTTATGGTCTTTGGGATAGTGTCAAGTGAAGGTCATGTCATGCCGCCCCACATCTTTGAGACAGGCCGTGGATGTGGCAACATGACCAACTGCTCCTCCCATAACACCAAGCAGTCTCTCATACCTCCATGAAGGTGAAATTCAGTGAGATAGAAGCTGCGCAGATCCAAAATGTCTCTTCTCGTTTTAGTTGCCGCATTGAGCGGGTTTTGGCCGCAGACGGCGGCTACATTGAATAGATAGCTATTCTATATCCTAATAAAGATATTCGTTTTTATTTTATCAATAAATATTATAAAATAAGCTTATAGTTGTTGTTTTTGAAGCGGCAGATTTTGTCCACGCACCCTGTATATTCTGTTCTCACTTTCTTTTTACATATGCAAACCATACTAATCATTAAGTCATTTCATCATCATGAGAAAGTAACAAGGAAAAAGGAGCACATCTCAGACTTCCTAGATACTGGAGTTGATGTGATGAAGATTACGGACATTGTTAAGTGTTCTAGACGCTTGTTTTTTAAGTTGACACTGATGAAAAAAAAATAGAAATGACCTCTCCAGGATATCAGAATGTGAAAGGCATAACTTAAAATGAGATACAAATGTTATTGCTAAGTTTGGAGAAGAATATAAAGGAAGATCCCACTAAGTCACCTACCCAACGAGTTCTTTGTTGCTCTTAGGGACATCAAGATGGCTATAAAGCACAACATGGGACTAGTTCAATTCGCAAAGAGACCCCACCACCTTGTGCTAGAGGTTATGAAAGTGAAGATGTATCTCTTCTCATTCTCATAACAAACACTATAGAGAGAAAGCATATTACATTACCAAATTAAGGAAAAATATAAACGATACAAATTTATTTTTTATGTCTTACATGGTCAACTTTGATAGCATTAGTTTATTAAAACTTTGGCTATTTACCCTAGATATACTTTTAAAAATAATATAGGAATACAAAGGTAAAGAACAAGACTGTACATTAGATTATTAGTACCAGTACAACAGATCCTTAATACAAGTTACCTATTGAAACTGTTATGCACATTTTTAAAAATTTCATAAATTTTAGAACAATAACTTTATCATCAAATTTTTTGCATTAATTAATATATTCCATACACAACTGTGCAGGACATTTGTTTATAAGATGGTCTGCATTTTTTGATTCTTCCAAACATGTATGGCATGTTGAACTTATATTTTTAAATTTACTCAAGTGGGCAATAAATGGCCATTGACATGTGAAAGCCTCTATTAGATGCTTTATTTTCTCACAACCAAGTTTGACCTCTTTGCCTCTGGCTCTCTCAGTATGATGTGTGTACGTTTCATACTTGAGTCTTCTTTATATTGTTTCAACCAGACTTTTAAAAGAAATTACCTATTTCACTCATAATCTAGATTTTAGACATGCTTTCGGTTTTGGTTCTCAGCACTTATTTTTGATAGGTGATTTGTAATTTCATTCCCTGTTATGTCCTTTTGACTGTTGCACCAGTCAAGATATAAATATTCCTTACTTCTTTCTCTACTTAAAAAATTTATACAATTTTTGACATCCTTACTTCTAGTACACGGATTAAGAATAGCGGCAATTGCTGATTGAGAATTTGATCGAAGGATAAACTGAAATTGATATATGTAAATAAACATTTAAATTAAGAGCAGTACTTAAATCATCCAAAAATATTGTCGTAGATAATTAACACTTCAACTAATAAAAATGTTTGTAGGATGACTTTTACAAAAATTATATAAGAATACAGAAAAATTTAATACACAAATTTCAACACTTTACTGCTGCACAATTTTCTATTGCTCCCTACTTTGATTCGGTAAGACTGACTGTATTTTTGAAATCGAAGCTTCTATTTAGAATCTTTTTGATGACTT
Organism: Lepeophtheirus salmonis; assembly: GCF_016086655.4. NCBI lineage: Eukaryota > Metazoa > Arthropoda > Copepoda > Siphonostomatoida > Caligidae > Lepeophtheirus > Lepeophtheirus salmonis. Next base: position 673,982 of record NC_052144.2, on the reverse strand, counting down.
GACACTGTTGATACTAGGTAATCGCCTTTCATGATTCCTCAATTCCTTTATTTCTGTACCATCTCCTTCACTCTGTTAATCAATTGCCGCACGGACAGACATGGGAAGAAGACGCACTCTGAATTTTCAATCGCCATAGGACAGAAGGTTATAATTTATTTTACAGTCCTGATTTGTTAGTGTTGAGTGGGGGTGTAACCATTCGATATCGAAACCGTTTTTGTTCAGAATAAGTAAAATACTTCCCACAATATTTAAGTTTCAGCATATAAAAGTATCACTTTTCATCTCTTCCACTTTTTCATCATTAATATTTGTGTGGACATTTTAAAAAAATAGAAGAATAAGATTTTGTGAATGTTTAATAACCTAACCAAAAGCATTTACTTTCATTTATCCGTAGGGAGTTGAAGCTATTAAGAAGTGGTTAATAATTAAAATTCTAGAGTTGCGGGAAAAAAGACACTATTTCAAAGTGTAACTTCCCTTGAGAATCAATTTCTTTCAAGTAAAGGTTTGATGTCAAAATATTAAATTTGCATTTTATACAAAAGATTATATTCTTATATAATAATCACAACCTTATATTGTACTTTCAAAACCTCAACATTTTTTTTTTTTTCAAACTTAAATTTATGTACTACTGAATTTTGCCTTTATGTGTGTCTCCCATTCAGCCATAAACTCAACGACTAATACTACGCTATTTGCAGTGTCGTGGAGAAAATGTCTTCCGCATCTCTCATCCAAATTTGGATATGCTTTGAGCTGTCACCCTGACAACACAGTACGCCATTGACACATCCTTCACCATCAAAAGCTGCCAATTTGTTCTCCTGGGTGTGGAGGGCCATATTGGTTATTTAGTAGGACATATTAAATAGAAATATTGCTTAATATATTTATATACATATCATATATTGATTTTGAGTTGTCTTTTTGGATAACATACAAACTCACTTTTTGTATATTATTCATGCTACAGCAAGTTTTGGGTCTTCACTCTGTACAGGTGTAGGCATGAAAAGAAAATAACCCATTCAAATCCACTCTTGATTGTGCCTTTGAAGAAAATATCTCGTAGTTATTGAGATTTAGAGATGGATAAAGGATGGAGTTGGACCAAGATCTGTAATGCAATCCAACTTTTTGGATTCTGAGTCCTCTGGTTTCTCAGTCATCATGGTATAGAGTCTAAGTCTATACATATTTCAAAGATATTCCTCAAGTCCGGATTTGAGTACTGATGCTCTCGTTGAATCCCTCCTATTTTGTAACATAACTTTTAATCCAAGGATTTTGAAGGAATCCCAAGGATCTGGAGTACTAAATGATTCTACCTTAAATATGATTAAGTAATTGACATTTCATATCTCTGAAGAATAGTTTAGAAGTAATAACAGAACTTTACAAATAAAATGGCAAATATCTTCTTCTATCTTCGTTTAAGGCAATTGAAAGGTACATACTAAATCCGCTCTATTTTTTGTCTCTTGTTTTCAATGATATTTTTATCATGTGTATCAATGGATACACCATCTCCTTTACACTTAATCTGACTCATCATATTCGTAAAATTTGGTTAAACTATTTTCATACCTTCATAAACCTATTCCTTGTATTTCAATGTTTCTTTATTACTTCTTCACATTATCACTGCAATATTATAATTTACAAAACAAATCTACGTCACCAGTTATTACAAAAGTACTAACTAAAAAAGACATGACATTTCATTATAATATCCTAAATAGTTATTTATGCATTATGAGATTATTTGACACATGGTTATATTCTTAACTATAAGCATTTTTCTGACAGTAAGTTAAACATAAGACGTAGATATTATAAGATAATACTTAATATATTTCATTTGCATATTTTCTAAACCAATAAATTTGATACCTACATAAGTACATGATAAATTAAAAATTTATTAATTAATCAATAAGTTACTTCTACGTCACCATTGTTTTAAAATAATAATTATGCATATATAATTTTTTTTAGTAGGTTAAAGCCATTTTGAATACTGTGATAATGTCAAATATACGTCATTAAAGAATGGCAATCGAGGCATTAAGGCAGCGGATTGCCCTCTCTAATGGAAGTTGTGGACATTATAAATTACTCTATGGACCGTAGGGTCAGAAGGCTCAATAATAGTGGGACATCCTATTTAGGAAGACCAAAAGTGAAGGACACAACAAAAATTGTATTGCAGACTTCTTTATCGGTATGGTTTTTGAAATTGAAGCCAGGAGTAACAAGAGGTGATGGAAGTGGTTTTGAGGCCCTGGCCGTTTACGCATAATAACTCAAGCTTGGTGGTAGGATAACCTTACCCATTTCCAACTTCCAAACATCTGGGCCCATTCATTGATGGACTGCTTGCCACTGGAATATGGGGCTTCGTGAAGAAGAAGAACTGCAAAGTCCCCCACCGTAATGATGATTCCCTGAAAACCTCCGTTAAGAAGGAGTGGCCTGAATTGTTCGATAGCTATGTACGTCATTAAAGTGTGCAAGGCTTTCAGGCCTAGACTGGGGTACAAGATCAACACAAGAGGATTTTTTGGAAATTGTTGATATTAAAAAGTAAAATTATATTTTTTTTTAAAACAAACATCTGATACTTTCAATATGATGTTCTAAATGAAGTGGATTGATATCTTACGAATATAAACTGAAACATTTGCTTACACACATCCAATCGGTTTTGACCTCTTCTTGATCGTTATAAAGATCAAGGTAAATAAATGTCTTTTAATTTTTTCTGTATAATATTTTTTTAGCCATTATACAAACAAAGTTTTTTTTTATTACCGTTTCATTTTAAAATATTGCAATCTATATCAAATAAGTTGTAGTAAACAGTCAACTTTATATTATTTTACAGCATATTTACAACAGCTGGGAAACGAATAAAATACAACTGAAGGTGTTAAATTATTCAAAAAAAAAAAAAAAATAGAAAACAAAAAGTTCATATAAAAAAAGGTTTTATCCTTCATTAGCGAACTTGGATATTTTACAGCGTGATAGTTTAAAAAAGCTGCGTATTCCTTTAAATCTACATTTTATTACTAATACATTTTTGTTTGTCCGTTCATATAAGTTTTTTTATTTTATTTCGATAATACCTACTTTAAAATTAATTGTATTTTTTTGGGACTTTTTAATCCGGGTTCAGCGAATTTTATTAATTTTTTGTTATAGTACGTGCTTTTGTTTCTCCTTTAGATTTATTGGATTCTTTTTTTTCAATTTTCATACAATTACTTGTATTTTCTTTTTTGTATAAGGAATTACATTTTGTTAAAACCACCAACATTTATTTTATTATTAATCTCCTATTTCAAAAAGTATTTACAGCATTTTAATAAATAAATAAAAATACAAAATCTAGTGAATAGCCTAGAAAATAAAACGAAAACTTGCATGACGTAGTTATTTTAATCGTTCAACTATTTATCTTGTAATTTTATATTTTTTATTTTTTTGGTTTCTTTTTTTACTCAACTCACTAACTGTGTTAAAGAAAAGACGTTTAGTAACGGAGAGCTAAGTTTTGCTTTTGCTCTGGGAAATTGGAGGTGGTTATTAAAAAAAATAGCAGATTACATATTTTTTCTGTCGAAAAACAAGGATTATCATATCCTTATCTTTGTGTAGATCTAACTAAGTTTTGGAATGTTAATTTTTTAATTTTTTCGAATACGATAAATTTTGGCTCAATTCTATTGCAAATATCTTCCTGTTATCGTTAATCCCATACTTCCCAGGTGTAGAAATTGTTTTAATTTTTGTGAAATAGTTTCTGTTGCACGGATTATAATATTAAGAAATATTATATTTTAATATTCAAAATCATATTTTGATCCAAATTGTGTTCTGACTAATTAAATATTCTTTTATTCCAAGTTAATTTTATTACAAGAAATATTTTCCCATATACATCAACACAAATTATTTAAGAAAACAATTATCACACACAACTGTATCACACATTATGTATCTATATATGCATCTTGACGAACAAGATGCAAAACATTTCGTTTATTTCTTTTGAAAATTAGAAACACTCCTCCTCTCCAGACACGAACCCCTTGGACTACACTAACTAGGCGGGTCATGGGGGAGAAATTGTTTGGTGCTACTCTTCAGAGTCCGTAGATACTTCCATCAAGAAGGAGTTGACCAAGCTTAATTCTGACAACAGAGTCAAGGCCTGCAAGGTATTTAGGCCTCGTCTCGAGACAATTATTAGAGCTAAGAGCTCAAATATTGAAGGAAAATTATCCCAAGAACTATTTTCAGATGATTTTGTAAAATAAACAAACCCACAAAGTCTATTAACCAAATTCAATTGTAAATTATAACATGTATACAAAACAAAATATTATCCTTGCAAATATAACGTTCTGTTATATATTATTTATTTAAATAAAATTTATATTGTAAATACATTAAATGTAGGATTTCCTAGAAAAAAATAATATTTACTGGGAATTTCCTGTTGGTGTAATGCTCCGGAAAATCCTAAGTAAACGGAAATTTGCAATAAAAACCTTAGTTGTACATCAATTACTTTTGAATAACACCCCTGGCAAACTTCTTTTATTACCTTCTAAACTTTAATATAATGTCCCAAACAGTTTTACAAAACATATGTATATAATTATTGACAGAATCTAAAGGGACTGTTTTTTTAGTACTTAATTTCTTTGTAATATTTGTTGGATACAAACATATAAATTTAGTAATTAAAGTTTCGTAGAATGAATGTGATAAGTTCATAACTCAGAGAAAAAAAAAATTAAAGTAATTCTATGACAAATTAATCTTTGTAGAGGGAAAAAAAATTATAGCAACTTGTATTACATTATACCAAATATACAAAGAATAGTTATCGTTTAAATTGATATTTTATTAATGAAATTACTAGTTTACCTATCAATGTTTATAACTTAAAGGATTTTATTACATATAGGAACCCCTGTAACAGCACTAACCTATTTAATTTTTTGGATTGTTGACAAAATAATATAACATGGGACACTGAAGTGGCTCTTTTGTAAATGCACCCTTAGAGAAGAAGTTGATAAATAAAGATTAAATATGTCTCTCTGGCGTTATTCTTTCTGAATTTGTTTACCATTATTGCGACCTTTTGCAGCAACTATCAATAGGTTTTTTATAGGCATATTACTTCTAATATACATATCATGTATCATTTGAAATAAAAAGAACGAATGATATAGATTTTCAAAAATAAAGATTTAATTTATTCAAAATAAGGGCAATAATCGAGTATTTGTGTTTTTTCTTCAGTTCACTCTGGTAAATAAATTCTGAAATTAAAGAAATATTAAAAAACTCAAAAACAAACTTTGTTTAATAGTGCGCCCCAAGGTTTTGGTTCATTTTCTTATATCTCTCCGATTTTTTTTTTTTTTTTTTTTGAGAAACACTTTATTAAACAATTAAGAAATGGATCCGACATTGTGAGCGGGGGTTTTTTTCCACCCAAAAATGTGGGATTTTTTTTTTTTTTTTTCAAAGGAATACACAAAAGAAGTTTAAATTTAAATATTTTAACTTTGTTCTTTACAACAATGAAAAAAGTAAAATAAGGGGGGGGGGGAAACTAATTTAGTAAGAGTAAACTTTTATTTCTATTTTTTATCATTTATATGAATCTGTTTATAACATTTAGAGACTTTAAATGAAGACAATGTAATATTTTTCATAAAAACATTATACTTTCATGCGTACAACGATTTCATTCTATATAAATATAGAATTCAGTTACAGAGTATATAAAAAATATAAACATGTTCATATTTTTATTTAGAATAAATAGGTAAATGAGATTTGTCAACACAAAAGAAGCCAAGAGTGTTTTTTTGTTATTTTTCAAACAAATAAATCTAGATGAAATATATTTTTTGATGTTACTACACAAAAAACCAACATTGATTTCCCACCAAACTGAGTGTGGATTACATTTGTATTCTTCGATGAACTATATAGTCCATTTCTGCCAACAAATTATTCTATGGTTTTATTGAATCGCATTCTGTTATTGTTGTCCACGGTACAGGGAGCAGTCAGGAAAATACCAGTTGAGATATGACTATTTTACGACAGTAGATATTATTAGTAAAAAAATAGTATTTTTGTAACTTGATGGATCTGATAAATTTAGAGATTGAAGCTCTTCCAAAAAATGTTTTAACAATCAATGACATAACTAATTGCTTCATTTGCAATTACAGTCTATATTATTGTTAGCCTATGGGCTTGCACTTAAAAATTGAATATCCAGTGGGAGATATTGATTATTTTAAACTTTCTAACTGGTATGTAAGATCGTCAGAAGTTCACAGCACCATTTTGAGTATCCTCAAGATTTATTCTTTTTAATTCTCCTTGTGAAAACTGTTTCAAATTCATTAACACTTCCGCAATTTTCAAGCTTTGGAAATTCTAAAAGGTTTTATTTTGCTCAATTAGAAAGTGTTCTCCACAATGCTACTGTTTCAAATATCATTTAGATAAGTAAATTCTCCAGAAAAGACCAATATTACATGGTATGGCTCTTATCGCTGACATAGTTGAAATCTATAAAAGTGTTGGATTTAAAAGAGATTTTTATTTCTGCAATTACTCACCCTTGTTTTTTGAAGTTGTTCTTCTAATAATTTGGTCTTAATATTATTTAATTGTTGTTTTTTTTCCATTATTTTTAAACTTGTTGAAATACATAATTTGAATCTAAATATTTAGGATAAATATAAGAAATAAATGTATTTTATTTACTCAATATTACAACTATTAGCTGTTCGAAAAGCCTCAGATCTCTCCCAAAATTCCTTACAAACATACTTTTTATATACCTCATAAATCATGGACCCTTCATCATTATTTTCTGTGATTTTCAAATCACCAATGTTTGGATAGTCAAGTGAATTGTCCTTATTCTCAATTTATTACCTGAAATCATAATCTAAAGAGTTGGGATCACAAATCACATAAACTTTGCAAAAATCAATTTTACAGGAGTAAACTTTTTTTAGTTCTAACAGTATCAATTAATAAATATTGTACCAAAAACTTGCAGTAGCATTTAATTACGATTTTATTTCAATTACTTATAATAATAGAAGTTTCACTGCACAACCAAACGACAGCTGAAAGAAAAAATTAACAAGTTTGAAGTATCCGATATCTCTAAGTATACAAATATCGGAGCACGATAAAAAAGCCAACGCGGGTGCTATTTCCCCTTCACTAGTATCTGTGCCAAAAAAACAATACAAAGACTGCCTTAAAAATCAAAATATCTTCTTCAACACTTTTACAGCCAAAAGAACCAAAAATTTCCTGCAGTCCTCACTTCAACACTTTCTTGTTTGGGCTGTCATGAAGAACCATTTCTGATACAACTCTCATCCAAATTTGGATTCGCTCTGAACCTTCATCATGGGAGTGAAGTACGCCATGAACACAGCTTTCGTCATTTATGTAAAAAGTCTCGTAAAGTATTATCCTTAAATACTTTTTCATCGAGTTTTTTTTTCTTGGAGCACAGTATGTATTTTAAGTAAATTAAGGAATTTTTGCCTTTTACAAGAAAATTACATTTTCTTTTTTTAATTTAAATAATTGAAATTTAATTAGTTTTTTCAAATTATTGGTATAGAAAGTTTAATTTTTCAATTTATTTTCTAAGGAATTAAATCATCTGTGAATTTCAATAAATTTCAGAAATGTGTTGTAAACTTTTGATTTTTTTTCTTAAAAAATATATTTAAAATTTAATTTTCTATAAATAGCTCTGAATTACTAACTTTGGTAAGGTGCTCTGCATATGTGTAGACCCACTGGCATTTGATAGACTTTACTATCAGAATAGTTTCAGCAGGAAAGGTACGTTTCCAATACCCAAGGAAAGCACCCATTATCCAACAAGAGGAAAAAGAAGTAGGGGGATACCACAAAAACAAAATCAAAGGGATGTTAGTAAATCAACAATATCTTGTAACACTACCATAAAAGATTATTTTGCCAATAAGAAAAAAGATAGTTCTTAAATTAGTAAACAAACTGAGATTGATAGTGGTGGCAACAAATAAATGGATGTTGATGGTGCCACTGATGCCAATTGTGGAGGGACTGAAGCTCTTAATGAAGATGACGGACCAAGAGAAGAAGCAATAGCCCAGCTGAGTACGAAAAAAGTCGATGAGGGCCTTGAGAAGCCAACAATAGAATTTAAATCCCAAACTGGGAAAACATTCCTAATGTATTGATGTACTACATTTTGGAATACATACTGTGCTCAAAGAAAAAAAAACAGTTGACCGATTACTCTTTCCGGTTATACATTTAAAAAGGAGCAATCAAGGTCATTGGCTATGCAAACGACATCCTCCTTTTTATTAGTGGAATACATCCCCAATCCCTTGTCCTGGCAATGCAAAGGGCAAACAATACTGTTATTGAATGGGGAAAAGAAAATGGGCCTACCTTTAACCCATCAATATCAAGCGCTATAGTATTTTCGAAAGCTTATAAACTTAGATCCAAATACTTTTCACAATTAGAAATGTATGGCAATGTGATGGAACATGCCACATATATGAAATGCCTAGGTGTGAATTTTGATCAAGAACTCACCTGGACAGAGTATTTAAAAATAAAACCTCCAAGTTTTCTTAGACATGGAATATGACCAAGGCAATCATAGGACAAAAATGGGGACACACCTCAAACATTGCTCTCTGGTTGTATGGAACTATGATCAGACCTGTTGTCTCCTTTAGGTGTCTAGTATGGGGGGATGCAATCAATAAGAAGAAAGGTGGAAAAAAATATTAAACACCATTCAATGTAAAGCACTCTTGGGAATGACTCATAATTTACAATCGACACCAAGCGCAGGAATGGAGGCAGTTTTGATTATTGCTCCTCTGGACATATACATTAAGGAACAGGCAACGAAATCCAGATTGGGAACGAAGCATGTCTTACGTGATACCTGGGATGGAATGAGTAACCTTCCAAAACTTCGTAAGCATCGATTCTATAGTGATAAAAACAAGTCGTCATGGATCAACCAAGTGACTGAATGAAAAGTAATCGTATTTGAATAAATAATAGTCGGATTAAGAATCCATCTATACGGACTGGTGTAAGGACGAAAACGGAAACACTAGGGAGTGATAGGCCATCACCAAAGGTAATGCATCAATTTGTAATTCAATGGATTCATAGAATAAAGAGGATTATGTGCTTCAAACAGAGATTTTCGCCATGACGCAAGGTGAAGAAGCTCTTCCCAAGTACGAAAAAAACACTGAACAATGTAACAATCAGATCAGACTCACAATCACCAATTGCTGCAGTCTTTAATCCACTTACTACTAGTAAATAAGTTTTTAAATGTAAAGAAACCATCATTAAAGGAATGAGTTGAAAAGTATACATCTAGAATGGTGTAAAGGACTTTCTGATATTACAGGAAATGAATTTGCAGGCCATCTTGCGAAGAGGGGTACTGAGAGCCAAAACCAGTTTACTATTGGGACGCCTCCAAGCTACATTAAGAAGGTAATTCATGACTTCTTTTTCACTATTGGTGTGACTGATATAAAAAAGATCAAGGTATGAAACATGCATAAACTATGCTTAATAAGCCGAAGTCGAACTATATCAAGCTCGGAAAAGAAAAATTGAGACTCATTGTAAAAGCCTACTCTGGACATGTCCCTGTTCTTGCCCACCTAAGCAAGTGAAAGGATACAAGCTCCAAGGGTAATGTATGCATGGAAGAATTGCCAAGTGCATACCATTTCATCAATATATACCTCGCTCTATCTTACGATAGATATCAAGCAATGAATGAAGAAAACGAAGACATTCATTTTTTAAAATTTATAAAATGTAAAAAATATAAAATATATTGTTGAAGAAAATTTTAATGTAAACTAGGTTTTAGAATCTGCTGTAGTAGTACAAATATTCCGTTGCATGGTCGTGTTCGTTGCCTTATATTTGTACAATTTTATTTTATGTATGTATGGGAAGCAGTGATAAATGTTTATCGAACAAATAAGCTGTGAATTTATGAGATTATTCCCTAAGGTTAAATATTTAAAGTTTATATTTTTGTGAACAGCAATAGATTTTTGAAATTTTTTACCAAAAAGTTAAAATTTCACAATTTTTTATGAATTCAAATAACCAAGCCCCCAATATATAATCAGGCAGACTTTTTTATATATATTGACCCACCATATATGTAAATTAGGGTGAAACTGATGCCCTGTTCTTTCCCTGATAAGTCTCAGTACAAAATTATAATATAATAAATTATAATTACCTACAGAAAAAAATTTACAAAAATAAAAATGTGATGCAAAAAACAAACAATTGTAATCTTTGTAGTTTAGTCTAAAACTATTTTTATAGTTTTGTCACATTTTCTTCAATTGAATGGGCATTGTGCTTAAAATAAATATTAATATATTTCAATAAAATTGCACATCTCGTATCTATTTATGAGATGCATACAAGGTACTAAAAAGAGGTTAATCGTTTCGGTATCTTCTTTTATTTCTTATTTTATATGTTTACTTTGTACAATATATATTTTATTTATAATATAGTTATAGAGCTAACAAAAAATATGTACTATAAAGTAGAAGTGACTTTTTGCGCTTCCAACCTGACGAGGATTTTATTTTTATTTTCTAACGGTTATATCCATGTTATTGAGAAAGGAACATCTAAGTATTAAGGCACAAGTATTGAAAGTAACAATAAAGGTTTGCATGGAACTTTTATAGGGTGCAACTTAAAAGTTGAGAGAAAACATTGACATTAATTTCATAAATTTACGAGGTGTGCTCAAAAGGTAATGTGACTTTATATTTTTAGGTTAAAATAATTATTTATTCGTGATTATTTATGTGGTCTCCTTCTAAGTCATTCCTCTCAGATACATACACATGTGCAAATGCTTGACGCACTTGGGGGCACAAAAAGTAAGACGGGGCCAAATCCGGTTAATATGGCGACTTGTGGATGGTGGTGTTTTTTTCTTTTTGTCTAAAAAATCTAACACATTTCGTAATGTAAAAGAATGTAATTGTGTTACTTTAATTCTAGACGTTTTCCTCGTATTGCTTCTTGCAAGTGGTGCAAAATGTTCACGATAACACTCTTTAATTACCGTATGACCATTTTTTTAAGATCTTCTAATGCACTACGCCACGGTAGTCTTACAAAAAACAGTGATCAAAACGTATAAATGCGAGGCTAGTCTTTGGCATCTTCGAAACCATCTTGGAAGAGTTTGTACCTCTTGTAAACATTTTTTTTTTTAATCGGAACACGGTTTCACGGTATGTCATTGTCAACATTTGTTTTGGAGCACTTATTTTCATTTTTTAACAAAATTATTTGATTCATGATTTTCAATTGCGCAAAATCACCGAACACGCAAAATCCGTGCAATTTGAAAAGTCACCTTAACAATTGAACAGGTCTTCTATATTTAAATATATACAACCATAACTGATAATTATATTTTTCTCGTTCTGCTGCTAGAGTTGGACATTTTCTCTAAAGCAGGCACGATATAGAAGGTACGAACTATTTTTTCTATTTCAACATCCTTCATGGTCTCAAAATCGAAATGTGCATGGAGTAAATCAAGGACTTTTTGTCTTTGATACTCTTAGATTGGCGTCTTTACAGCTACTGAAATAGAAAGCCGTAGAAGTAACACTTTGATTTGCACCAATTTGATATATATGACAAATAGAAAATCTATAATTAAAGCTATACATTTACTATCACTTTGTACGACGCATCCTGTCAGTGTAAGACCTTGTTGGATTTGGAGTAATCCAGCCTATATGGCCTTGCTATACAAAAAGAGGGATTTGAGTATATTTTCCTCCTCTCACGGTTACTTACAGCTGATGTTCTTTTCAAACATTCTACAAAGTTATAAGGATTACAACAGTGTCTTTTATCGGTTTACGGCATTTTTACAAACGCGGCAGGTCATATTTGAAGCAGTACTTAATATTGTATTGTCCTTCCAGAGTTATCCATCGAACTATATGAATATCTTTCAATTCAGTTACACCCTAATGTAGGTATCATTGGAAATATATCTACATAAATGACAGTATTTTGGTTAAATATATATCAAATTAAGTAATACATTTGCCTCACACAATTCCTGAACAAACATCTACAACCGATAAATAAAATGAGATAGAATAACTATTTCCATCTGAGTAAATATTTGTTGAACAGTTTGTTGTATACATATTACTAATTGATACTTAGTAAGTATACACCATATATTTATGCTATTTTTTATGGATGTCTTTGTATGCATCCAGTATATCAAATTTTCTTGTTTTTTGGTCTCGATACATTTTTAAACCCCTGTTATTTTCTTCGGTTATTTTCTACCTTAGAAAAATTATTTCCTAGTAATATCTAAGTAAAATTGTAAATTGTAGTACAATGATCTAATTGGAAGATTGCTGATATTGTAACAGTTATAGTCTGGACTGTATATGTCATCAAAATACGCATTAAAAATAGTCAAGAGCTGCAACAATATATTGTCAGCGGTTGTAGAGGGACTGGTAAACCTCTTAAGGATCTACAAAAACTATCAAATAAAACCAAATGATGTCCATTAGCAGAATGTAAAGAAAAATGAAAGTTTCTAGTTTTAAAAACGGCTCAAGGATCTTGGTTTGAGATCGTACGTATGTGTCTTGAAGTAAAGTTTGACAAAAAGTACACAGTATCCTGGAAAAAATTTTTACCTTTTTAAAAAATATAAATGTAAATACCCATTCAATTGACATATTTTACAACAGGCGTCTCAAATGAAATTTGACATTATTCAAAAGCGATGTTGTTACTCTGTATCGGATATAACATTCAACCCAAGCCATTGTATTTGTTGCTATTGCTTGAGGCAAAAACTGAACGCAGTACCCTCAAATCAAACATATAACTTGAAAAAAAAATGAAAAATATGTATTAAACGTTTTATAAAAATTTTAATTTATCATATATCCCATAATTTCATTTTTTGATCATATTGAAATCGAATTATCCCTGTTGTACCTGATCGATTAATATTAAATTACTATTTCTGGATATATTTCAAATAAAGATAAATTAAACTTTCGAGGTGTCAAAATATAATGAATAAATTAATCAAGAGTACATATATATGTATATATGTACCATAGAAATAGAGTGCTTACCTTCAACAAAAACATGATAAAATTTTGAATCCAAAATTAATTTGACCAAAATAAAGGAAAATATAGGGCACGTCTTGTATAGAATCATCTTATAATTCTAAAAAAACTGATGAGTTTCTTAAAAAAAATATAATCAATTCTAATATAAAGGTTGGATCCAGGATAAAAGTATTTAAAACGCCTTCCATGCTATCAAAATACATATTCACCTACGATAGTCTCAATTTCTTCTATATATCATAATTCCATGTTATTTACTTGGTTGATATGTTCATAAACAAATTCAAAGCCATTTACAAGATAATAATAAAAATAATTATTTTGTTCTTAACTCAAATAAGAAATCAACATATAGAGGGTGTTGCAAAACAATCTTCTTTTTTATAATATGTGACAATAAAGCTGAAGAAATAGTAGTGGGGTGTAATTCTAAAGGGTAGATTCTAACATTTTTGGAAATACCGAGTGGTCCATTAAAATTTAAATACTATGAATTTAAAGCTTGAACAAGATATAATTTGTTCATTAACTATATCATTTCAGGAAAATAAATATTATAAACCGATGTATGTCTGAGCTCTTTTTATAATTCATGTAGCCGTCCTTAGCGGCAATGATGGCGTCCAGTCGTTAGTGGAAGGCCCTACACGCGCTGTGGATGTAGGCTTATGGGATCTCGGTGTTTGGATGATGGTAACTGGAGGTCTTTCCCTTCAAATGCTACCAATAGGTGTAGTCGACTATCAGGGATGTAGGGGGCCAAAAGTGTGAAAAAAGATTTCAATAGAGTCTTGCAACAGTGGAGATGGGTTTCTTTCATTGTTATTGTCATAAGGGGCCTCTTAATCCTCAAAATGCTAATTCCATCCACTTTTTTTATTGCTCCCTTTACAATTTTGCGTAAAACACCGATATCTTTTTTACGGGTTCTCATGAACTTAAAGGGATGGTCCTGGGCTATTTTCTTTAACTTTTGCAAATGAATTTTGGCATTTTGAATATAATTATTCTTCCTCTCCAAAGTTTCGTCGTACTCGCTGACTTTGTAGAGGGTGGTCCTGTAAACCTAAAATTAAAAACTATCTTTCAAGTTTTCATGCATCAAAATTTTTAATAAATATTTTTTTTTATAATACAAACATTACTATTTAATTATAAAAATAAATATTTTTTTATCAAACTATTATTTCGTATTTTTTTCTTACATTTAAAATCATTTTTCTAATAAAAAAAGTGAGACAAAAAAATGATATTAAGGCTTTAGTCCTTGTGTACCCTTTCAATAAGTGTTGGAGCCAAGATTTACTCTAACTCGAAAAAAAATCAAAGTTATTAAAGATTACATTTTTTCAAAAAATTATTGCACTCCCCCAAAATATTCTTTAAAAAACTGGACTTAACTTAAATTTGAATGAACAGAAGTCAAAATATATTTGTATAAATTAATAGTATTAAAAAATATAAATGAAGAACTTGAAGTGGCAATGATGTGGCTTAAATGTTAATATCTATAGATATACGATGTGACATCAATTTAACAACTATTAGGGCTTCTGGTAAATCATCTTTTCATACACTAATCATCTGATTTTAATCAAAACCAATGTCAAATATAAGTTAAATAAAAAATAATATTGTAATTACATTATATTACATAAATTATACGCCTTTAGCGTCAAGAACGACCTTGGAAACGGGAGCAGACCTTGATGGCACTCTCCTTTGGCAAATTCCGGAATTCTTCTCGGATTTTGGACATTAAATCAGCTTTTGTGTTCAGGAAAAGCTGGAGTGTTGTTTGACTGCAACCCATACAAAGGATGATCTTGGTGACCAAACACTGATTCCTCCAAGTCAAATATATATATATAACAAACCAGGTTAACGTTTTCTTTACAAAGTGACATTAAGCAGAGTATTTTTGCCAAATGAATTTTCCTCCAGCTGCAACTTGCTCAGTCCAGAGCTTGAGATGATCTTCCAGGGTCTTGATGTACTCAATGGTAGTTAACTATACGCTATAGGGGGGAAATATGGTGGACCTTCTGCACTTATGGATCCAAACATATAGCCCCCCCTGTAAATTTCGTCCACAGCCCTCCTTACTCTTAAACTTCCATCTTGACTCTCTAGACAAAGTATTTGTCTATATTTAATTAGTTTGTAATCTTAACATCACTTTTTATGGTGCGGATCGCACGAAAGACAATATGCCTTATCTACGATTGCAGAATAAAAATTTCTTTAATTCATACCATTTTCTTTAAAACTGACGGCAAACACTTCAAGGTAGTCAGCAATATAACAAACAACGTCGTAACTGTACATGCACAGCTGTTCCAGTCGCTTAATTTCGTTATAAACCAATGTCTGCAACTCTGTAATAACTTTTTTTTATATATATTATTTTTTTGATTTCATGTAATTATCTTTTTGAAATTATTCTATATTATGCAAATAAATATATTTTTTTAAATTGCCTACATTATTTGATTCATAATTAATTGGCATAATAAAGTAGTCAAGCTTAAATCATTGTTGAAAATAAATTTTATTAATTAAATGCAAAATAAATTTCTTCTATGAGCTCAAAAAAGTAATAAAATTTACAACTTTTAAATATTGGAGAAAAAGTTTTTTATTACTTATTATAAAATTTGTTTGCTTAGGAGTTTTTGAAATGAACAAATTGAGATGACTTTAATAAAATTGTATTGAAGAAATGTTAATTATACTCTGATTGAATCTCACTAAATTTTTAATTTTTTGGTAGTTTCAATAAATCTGTCCTTTTGATACTATTTTTATTTGATTAGGATTTTTGTTCATTTTTAATTATTTATCTAATGAAACAGCACATACTAACTTTTAAAAATGAAATGACAATTCTTCAATATTTAGAAATTACACAATATAATAATTTTCAGATATTTTTAAAAATAAAATATTTATTTTATTAATTTCAAATATTACTATCGAGTCAAAGAAGAAATGAAAAATTTGACCCAAAAGGCAATTTTCTCAAACTGTAAGTAAAACATTTTAATTTATATTTTTGTTGTTAAAATGGAATTAAAAGTTAAAGAATGGATTTTAAAATATATATATTTTCGTATTTATAGGTGTGAATTGTTAGAAAATAATACAAAAAGTATCCAGTTACTTACGTCAGTCAATAACTTATAGCTTTTGTTTATATCTAAGTTGTTCATTGCAATCAGAAAATCATAAATACCTTTTTATATCTGGAGTACATGATTATTTAGATTTAAATGTTTTGATTATTTTCAAACTATTTGTAGATTTGATTTTTTTTTTTTTTTTTACAGAACAATCTGTAAAAACTAATTTTAATTTTTTTTTAAACTATTTCATTCCATTTTATAAACACGCAGCTATTTCTTGCTTATTATTTTAATCATAATAATAAATCGTTTTTCCTAACAAATTTGGTTTTCGATTATTTTAAAACATTCAAAATTAGGGAAACAACTTTTTATTCATGAAAAAACTCTCATAACACAATTATTAATTTTTTATCAAAGCTATTTAAACACATCATCTTATATGCACATCACAGCTCGTTCCCAGAAGCCAAAATGTACCTTAGAGGATTGCGTCTAAGGCAGTAGCAAAGTTCCAGAAAATAATGGTGAAGAGGGCATCTCTAGAATGCTATATCTCAAAAAATGTATGGTCGCAATAAGTGAGTTCAATTCAAATTAAAAAAATTATTTGCCGTAGAAAGATTTAAGATTACACAGATTTTTTTCATGTCAGTTTGCATACTTTATATATGTAAAACTGCTTATATTATTATCTAAAACTGTATTGCTTTTTAATTGGTGAAAGCAGTTTTTTTTTTTACTGCGTTTGATTATTATATTACTAATTTTTATATATACTTATCATTATGAATGAATCGTTTATTCTTGTTTTTTTATTATTATTTTAAGCTCTGAAGGATGGAAAGAGAAGACACAAATTAAATTTATTAAATTTTATTTACTTAAATCAAAAGGAAAACAATATTACTTCGATCAGAAATTTTAATGACAACTACCTACTTTTAGTGGACAACAAGTAACTTTCCATAAGTTGTTCAAACATTCTATTTCTAGTTCTTCTTTCTTATTTTCTTCATAAATTTAGATTATATTAATCAATTATAAAGAAGTTTTAATTTGGGAAAAGGTAAGTTAGAATATTTTATTTATTGGAAACTATGATAAAAGATAGAAAATATAACTTTATTTTATTGTAATTCAAAATGAAGTTAAGGTTTTTGTACTTTTGAAAAGTTAATTTATTGTATTTTTATTCAAATAAGCTATACAGAAAACTTTATAATTAATGATTGTTATAAAAATTATTTTTTCACTTACATTAATAATACTTTTTATATATCATCATCATATGAATAGGTAAATAATCTATTTTTACTTAATTTAATTAAAGTAAATGACAATTTCGAAATTTCAATTATATCAATTTTAAAGTTGAGTTATAAAGAGCATGCAAACAAAATTTGCATGGACTTTGGGTAGCTCTGGAACCCAACACTGTCATCAAATCCTTTTCTTTTAACTCTTGTAATATACGGACAAAGCACTTTCATTTAGTCTAACTTTGTGGTAGATTTGGTGTTGATTTTAGATCTTTTTTTCCATCAATGATGATGTGACAAATTAGTCACATACGATTGTAAAGGTTAAACAGTTTTTAACCTCTTATTAGTCTTCTGATTGAACTTTAATATACCCGATGGATATGTCAGCCTTTTTCTAAAGTTGTCGTTTTTTTTAAATGAGCCGAAAATTACTAAATTTCTTACAAAAATGAGTTAACAGTTTTCAACTGACGGCATGCACTTTACGAAACATCTCCTTGACTTTGACACACACTTCCTTCTTCATGGATGTCTTAAGAACAATTATCTTTGTCTTTGAGAGTTATCGTGCTCAAAATGCAAAATATTGGCATTCCTCCATGCTTGGAGGATTTTCTCCACCCATCTTGCAATTGGTATTACTGCCATTGGTCTTGAGGACCCTGATGTTCTTCAGAATGCTCTTCATATGATACCCAATGTACTTGCCAATCTTTTATCATCTTCATTTGCGACCTTAATGACTGTACAGATGAGGCAAAAAATTTTAAAGTTGAAATACATTTTTTTAAATTATTTATATCTACATTTGCTTATGATTGGAATTTTAATCACCAGAGATCCACCTCAAAGCACTTTTTTTTCTTGAATATGATTGGGCCTAGCTCAGTAATGCATTGTTGTATTAGAGCAATATTTTTTGTGTTCTAGAGTATTTTAGGTTATTTGTTTATATGCAAGGTTTCGTGATTCAATATTCAATACTTCCAGTAGATTTATATAAATTTTAATACACGTTAGTGTCTGATTTATAATAAATTTAGGTGTTTTAGATAAAAATGGTTGCTATATATCTTAAAGTTTTAAATCAAACTGTTTATTTTCTTCTATTTTAACATCGAAATATATTGCAGGTTTTTTAATGGTAATGAAAAAATTAGAGTTTTATTCTAATCTAACCTTGTTATTTATACACTCTTAATTGCCATCAATACAATGTTTATACACGAAAATACACTTTATGAAAGATTATGTGTGATTGTAGGGTATCAACAAAATTTTTTAGAATTTATTCAGAAATCGTAACTAATGACAGTATTTCTTCTTTGTTTTGTTAATCTATATTTTTTTAAAAGTGGTTGCGTTAATATTATCGTGACTATTTGAACCCATAAGCCATCAGCAACGCTAATGCCGACTGAAAACACGTTATATAATACAGATTCGGATTTTTCATGGACCATTAATGTGAGTAAAAAGTTATGTTTTTTATACTAATCTTATTCATTTTTGTTGTTATTATTTTTACACAACCTCTCATTTAAAATCAAATATAGGAGGAAAAAAGAAAAGAAACAAATTTGTGGAGAATGAGTAAATATTTAAAAATGCGACAAACTCATTTTTTTTTGTAAAGTTATATAAAAAATTTTATGAATCAAAAAAGTTTTATCATTGTTATACAATAATATACATTTAAGTTTTGTTTTACGCAGTGTTTATTATCATTTTAGATAGGCAACACACCCTTTGGTGTCCATACGCCAAACGTAAGTATTTTAGTATCATGTTTTTGTTTTCGTTTTTTGGTGTTTCTTTAACTTACTTTAAATGGGCAGATTTTAGAGGGATAGTTTTTTTAAAAAACAAGATAGAAATTTTTTTTTAAATATTATTAAATATGCTAGTTGTAGATAATTTATCGATAACGTAATTTAAATATATTGTTCAATCATTTTTGACAGTATTTATTTTAAACGGAAATCTTTCATTTATCACTGCAATAAAAAATAACTTTAGAAATGCACCTATAGAAAGGACCCACGGCCACTCCGTCACCACTTTTACTCCCTGATTTTTACCTCTAATTAAAAAGGAAGTTACCTTCTACCGTATGTAACAAAATAGAAGGTCACTGTGATAACCCTGGCCAACAATAGTTTCCTTGCATGGGGTTTTGTCAAGTGAACTAATTGCATTTGAGCTGTTGATTTCAAATCTGACATTAGTTTTCGCCTATTATACCAAGTTTTGAACAACGTGGTTATGAAAAATACTACAACACATACCAAAAACCTTTAATTTATGAGGGAAATATAATACATTATTTTTCTTTTAAGTAATTTTATTTGCTTATTGGTAGCTGATTTCAATGTATCACTAGTTGTTGGTTATCACATGAGATTTTTGAACTACAGGTTGTTTAAAAGGTTTTATTTTATTCAATTTTAACGCTGTAATCCTTGTCAGCTCTACGGACCCAATACCGAAGGAAACAAGTGTATTTTGTGAACTTTCTTGTTTACCAAAAAGGAAGTTCACCACTTTTAAGTCTACAAAGATTAACTACTGGTGATCGTGGTATTTCATTGGTTCAAGTACTATTTTAATGTATCCCCCTTCATGGAGACTGAGTATCCAATTGGAATACATCCATATATTACCATTGTGTTTATTAAAACACACATTAAACCTGTTTTTGAGCTATCAATTAAGAGTATCCACTCACTTGAATGATACAAAGGTAACCCCACAGCCACAAACAGCCCTCCAATGTTACTGCAGTATACCAAGTGATTGTCGGAATCAAAGAACTTCCACAGTTCTGCATCTCTGTTACATTAAAATGTGACACTTGTGCACTTACTATGCATGTTTCGCTCTTGTAGTCAGGAGGAAAACAACTCAGCAGATTGTTAAGGTAAATTCAAATCTAGAATTAGTTCATTCAATTCAGGTTAATTATACAAAGAAGTTTGACCAAACAATGACCCAATTGTGTGTAATTTGCATCCGCGTCTTCTTCATCATAGAATGAAGCATGTGCTTCCTCATCAATATACCCTAATTTGGTGAAAACAAATACTTCGTTCGAATGAGGAACTGGGCTTATTGCAGAGGAGATGCTAGGGTATGTCATGTATCGCTTGTTATTTTTATTGGATCTTTAACATTTACAACGAAAAAGTTGAAATCATCTCAGCGGTTTGTTGGATCTCTCCAAATCATTGGCACACCAAATTTGAACTCAGCATTTTTTGTTGAGACCATGATCTCAAAGTTTCGAGACAGGTCGTGCATACTATGTGAAGTGCCCATTTTTTGTCTTAATATCCAAGCGGTAATTAAAAGTATATACTCTTAACGAAGGGAGTTATGTTCCGTCTTTGAAGTGTTGTAGTGAAGCATCTACAGATATGACAGAATATATCTGGCTCGCTATAGCACTTTGTTCTCGGTGAGGACAAAGACATGGTTAGCTTTTACATTTATACAGATGTGTTTAGAATTCGAAAACAGCTATGATATGAATTTTAAAAATGTTCAACAATTCCCAACGATTACTAAATTCAAATGAGAGCAACACAAGAAAATGCATCCAATGAGAACTTCCCTAGTATCGATTGGATCAAATAAGATATTTATATTGATTGCTGAAGGAAAAGCTGGCAAACAACGAGTTATATATTGGAACACGGTGGGTACTCGAGTCAAAAAAAGAGAAA
Organism: Lepeophtheirus salmonis; assembly: GCF_016086655.4. Lineage (NCBI taxonomy): Eukaryota > Metazoa > Arthropoda > Copepoda > Siphonostomatoida > Caligidae > Lepeophtheirus > Lepeophtheirus salmonis. The sequence goes on along the minus strand of NC_052144.2, from coordinate 652,551 downwards.
GGTATACATACAGAAAAGGAACACTTGTTATCATAATATCCTGTTAATGTAGACATCAACGAATATTAATAATTAGATAGCACAAAAATATTTATTTCATGGAGCAAATCTAAGTAAATATTCGGAATCAGTAAACCATCTCACCTTGGCTAAGGACCAACTATACGGAGGGTAACTATGTGTGGACTTGGGACGGTGCCTAGTGTCAAAAGTTCTACACAGATAATATGGCTCGATTCTTGCATAAGAGTTACGACCCCCTTCCTCACCAGATTAGAACCCACTAAACTTTTACAGATGGGGTACTTTGAAGCGGAAAACTAACCGGATCTCACACCCAAATGTGGACACACTGAAGTCCTACATAGTGGGTTCATGGGACAACTTGTCAGATATGTTTGTCATCAAAACCGGCATGGCCTTCAGGTAACTTGTAAAGGCTGTGATTCATAATGAAGGTGGTCATATTAAGTGAAACAAGTTAAAAAGTTTTTGTTAAAAACCTTGTCTTTGGTTAATATTATTGAAAATATAAAACTATTTATGTATTTCGTAATCCCTCTCTTAAGTCTATGTGTTGCTGCCAACCCTTTATGTCGAAGGGATGTTGTAAACTATGCCAGAAGACTACTAGCTACAAAAAAGTTTTTAGAATAAAAAATTTACTCTACTCACATCTGTGAACCCCCTTAATAAGACCCTGCCAAATAAATTGAACGTATGGTTTGGAGTCTATGTAGACTACAGTATAAAATTCCTGCCCATTTAAAATAAAAATTTCAATAAATAATTTGACTTTATATTTTTTTCCCCCATTTCCTGAACATTTGCTTTTGGTTTGATGCATGAAGTATATTAAACCACTTAATGCTCTTGATTATGCAATCATGTTTTTAGAATTTATACATAAATATATTTTTATAACATAATAAATAAAAGCAACTGCCAATCAGATTTAAACTTTCTTTTCAATTTACGATTATACTTAATTTTCAATAGCATTAATAAATATACAATTCATAAATAAATTATAACTTTTAAAAGCTATTATTGTAAGAATTGTATGCTGTATATAATTTGAATAGTAAAGTGTGCTCAAGATCTTTGAAATGTATTCTTCTGAAACAGTATTTAATTGTCCTAATTTAAATTAATAGTTAGGTCAGAAGCTAATTTGAACAAAGAACTTTTATCAAAATTTTTATTGAAATTGTCTGATATTTCCTTGTACATGATTAAAATTTGTGTATTATAATTAATAACTTCTAGATATGAAAAAATTTATTTTACTTTTTTGATGACAAAAAAAAACTATCATAATTACAAACTAAATCTCGTTGAGACACCAAACTCATATTGCTAAGATTAACTTTTGAACATAAGATATATTTTGTGGCATTGCCTTGAGCTCCAACAACTATTTACATTACTTTTTTGATTTTACGAGTACAAAATTGACAAAGTAAATTTTTTTAAATGTTACAATCTTAAATAATGTATCATTGAGCGTATCTATATTAATCAAACCAATGGTATTTTTCTCTTTGTATGAATATAAGTGCACTGTATAATGTATATAATTTTCCATGACGTAAACCATATAAACACATTTTGATTTAAGAAATAATAATATAGGCAATATTAATGAAAAATTGCAGGTATGTGCTTCTATAAAAAAGGCATGGTTTCTGGGATTCTTTGTTGGTCCTATATGTAAATTAATACAATTTATTTAAATTTTCTGTATATGTGAAGATTTCTATTAAATAATAACTCTTGTATACTAAAAATAATATTGTTTGTTTTTATTAGTAACTGTTCCAAAACTGAAAGTGCTCATCCGTGATTCTAACATATTGATTTTGTTTTATCTCAAGCTTTTATTATTATTTTCATTTTTGAGACATGAATACATATGAATTGGAATACATATTGAGTAGTTTTGTTTGAGTGTGCTCATAAAAAACAGAGAAATTAAATTGAGGATTTCTATTGAAGTTATGTACACCTATAATTTATATTATTAGAGCAAAATTTGTATCTAAGCACACGCCTAATTACTCCGGGTAATACCGCTTGAAGTCTAATAAAATTTGTTTGATTATTAGGTAAGCTTTTAAAAGAGTTTACTTACTGTGTTAAGAAAGATATTCCCTTACAGACTGTAAAAAGAAAAATGGACTTATTGGAAATGTAACAAAGAAAAACACAAAAACAATTTAAAAATCTACTAAAAAATACTTCGTATATTTTTAACTTAATAGTGTAACATATAATTCAAATATTTGCTAACCGGTGTTGTCATCTTCATATATACCATATTGGAAACTTACGTATACATTCACCTACTTTTAATTTGAAGTGGTTGAATTACTCAATGTAGTATGTAATATAGAGCATTTTTACGTAATGTCGTTACGTATAACAAAGGTGGCTATTTTGGAGAAATCAAAATTTAACATGTGTTATATGTTTATAAAATTCAACATGCTACAGGACATTATGTAATGGTATATAACTCCAGAAAATTTAATTTATCGATTTCTTTTGTAACAAAAGTTCTATGGATGGAGACAATGATTATTTGATGTGTCCAACTATAGCGGCGATGGCCTTGTCGAGGCGGGTTAAGAAGGAAGAGCAGGCGTGGACGACGTGTGCTTCACGATCAATTTCTTGAGATCCACCAAATTGTTGTGGAGCCTTGAGCAGAATTGTCGCTTTAACCCCCTAAAACGAAGTGGTCCATAAGTTTCAAATCGGGAGAGTTAGAGGGTCAAGTCTGCGGGCACCAGAAGTCGACGTTTTCCTCCTTGAGCAAGTTGAGGGTTTCGGCCTGGTGAGGGTGGGGTGAGTCCTACTGGAAGGTAAACCAGTGATCCCCATTCATGGTTTTCACCTATGTGATTACTTTGTTTTCAACACCTCGCTGTACTTGTGAGCATCGAGTATCTCTTTTTGGTTGAAGAAAATCAGTGGCATCACCTTCAATTGGACTTAATGACCCCCAACTTAGTTGGGTAGACCATGTGTACTTTCTCCTTCCTGTCAGCTAAGAAGTGGTCATTTGGGATGTTGTATACCATTTATACTTATTTTTGTAAGCCCAAACATAATTATAGCCAAGATATGGACAGCAAAAAGGACACTCTGCAAAAGCATGAAAAACAGAATTAAAAACTTTACAACAGCCTATGTAATAATCATTAAATATTATACAACCCGTAGTCATTTTTTGCCCGTGTATTGAAAGTTTTCAATACGCATTGCAACTGGAAAAGCCTGTAAGGTGACTGTTACACTTGAGACTGCGTCAAGTATGCCTGCATTTTCTACAAATTCAACTAAGAGTGAGTATTTACCAATATTTCCTAGATTTTGCTTTGAGTATTTCAGTTTTCTGTGCTTACACTATTACTTTAGTATATAGTCAATGCAAAAGTATACACTTCTTATATATGAGTATATAGTCAACTCGTCAACAACTACATTAATTCTTGTTAGCAATAAAAATATTTTTTTAAATAATTTTTTAACCAAATATTCAAAATAGGAGATATGAGGGGAATATGCAACACTATACAAAGATTCAGACTAATTCAATTCACTGCGTCATGCAAAATGCGCCGTGTTATGTTATTAATACGTGTTATACCTCCAGTATCAATTCATATATTGTATTGGTTTGACAAGTAAACTTTCTTAAATCCATTAAGAGGTTAATATATTCAAAATACTTAAAAGAAATAGTATCACTTTGTTACATTACTGACGATTAAATTAGAGTTCCTTATAAGAAATATAGGATTCCTTGTTTCATCCTTATTTCTTTGTGGTGCTAAAAATGTCGAAATTAAAATGTAAATTCAAGTCACATATCTTATATAAAATTGAATTAAGCTATTAATAATAGTTAGAGTTGGTTTGCACAAAGTTTTTGGGACAATAAAAAATATTGTCGCAGCTTTTATCTTTTGATCACTGATTTTTAAATGGAGATTATAAGATACAGAGAAGCAAAATATTCAAATTGAACTGTTGTTTGCTCAAGTTTCTTGTTTTTGTCCAAAATCATTTGTTTTATTCTTTTCTCAATCTTATTGTCTACTTTTAAAAAAAGTGTAAAAATACTTATGAACATGTAAAGAATAATTTTAAGGATTTTACAGTTTTTATTTTTTGTTTTATATGAAGTGGACGTGTTTTATCAAATCAAAACTGTTTGTAGAAAAATGCTATTTGAAAGCAGACACGGCCTTAAAAGCAAAAAAAAAATGGTTACAAAAACCATCTCTTGAGCTTAAGAACCTAAATGAAATTATTTAGCAAAATCCATTAATTAATTTGGATTTGATTCCCAGACACACAGAATATCGCATTTAATATATAGATCAAGTGTGTAACCGTTCTTCTATTTTGGTGTTCTGTTACTTTTTTTTTTCTTTCGTTCATCGTTCAGCAATTATTTATGTTCCGCTCTGCGTTCCAATCATAATGCAGAACCATATACACTATACAACATCAAATTGCGGAATCACACGTGAAGAGGATGCCCTTATATTGGTTCCTGAAATGCCTTAAAATCGTAGTCAAAGAGTACCAGTATGTCATCAGGAAGTGGTATTTCCCTAGGTGAAGTCCAATTACTTTCGATTTTTTGGATTCTTCGTTTCTTCTTCTATACGAGGACTGAGACGTACAAGGGTAGTTTCAAAATTACTTTCCATTGGAAGTAGGTAATATAATGCATGCAATCTTCTCAAAAACTTATGGATACTCATTTGATTTACAAAATTCCCTTAGAATAACATAAACTTCATAATATTTTCATCGAAAAATAATTTAAAATATACTTTATAAGAAAGAAAAAAAATTTCTTTATTTTGTTGAGTCCCGAACTCATGTTATTAATATTATTTTTAAAAAAGGCAAGAAACACTTTAAATAAATACGTTTTATTTTGGTGTTGTTTTTACCCAGTTCACTAACTGCGTTAAAAACCCGATAATCACTTAGAGAAGGTTAGTAATATAATTAAATAAGTATTACTTTTTTATTTCATTGTGTACGAACATTTACTTACGATGTTCCCAATGTTTTTGGAACGTTATCATCCCTTTCAAGTAATAAATTCTTTAATTACATGACATAAGCTTTAAAAATACTGCAGATGTGGAAAATCATTAAAACAAGATTGAAAAAAAACAACAATATATCAGTTCAAAGATCAACTACTCATCTGCAAAATATTTGGAGGAAAAAAATCATCTTCTGAATCTTTGAGTTTACCCTTTGGCAAAATCCACACTTGATTGCAATTTATTTTAACTTAATGACAAGAATTACTTACATAAATTTATAATTTCAAAGTAAATAAATTAACGTTTCTTAAAATCACAATAAGACAATGTTGTAATTATCTGTTATAATTTTAAAAATCTATGTATTTGAATTCCAAAAACCAATTTTATCAAGTCAAATAAAATACAAAAAGTTTTATAAACTTAAATGAAAAAAATTAAGTGAATCATATTAGTTCTCCAGTTATAAAGACAAACTTTTCACCACTTTAACTTAGTACTGAATAAAAAATTTAGCTTATAATGCAAAATTAGCTCTCGAATTAAACCTTTTATTTAAGTAATTTATCAAACATTATAAAATGTTATTTTCGACCATCAATTGATAAAACTTGATTAATCATCAACATCAATTATATTTATAAATTAAACTTAATAAGTTAAAATCATATTCCACCATTTGAGAATATATATAAATAAATACAAAAGTATATTTTGAAACAGTAGACATACTAAATTATTGTTTATTTAAATTCCATTGTAGTAAATCATTATATCTTAATTTTTTATGGTTTAATTAATAATATTTAAGAAAATTCTGTTGTTTTTATAAACTTTCTCAGAGATTAGATAAGATCTTAAAATAAGGTCATATCTTAGAAAAAAAGAATAATTATGAATAATAATTTACACATGCTTCATGAAGTACATGAATAAAATTATTTTCAAGTCATAATCATAGGATCCTGGAAGATAGAGTCATGAGTAAAAATAATGAGTTGAAATAATTAAGGCGACTTGAATACTAATGTTAAAGTAGACACTTTCTTTTGAAAGCGGAATGTTATATTGCAATTAAATTTCGACTCTCAAATGTTTGCTCACAAGTACTTGAGTATTTTTTTTTGAGTCTTTGTAAAATAATTTGGAGCTTATTTTAAGTTCATATTTTCAATACTGAATCTATAGTATTTAGGTTTTTCTTTAGTTTTGTAAAAAATTAACTTGAATTACAGGTCTTGCTATCGAGTCCCGGTGAAGTTCCAAATCTTTGATTTGCAGTTCAATGTGAATTGCAAGTTTTACAAATATGGACCCATGTGCTCCTTCCCTGTTATGTACCTATTCAATTTAATTCAAAAACAAATACAATTAAATAAATTCACCACGTTGAACAGTGTATTTGAGTTTTAGTGGAAATCTAGATTTTTTAACCCTAATTAATATTTTAAATAATCTCAAATATTTAATGACTCTTTTAAATTTTATTGTTCCATGCCTTTAAACAACCCCTTCTCATTAAATTAGGACAATCAATTTTCATAGTTTAATTATTATTTACTGGGATATTTTGGAAAAAAGTTAACGTTGGATAAACAGTTTTTATATAGGGTTAATTAAAATATTTATATAATACAAATTGTAGAGCAAGAAACAATGAAAAACAAACTGAACATATATATATATATTAAATAATTGTACACTTATACTTGGTTTTTATCGCATATTATCTTGGTTTAACAGTTTATTATTTGTTATTTCATGTGTATTACACAGTATTAAGTTTTTATTGTTCAACATTAATTAACTTATTTTATAATTTTTAGTACATAATGACTTTATAGATTAAAGAATATGATAAGACTAACATAAGATGTTGATGCCCATCTTCTTATCAAAAAAAGTATTAAAAAACAATAATTTACTACTTGACATTTAAAACATTAATTTTATTACTACTTAGATAGTAGAAATAAAATAAAAAAATTATATCCAGTGAAAAAAAAATCTAACATGTGCAATGCACACTTTAATTCCTTTTCCCTTTTTATAGGGTTGTACCTATCATGTGGTATACATTTTATTATTTTCAATCTGGAATAACAATGGTACAAAATCTCGGAGGAAAACATCAAGAGATCTCATCTCAGAAAAGAGTAAGATGAGACGGTTGGCAAGAGCAAATAAGAATCTAAATGCACTCAATGTCAACAACAATTTTGGCAAAGTTTTGCTCTTTTATAATGAAAAAAACAGGCTTTACAACAAAACCGAACATAACATAAATATATCAGCTTCAGTCAGACATGTTTTAAAAAAAAAATCACATGTCAATACCATGGTTTTGGACGTTGTGAAGCTACCCTCCTTGTTTTGTGGAGATGAAGGAGTGGCTCGAATTTGATGCTTACATCGAACTTCGGAAAAAGAAGGTACACCATTGGCCCCCGAAAAAAGTTCAGGAGCAGCTTTATTTTAACTGAATAGAGCTCCATGTCATCGAACCGCTAAGATACAGGTCTTCTTGCGAAAAAACTTTCAGCACTTTTTGGATCAACATGTGGCTGCCTTCATCTCCAGATATGAACCCCTTGGACTACACTACCTAGGCTCGTATACAGGAGAGGTTATGTGCTAATTCTCACAAGAGTTTCTAGTCTCTAGAACATTCTATCAAGAAGGAGTGGACCAAGGTCGAGTCTGACAACATAGCCGAGATCACCATGAATTTATGGATTACCAATGAGATTTTGAGGGAATACTACAAGCCTGAAATAAAGATTAGGGATTGGCTTTTAATTTCACCTCCTCCACATAGATTTCTTTTTAAAATAGAATACTTAATCACTAAAATGCTATTTATCTTCGATATAGCAAGAAGTAAGAAATTTGCATACCTAATAGTATGTACAGACTTCTCTCAAGATGCTATAAAGTGCGGAAGAGGATCCATATGAATGCAAATGGAATTGGGTTATAGTTTTGTTGTTTAATTTAAATTATTTAGCAGATTTTTGTTGAGGTGTTATTATCTTTTTTCTTTTATCCATACTTTTTTTTTTGTTTGAACCATGCATAAGAAATGATAATCACTTTTATAATATTAATTCATCAATATTATTTTTAATGAAGTTGTTGTGTTTTTTGGAATGTATATATATGTATAAAAGTTAATGTAAAGGGAATAAAGTAATTATGTAATTTGATAGAAAATATAAAACTGAAACGATAAATAACTTTTTTTTTTGTGAAAATATATTTTTGTATAAAAAAATGTGTACGATAGCAAATGATAAAACCCTTTAAAATGTGCATTCTCCAGGTGTCTCTACCGTTGTTTATGAAAAGTTTTAATGATACAAGATTGCCATATGACATGCCATGAGATAGAGGCATCCTTGGGCATTTCTTTCCACCAGCCTACATTCGATATTGCCTGTACACCTGGCCAAACAAAATATTTGTTCTTGTTGGATCCAGCACAATTTGACAATCACTCAAAAGAGGGCTCGTATCGATTGGTCCAAAGAAATGTTAAAAAAATACTTTCGCGGTTCTTCAAAAGACGTAGAAAAGATCGTCACAGGTGACAATTCATGGATCTATGCGTATGAACCCGATACAAAACAACAGTCCACCATGTGGGTATTCAAAGACGACCCCAATCCAAAGAAAGTTGTTTGTGAAAGAAGGACTTCTAAACAAATGGTCACCTGTGTCTCCGGCAAAACTGGTAACATGGCGACTGTTCCACTTGAGCATCGTAGGACAGTCCATTCTGAGAAGTAAATCGGCATTTGTTTGCCTGAAGTCTCCGGAGAAATTGGAAAAACGAACAAGGGAAGACAGATCATTGTTCTCCACGACAATGCAAGCTCTCACACATTGGCTAAAAACCAGTGCCTTTTGACCGGCCAAAACTGATTGGTCATCCGTCGTAAAGCCCTGACTTGGCACCCAATGACTTATTTTTATTCCTGCACATTAAGAAAAAAATGAGTTGTCCACGATTTCTGTCGCCAGAAGATGTTGTTGAAGCGTTCGAAAACCATGTTTGGTGGTTTGTCAATCGGGCTGGAAAAAGAGCCTTGACAATTGGTTTGAGAGCATGCAAAAGTATCTAAATCATGCTGGAGAATACTTTGAAAAACAATAAAACCATTTTTTATTATAAATGTTCGCAATTTCATTATTTGGCCAGAAATACATATAGTACACTAAATATACAAATGTTTAGAAAATCAGGCCTGTAAGATTAATGTATCATAGTTTTGTTGATATTTTATCATTCCACTATCAAGCTTATTATTATATAAAAATGTGACTAATGGTTAACAAATGTAATTGTTGTAATTTCTCAGTTCTTCAACCTCATTTGTAGCAAGCGTAATTGAGCATTCAGTTACATGTTTCTAGTAATTTGATAATTTAACTATGATTAAAGAAAGGATTTGTGTATAGAAAAAACTACATAATGCAATTAGAAAATGAAATACAGTTGATGCATGTGCTCTTTCTTGTGTTTAATTCATTTTTCTAATACGACCTGCTATATAACATCTCTCTCTAAAGAAAAATTCTCGCCTATCTCTGGTTTAAGTTGATTTATAAATATATAATGAAATAAATAAAAAAATAGCTTATAAATAATTATAATCATTTTCCTGCACTAAAGCTACTTTTAATGTAAAAAAGGATCTTCTTGATAGCATTTTAAATCAGAGGCAGCTAATAGTAACACTGCTCTTAACTCAGGAAACCCATATTTATCGTTCATGCCTTCTCCTCACCTTCTTACAGAGAGTATAAATCTCTAGATATGATGTTAAAATCCTTTACTAGGATGCACACATCAGTTGCATAATTATTTGAATCAATACCATCACGTTCCAATGACAATATATGCATGCTGTAAGTACTATTTATAAGAGAACGCAATTTTTTAGCAGATTTTTTTAATGAAAAATCTTTTCCTTTATATAGTATGGTCCATCTTTATATATTCTGTTGTGAATTCACTTCACGTGTCTGTGGACATCTGCAATATGTACTATGATGAAAACCATTGCTGCACCCCCTTTCCTTTCTTTCTTTTTTCGAAAAATAATTTCTGCATTTCCACATTATTACTATTTCATTCCTTTTTGACTCAATTTGTAAAGTTTCTGTTTACATTTATATTAACTTTTTGCCTTTTTTTAATGAATTTTTTATTATAAGAAACGTACAAAGCATTTTGCATATCTTTGAGTCTGTTTCACTTCCAGTTTATTTTATATGTTTTATTTAAAACATCCTAACTGTAGAATATGTAGATATATATTTTTAGTTCTATAATTTTATAAATATATCCTTATAATGTACCTATATATAATTTTTTTCAATTGCATGCACTATTTTGTTCAAAGTCATTTAATTATAGAAACTATTGCATGAAAAGAAAGTCATATGCTTGAATATATTTTTTTTTCATATACGTACATAAGATAAAATGGACTACTTTTTATAATTAATATGTCCAAAGAGAAAAAAATATATTTCTTATATTTTTTTGTGAATGAATAAATTATGCAGTATCTGGCATTGCTCGGATTTATTTGAATAGTACCAGTCAAGCTTTTATTATGTGCCAATATTAACAGTGTAAATATTGAAGTCCTTGCCACAGTCCTGGGTGAATTAAGAAATAAGCTTATAAACTATTCATTGAATCCAAGCATAATGTTTTAATCAATGTATTCGCCTGTATGATTGATTCTGAGCTCCAAGTGGTGGTAGAAGCTGCTGCAGACCCTGTGATTGTACTCAGCGCCCAGATGTAATATTCTGGGGAATTGAGGTCTGGGCTCTGCAGTGACCATAATTTCTTTACCCAGAAGTGCATTCTTTCAATAATATTGACATTTGAGCACAGATAGTCTGAATGGATAAGGGAACATGAAGAAGAAGAAAATGTCCCGTTGACACCTTGTTAAAAACAAAGCAGTGAGGATTTAATTTCAGGGCAAGAGGTAAAACAACTGATTGGGAATAATTAATTTATACAGTTCTTTAACCAAGAGCTCGAGTACTACGAGATATGGATTTGCGGGACATGGTTTTGTTAGACATGGACTGTAAAAGTTCAATTAAGTCACCGAAGACATAATGAGATACAACTTCATCAACATGTGAAACAACTGGACCCATCATATTTCTGACTGATGATGAGATAAAAAGTAATCTGAAAATTATAGTTAAATAACTTCTCAAAAGCCAGAAGCAAACTTAACTGCATTAACTTGTCTCGAAGTAATATTATTGCAATAACGTTGGACACTGATAGAAAACTTCTGTGGTATTTAGGGCATTACATGGATGGGAACATGGAAGGGTCACATTGTAAGGAACATTAGGTTAGGATTAAGAGTGGAAGTAATTGGAAGTGTGTTGGGTCTAATATTAATTATAAAAAAGACGTTCAATATGAACATAAATTGCCAGTTTGAAATTATGCCGGAATAAACCTTCTATATATTGTGTCTAATAAAAATATTACTGCTGATATGTTAACATCATTGATTGGTTATCTCTTTACATATAAACAACAGCTTTGCTACCTATCTAACACTATAATACTTCTATATATATGTTTTTTTCTAAATATGAGGTCAACAGAAAGTCCTCTTAAACTAACTTTTAATAATATTATTATATATAAGGTTGCAATATATTATTTTGAAACTCTAGTGCCTAGAAACTAGATCAAAACAAACAGTTTTGAATAAAATAGCAGTCTTGTGAACTACAAAAGTAGTCAAGACTATAATCCAGGAGTACCTGAAGGGCAAATCTCAAACAGCCATCTTGAGAAACCTGAAAAGGCCTTGAGGTCAATCCTAGCTCATCAGGAGAACCATTGAAAGGTACGAGGAGACACAATATATTGAGGGCATACCAAGATCAAGTAAACGAAGGTCAAAAAGATGCCCCGAGTAATAGGGGCAAAGATTGCAAGAATTCTTAGGAGGAACCTCACCAAAATCGTCAAAGATTTCAACATCGTTGCAACAGCAATGAGAGACCTGATTAAAGATGACCTTGGGATGTTTCCTTACAAATTGAAGAGGCAACATCTCTTATCAAGCACTTTCACTTTTAATAGACTTGGGAGAAACAATGCCATTCTTCAAAAGCTGAGGACTGGCGCGGCTCCCGACATTGTGTTCAGTGATGAAAAGATTTTCACTGTGGAACAAGCTTTTCACCTCCACCATGATCAGATTCTGCCCGAAAAAGGTCAGCTGGAAGACCATGGATTCAACAGAGTGTAGAAACCACAGTCTGATAGTACATCAGCAACATCCTTGAGAAATGTCTTGTTCCCTGGGTACAATAGCACTTCCAAAATGAGCCATCGACCTTCCAACAGGATGGTACTCCCTCCCACACATCCAGAGAGACGCAGTGGTAGTGCGAGGCTAATTTGAGTGGCTTTTTGGACAGAAACTTTTGCCCCCGCCCTCCATCCCAACCTAAATATTGGATTACTTTGTGTGGTCCATTCTTGAGAACAAATCCTGTTGGACCCCGCCAAGGATTTATACGAACTAAAGGCCGAGGCTGGAGGCTGCCTTGGACTTCACATCCGTGAACATGATATGCGCAGTATGCAAGTCCTTTCCAAAGAAACTTTGGCTGTGGTCAAGACTAAAAGTCACCATTACGAATTAAAGTTATGTCACATATTTTTGGAGCTTGTGTCAACCTATGTCTATAATTATATTCAAATTATGTATGTAGTTAATTATATTATTAGTACTTAAATAAACAATTAATAAAACTTTCCTTTAACATTGTCAATGTGAGTTCGAGGACTATAGTTTTGTAAAAAAAATATATACCATCAAAATGACACCCCAAACTGAAGAGCTTTGACATCTGGCTTCCAGAATCTGTTAAAAATAAAATATTCCAGATAAAGCACCATAGTTGTCAACTTCGCAATTTCTAAATTTGGGCTAAAACATTATTTTAAACCCCTAACAAAATTGTTTATCTAATTTGTTGAAGCTTCTGGTCGCCATATGATAATATTTTTGTTTGTATATTAAGAGTAATATCTTATAGATATTACTCTCAGCTCTCAGAATCGGTGTAAAATCTCACATAAAGGATATTATATCAATTCAAAACAAAATAAAGAATAATAAATGTGCATGTTTAGTTAATTTGTTATTACATTATTAATTAAGAATGTCATCGTTACCCATGTAATTGCGTAGTTTATGCGCGCTGGAAGGAAATAATTCAATTTTAAATCCGTAAGGAGGCGTATTACACGCCATGTTATTTATTTGTTTTTTTGTAAATGTAGAAGATGCCTTCAAAAGGAGATCACAAGACTCACGGTGCCAAAATTCGTGGGGCATGTTGGAGAAAAGCTATCTTGATGCGTTCCTCAGAGGAGCAAAAGCTAAAGGTCAACGATTTCGTTTTTAGTGGCTACATGGAACATCAGGACTGTCTTCCATCTAAGATCTGTAATTCATACAGTTTCTTCTTGAATAAGCGGACTGAACAGGGAAGTTTTACCTCAAAAGCCAAAAGCTGTTCAGGAAGTTTTTAAGTTTTTGGAGGTTATAGATGAAGTCAACAACCTTTCCCTCCACACTAGGGATAAGCCTACCCCAAAATTAACGGCCAGTGTTACGTTTGTGAGAATGGAAAGTCAAACAAAAAGACTCTTGATTCCCCTGTTCCTCTCAGTAGATCTAAAACCATCCTCTAGGTTCTCCAGATCTTTTTTAAATGCAAGCAGGAGGTTGAAAAAAGGGATAACACATACCATCCATCAGATAGCAAGGTCTCTGAACATTCTAACAACAATGTCACCGAAAGGAAAAGCCCAATCTATCAATACTTCACTTTGTGACCTGAGCCAATTATGTTCTGGTGATGTTGTCCTGCCAAACTTCTTCGGATGCCCATCTTTCTTATGGGTGGCACCATACTTTAAGCTAACTTAAGCTAGATCTCTGCTCAAACTTTCCTCTCTACAAAGCATTCTGCCAATCTGTCAGGTCGCCAGACCTTCCAGGTTGCCAAATCTTTGAGGGCAGATCTTGGTAGGATTTTCGATGGGCTTTGATCTTCACTCTGACATTCTAACAGAGAATGTATTTCTCTTCCAGAGCTTCACCTCCGTCTTAATGCGGGGAACCAGTTGCTTGATGCACTGAACAAGGCTTGGAAAGAAGACAAAGGCTACCATTGGGATGCCAAGTATAGGATTGTTACGATCAAGTACCAAAGTGGCAGAAGGGAGATAAATCAGGTCAAGAAACTGGTGAAAAAGGCATTCCCAAAAAACAGAAACTTAACATGGCATTTAATAGGCCAATTTGTTCATTTAAAATCGAATTACGACGTTCTTTAACTTCCAGTGAGCATCAACAACGAAATTACATGAAGGAAGATGACAGTGTTAATTAATAATGTAATAAAAAAGGAATTAAATATGCACATTTAGTATCCTTAGGCTTGTTTTGATTTTAATTAATAAAGAACACGTTATGTGATATTTTACACTAATTCTGCAAGCTGAGTGTGCTATCTATAAAATAAAATCATAATATGGGGGGAAAATATTATCATATGGTGACCAGAAGCTTCAACAAATTGGACGTTTTTTGTAGGGATTTAAACTCATAGTTTTGACGACATTTAGAAATTGCAAAGTTTATAGCTATGGAGCCTAACCTATAATATTTTATTTTCAACAGATTCTCAAAACCAAGTGTCACAGCTTTGAGTTTTAGATGCCATTTTGATGGATAGCTTTTTGGAAAAAACTATGCTGCTCCAGCTCACTGTTTTATATTATATGCAAATGAAAAAATAAAAAATTATGAGGAGGGGGGAGGGAGTATGCTTGAGCATAAAAAAATGGCTTATAATAGTATCGGGTCCAATTAATCAAAGGTAAGCTCGTACACATATTTACAAAACTTAAATTATATTATAGAATAAGTAATTAATTTATGATAGTCCCCATATTTACCTACAAAGAATTCAGGCTTACTAATTTTTAACTCTTATCCTGATAGCTCAAATATTGCTTCTACAAAAAGGAGTTAGAAATTAACTGAAAATAACATTAAAATGTAGAGCAGTTTTTTTTCAGATATGAGTAGGTTAATTCATATAAGCAGGGTCTGGCAGCAAAAAGTGGACGAAAGGTGTTGATTTAGAAATACTTCATCATTTTTTTTAAACAAAGTACAAATAGCATCGTTAAAACTTTTTAAGAAAGGATTTTTAAACTTTGCTACTCAAAGTGACCTTTACATAATGCTAGAAGGACTTGCAGGAGTTGATGGCAAACTCATCTGACAGTTTGTCCCACGCAATTACTATAGAGTCCTTCTGAGAGTCCCCATTTGGGGGAAGTTTTGTTGTTTTCCCTCTCCAAAGTGTCTCACACAGCAAAGTCCAGTCGCTTCAAATCTACCAAGGAAGTGGAATTACATCCCTCTGGAACAGAATACAATTGTTAATAAAATGTATTATTGAATTGTGACGTTCAATACTTGCTTTCCTGTATAGGTATTTTTTTTTCATTCTCCACCTCGCCCACCATAAAAACCAGAATCCTCATGATCTCAATTTAGAGCGTCTAGATCTGAGATTTTGTGCTTCTTTACTTTTTTAACACTCATGATGATGAGATGACAAAATGTTTATTATATTTTAGTGATGCAAATAAAATGGCTGTACTATAATGTCAAGAT
Source organism: Lepeophtheirus salmonis (assembly GCF_016086655.4). Classification (NCBI taxonomy): domain Eukaryota; kingdom Metazoa; phylum Arthropoda; class Copepoda; order Siphonostomatoida; family Caligidae; genus Lepeophtheirus; species Lepeophtheirus salmonis. Next base: position 636,698 of record NC_052144.2, on the reverse strand, counting down.
ATTATCACCGAACTTTCAGATATTAATTAAAAAGTAACATTATTTAACAGACAACATTCTGCTGCCCAAACCTGTATGTAATTGACTTCATTATGAATTATGTCTTATTAAAGAAGACACAACGTTATAAAAGCCATATTTGGCAATGAAAGAATTAAAAAAATACCAAACAATAAATATTAGTTTAATAATGCCTTGGCTGGCAAGGCAATTTATCTGAGATAAAGGAAATTTTACAGGAGACCCAAAAATTAGGTATAAGCATTATATTTTTTACCTGATTTAGGGGTTAAGGTTCAAATGTATTTATTTCTAAATTGGAGGGTGGCTATAAAAATTACAATTTTATTTTCTACACTCATAATATTAAGTTAGAAATTAAATTTAGTTACGAAAATACTATTGAGGTGCTTAGTTTCATCAGTACAAAAAGTCATGTATTTGTGTAAAATTTTGTTCAAAATAGTAAATCTTCCGAAGAATATCTAATCTTTGCCAGAAACTGAATTGAAAATTTTGCTTGTATTTGCCAGACATGAGAACATTATACACAGGTGGTAACATACGTGTGGAAAACTCTCAGGTATTTTAAGTGTTAAATTCGAGAATGATATGTACACATTCTAAACATTAATAAAAATACAAAAATTAACAACTCAAAAAAGTTTAAAATACCTATATATATTCATATAGTAACAGTATTAAAAGTATTGAATATGGAGTATAAAATTATTTTTATAAGAGTTGTAAATAAAAAGTGAAATTGGTGCGTGTATTATTTAATTTCTGGTATAAAAAAAAACCACAAAGTTTTGTAAAATAAAATTTGTAGTCGTCACGTCATTGTACTTTTTTTATTTTACAAACCGGCATCATATATCTAGATTTACTACTTTTGTTGTGTCCTACTAATTTTATCTGTACATTAAATGAGCCACTTATTATTGACAATAAACTATAAACACTACTACTGATAATCTTAGTACTAAGGGTTGTAACTCATAAGCACTTTCAAAGTGTAATAAAATGAAACTGAAAATTAATAAAGTTACTTTGACAATTTGAAGCATATTATGAGTAGAGCTTTTATGATATTTCATTAAATTTGATGTAAGCATCTATGAGATAAAAAAAATAACTGCAAGTCCGACAATGTATCAATAAAGGACATATGAAGAAAGTTATCCGTTTTATCCGTACTATGACACACAGTTATAACTCCCCAACAGTCATTCATGAGTACACAACTCGTTGTTTACTTTATATTTAGATGTTCTCTCTTTAAGAATGAAAGAGTTATGATAACAGCTTTATAAAAACAAAAACGCTATTCAGGTTGCCAACAAAAAACACACAAGCTCAAAAATTAGGATGAATACCATTATTAATATTTGTAGTAATAGTGATTTTTTTTTCTTTCCATAAACATAACTTTTTATAATAAAAGTCCGAACTCGAACATAAAACTTTGTTTTTAATGCCAGTTTTGTAGTTTTATTATTTTTAAAGTTGAGCAATGATCAGGTTGTTATTTTGTATACAATGGTATCCTTGTGGTCATTTGCTAGCTGTCTGTATTTTCTTATTGCCAACTGTTTACTAATTTACTAAGTTATTTAGGCATATTTACTTATTATTTATAACAGGTGTAGAAAAACTAATAAAACCTCTTTTAAAGCTATTTTTTAAAAGCTTGATTTTATCAAAACTAAAAATTTGCGGCTATTTTTGAAAAGATTAGTTTTCTAAGCTTTTAGTTGTTGAATGATGGAAAAATAATTAGTTTATACATGTAATATTGAAGGTAAGAAGGGCCCACATTGTCAATTTAATCAGAGCCGTTAGAACTACCTCTAACAAAAAGACACTCAATGTCACCAACGTGAACGTCTGTCGGGTCAAAAACTGTTTAATTGTTAGATTAACAGGACAAGCCTAAGAAGAAGAACCTGAAATTGTAAACCACGAATTATTTTTTCTTCACTTTAAAAATGAATATGGAATCGGCATAGCTCATGGACAACGCTTTTCGAAGAAATTATTCTTTTAAATTCAATATGAGCAGAGAAATATATCATGTATATGAACTTTAAACAAGATTCCAACGTTTTTATAGATCTTCATAACTGATCAATATTGACTTGTATGGGAAATTCAAAGGTGCTGCTGAAGATTTGTCCAAAACAGGTACTAAAAATGAAAAAGTGTACAAAGCGATTTAATTTAAGTCTATCATGGATTATTCTAAACTATATCCGATATTTATTTCATAAACCCTACTTTGTCTAAGGTACCAAGTCCGATTAACTATCTTATCCTTTCCTTCACTACATTGGAAAAATAGATAAACTGTCTAAACGTGGTCCACTAGAAGTGGACCACGTTTATTTTCTTATTTTTTCTTTTCCAGTCTATCGTCCAGAGATGAATAATTGAGGTACTTGATATTAACAACAAAATAATGTCTTAAGCTAAATAATAGTTTAACCCAACGCTCAAATATTGATCGATACTACGTGAATACAAATTTGTCAATCATTATGCCTTTTGAAAGAAAAAAATTGAATACTTTTGCACTATGCAGTATTGTCATAATAATCATTAATGCCGAAATAACTTAATTAAATTATTAACTTATAAATGGTCACGAGAATTGTCACAAGTTAAAATTGAAATCCTACATATTTTTTGATATTGCTTTGTTACATTATCCATTTAATTTTCTGAAATTTATTTTTGATCAAAAAGACTGACGATTGTTTTTAAAACTTTTAAGACAATGGACAATAACAAAATATGAATTATAATTTATATCAAAGAGTCTCATATATTTCATAAGACACAAAAAGAAAATTTAAAATTATGTTCGTTTTATACTTTATTTGTTACTCGGCTTCACTTTAGATTAAAACATTTTATATATCAAATAAATGAGAAGTAATTTTCCCTTTTTATTGTTAGAGTTTATAATTACCTTCTATTTTCAAATTTCTGTGTCAATAAAATCCGAGCGTGTTTTACATTTCATAACAAAAATAATTCTTTAGATTTGAGGCAAGTATTCATTTTACAACTACATCATCTAATAACAATATTTGCAAAATAAAAAAAAAGCAGTAAAAGGACACACAAATAATATAAAAACATTGCAAAATACAAAAATAAAATTAAATTGATTCCTATAAGTAGAGATGTAAACCCTAAGCTTTTTTTTTAAAGTGCAATTTTTGTTGTTGTTGTCCACCTGAATACTATTTTCTATAAAGCTGTAATCAATAGTATTTTACTCTTGAGGAGAGAACGTATAAATTGTCACCAGGAGTCATGAAGAGTAATGCTGAGGATTTCTAAAGGAGTTATAAGTGTTAAGTCCCTTTGGACACATTATAGATTTAAAAATCGATCAGGGATCAATTCTTGCAACTGTCGTTGCTTCATACAAAATGGGACTCATTTTGATTTCCTTTGTCGCATAATTGCTCATAACAAATATAATAAAATGTTGCAACAGCAAAGTTGCTCTTCGTTAAAGCAGTTTTTATTGTCAGAGTTACTAAATTAACTTTCGGTTAATTTTTTCTTTTATATGGCAGAGGAAAAATAAATTTTGTTATTCATACCTTTTCTTTTTTAAACTACGTATTTCTTGTTCATTATTGTTCACATCGCATCATATGATAAAGTCTCATAAAGGTTGGAGGCTATACAAAAACCTTCTTTGTGCAGTATTGAGCTTGTCCGGTTCAGTTGTTAATTACCGTGGTTCGAGTATATAAGTCTTGAAGGAAGAACTTCGCCATACTTTAAAAATCTCATGGACTCAAATTCCATCTGCGCATTGCTGCTATATCGATACAAAATCGATCCATTTCTGTAGCGGATTGTGACTGTCGATGAAAAATAAATCACTTTCTTCAATTTAAGGAACAAAGATATTTTTCAAAGGCTATCTATTTAATTTAAAACTCATCTCTCTAATGGACAAAATAAATTAGTGTGATTTTATTGGAATAGGACTTTGATAGAAAAAAAATGCATGTAAATTTCATACTGACGATAATTACATTTGTATGGAGGCTCCAAATGAAAAATAACTTAAGAAAAAAGAGAGATTCTGCATAAGGATGTACGATCATTTCAAAAAGAAGTTTAGTTTTGGGAATTACTAAAAAAACAAAACAATTATCCTTAGTAGGGGACAGAAGGATATAATCTGCGATGTAATGTTGTTAACTGAATTAGACCATTGGGAATCACATGGGAAAAGTCGGGTACCGACACAGTGTACATACATGATTCATAAAATGAAGAAAATTGATAAAGGTTTAAAATTAGTTAAAAAAGCGAACTTGAGTTTCATAAAAAGAGTATGCTAGTGGAAATTTTATGTAAATTCAAAACTTATATATTACTTGTCTTGAGATTGGAAGAGGTTCTCTAATATTGATAAGAGGTTTAAGACAAATTATAAAAGGAGTACTATTTCCAAAATACAATATAGAAAAACTGATAGTGCTCAAAAGAATGGGAGGATTTGGATTGAACTCTATTGAAACAATAATTTCCAAGATCTTTGGGAAAATGTTTTTTTTTTTAATTTTAAGCGAAAATGTTCCATGGACGATGGACAATAAACAGGGGTGGGGTTTTGGGTGTTTACTTTGTGGGTCAAAGAATATGATACATTCTGACGAAATAAAAGATGATGACATTAGGTATTTTGGAAGAAACTTGTATTTGGGAGGGGATAATCGAGATGACAGCTATCTTATTTGCGTCAGAATGGAAGGACTCTTGAGTCACAGAAGGGGAAGAAAGAAGGTGGGATCTGCAGAAAGGTCAGATATAGCAAAGAAGACAATCATCAGTGACATATTAAGAGAGTGGTATGTGTTGAATGGATTAGCTGGAGAAGGAGTTGTAAAATTGACTACCGGATCTTTAATTTGTTAATTGCACTTATACAACCAAATAATAAAAGCGTCGTGCCTGATTTTAATTTAGAGTTACCCCCAGCAATTAAAAGAGTGAGAGAGATATTAGGTTTTAAATCGGAATTTTACGGAAACAATATAAAACAATGTCCACTGTTTAAAATCCATTAAGGGAGACTGGAGCAGGATGAAGGAGAAAAAAAATTTAAGTCATTTTTCCTCACTAAAGAGCATAAAGAAAATCACATGTAGAAATTTGCAAACGCATACAAATAAAAGCAAAACACTAGCTTGCAACAAATTTATAGGGAAATCCCTATTAGACCAGCTTTGTACCTTTGAATATAGAGAAATTGCTCCCAATTGCATATGTTTAGTTCATGTCAGAAGGCAAAAATATTTAGGGAGTTGGCGTCTAAAATTTTATTAGAGTTAGGCCTGAAGGCACAAGCGTAGAATTTCCTGTTTGGATCAAAGGAAAAGGGTAACAGATCAGCTTTTATGTTTTATAAAAATGTATTTGGTGATTCGTAAGAAAGAAAAATTTATAAGAAGTATTGATGGCTGAAAAAACATTTAACTATGAATTTAATGGTAGTAGGGAATCAGGATGTCGGACTGTGGAAACTTTTGGGAAATCAACTTTTAGAAAATACCTATAGACACCATTAAGATTGGTGATAGGGAACAAATTTTATTTTTTAATCATCCTATTCAAGGAAGTGTTAACACCTCAATTTATGTCAGTACTAAATAGGTTGTTGTTGTTTTTCGTTTCGTTTTATTTCTTTGTTAAATTTTAAATTGTAGCTGGACATTGGATGTAATATAGGAGAAAAAAAAATCATAAATTTTTTTTCTTTATTGGTTGAAAGTTTTTTGATTCTATTGAAAAACAGCCATACATAATGACTTTAAAATAATTTATTTTCCTTTACCTAGTTATTGATGAATAGATTTATTAAATTATTTCATTTTCTTTATTTGAAATAACTACTTATAAGAGCACAGACAACTGGAGGGTTTTATGTTTATTTCAATTACCCAATGCACTCAAAAAATGGTGATTTATAATGATAAGTATAACTCATTCAATATATATAAAAATAATAAACTAAGAAATATTTATTACCAATCATCTTTATAAAGTGTTCCTTACTTTTTCATGAATCCATAATCCGAATGTTTCATCATTCAATTATGCTGCTTTTAAAAAATTTGAAGAAAATTTATTCCTCCATGAGTTAAACTTATGCATGGAATATATTAATCAAATATAATTATTCAAATTGATGGAATGAAAAGAAATTCGATAAAACATATATCTGAGGATAATATATTTGGGGAAACATTATGTTTTATAATTAATTATATGATTAAAGGACGACTTAATCAAATTCAAAGGAAGTTAGACGTGGCATGTACCCTAGAAATCTTGGGCGAAAACCTCATTTCCTCAAGGAAGAATACTTAAAATTGGTTGTCTAATGACTATTTCGGGAGAACTTTGGCTCAAAACATACGGCCAAAACAACAAAGGAGTGGCCAAAGAAAAAAACAAATAAAGCTCTGAGAGTGCCTAACCAGTTTTTGGAGATCAACATCATAAAAAAATATTTATTAATGGCTAACTTACAAAATCAAAAAAGGATCAAATACATATTTCTTCATTGTTTGTATATATGTAATGAAATATTTTTTAAAGAAGAAAAAAACTTTCAAAATTACAATAGATTAGAAGGGGTTAGTACATAGAAACTAGTATACACCTTTTGTCTTATTAGGAATATATATATGGGCAAAAATGTGTATGAAAAATTAAAAATTAAACACACATTAAGATATTATGTAAAAAAAAATGAAAATTGGACGATTACAACAAAGCAATAACAATAAATAAATTATTTTCAAGTCCATCGCTTTTTTGGGAGATTTATGGTGAATTATTCGATTAGATACTGTTTTTGTTTTTCTTATTACAACATTCATTACTCGTAGTAATTAAATTAATCGATCTTCCATTCCATTCTGAATCCAACAAGGATTGAAAAGTATAACTCCATAAAAAAATCATCAAAAAAGAAACTTTTGAACCCTTTCTCAACTAAGATCCACTGATGACTCATCAATTTAATTCTGATCATTGTCCTTAGTTTTATATTGAACTTTTATACCTTGTTTATTTGATAGCCAAAATGTCATACTATATTTAAAATTATATAATAAATCATTAGAAAGTAAATTTGAATATTTTGTAAGCTCTTAAATATAAAACATAACTAAAAATAAACAGATTATTTTTTCAATAGATGGCTTTCATTGAACAAAAACAATCAGTTTACGCTGGATAGTGTCAAAAAAATACTATTTTGTATTAAAAAAACTACGTTGACAGTTTTTATGGTGGTCCAACATTATAACTTTATATTAAAACCGGACAAAATGTGGGGATTGTGCATGAAAAAATAAATATATATTAATTTTGTTGGTATTTATGGCTTGCGATTGAGATTTTTGTTAATTTAATATTAGAAGCTGGATCCAAAAATATCCCCAGTAAAATTTTTCATAAGTAACTTATCAACATTTGAAAATAAACATTACCCTTTTTATAACTTTATTTATTTCTTCAACACGTTAATCAATTAAATATTTGTATATATTTCTAGACATTTATGCTTAAAATATTGTTTTATTATAAGAATGCATCGCAAATTAATCATCTTAGACTCTTTTTGACATTGATATGCTTCTGTGCTTCTGTGTGTGAGGTAATTTTTGTTCTTGAATGTATCAACTGGTGTCTCATAGTTTTCTCTGAATGAAATGCTGATTTTATTTAAATACATTCAGTGAAAATAAATATATCAAATGGAAATAATAAACAATAAAACATATTATCAACAATATTTCGTTTATACTTATGGCTTTTAATGAAGCTTCATGTTCAGTTAATGTTAGAAACTGATTTCAGCAATAGTATATATATTGAGTTATTAATCCAAAATTATTACAACAAATTGTAGGTATTAATATTAAATATAAGTATTTGATCAAGTAAAATATATATAACTGTAGTCAAAAATATCATAATATAAAAAAATGAATAACCTTTATAGTTAAATTTTTTAATTATAAAAAAAGTTCCTTCAGTCCTTGAGAGACACCAGTATCCCATGGTTTTATAAACACACAGGAGTTATAAATAAACTAAAATTTTATTATTAGAATCTTATAGACTTTAAAGAATTAACATTTAACCAAAATTATTTTCCGTTGCATTATGGGTTTGAAAGAGATAAATCACAATACCTCTTCATTTTAAAAGTGAAAACAGTTGCGGTTTGAAGATTATAATAAGCAAAGTACGTATAAATAAATAATGTGTACATTGATGATAGATATGTCATCTATGACTGCTATATCTTGACTATAGAATGAATGCGCGAAAACTTCCAATTCTAGCTCCCAGAGCTGTTGGCGCGTCAATGAAGATGCATGGAGCCTGGTGGTGTCTAAATGATGCCTTGTTGCCTGCTATTGACAAATGCTGGTTATTTCTGTTAGATCACCAGCTTCAAATGATCTAATTGTTCACGTTAGACGACAGATTGCAGCAGTGAAAAAGTTTATATCGAACCATTGTTGTCCAACATGAACCAAATGATTATTGGCACCGTTTACAATCCAAAATTTTCTTGGTCGTTTTTGAAACGGTTTTCCCTTCCAATTAGTAACATATTGCAAAAGTCTTCCTTTGAGAACTCCGTACTCATCGAACGATAATTCAAGTTTGAACTGACCAAGCACAATTCTGTAATAAAAGGATTTATATGATACACTCACACCTTTACAAAGTTTTATCGTATGATCTAATGTGACCAATAATAAAGAAAATATACTTAGTTAAGCAGTTAGGCCGGAAATAAAACTAACTTTTTCCCTAATTCTTTATATATGTTTGTAAAAAGACATCAACTTAACCATAATTATACATTACTGTATGTTACGTTATCAGAACCACAAACAAGATTCACATTTTCAACCGCTTGGTTTACATTTTATCCATTATCGAAGAAAAACAGTAAAATATGTTGTATTTTCTCTTTCTCCATCTTTGATCAAACAATAATGAGTAAACCAATCATAAAATTGTCTTAGAAGTTTGTTTAGGACAAACTCTTATTTTTCTGACTCTATCTAGTCTAAACGGAATTTACTTTAACAATATGAAATCACAATACTAAGTCAATTTATTGAAAAAATAATTTATTTATTTTTACTACACCTAGTATTCACTGAAATACTTTGTGTTATGATCATTTTACTCACTTTCAATGGAGTTTTTCAAAAATATTTCGTGTGAATTTTAGTTATTTATAGTTGTTGACTTTAGTTTAGTTGAGTTTTTCTTTGCTTTTGTTTTTTTCAAGTTTGATTAATATCCGAATCGAACACTAATATTAAAATAACTATTACATGAAAAAATAATTGTAATTAGCTTAAATTATCTAGGAATGACTTTGCTATCTGTAACAAAATATAAACATATATTGGTTGGTTAATATAAAAGTGCTTGTAACAAAAATTTAATATGGCACATTATAGATATTTCAATATTATGTTTTTAATTAATAAAATTCTTTCAAAAACAGATTCAACTATTTTGTACGTAAAGTAAAATTGTTGTTGTTTTTTTCATTTTATGAAATTTTTCTTACAAAAATACAAAATTTGAGCAAAAATAAGCAATGTTTACAGGTAGTTCAACTACTTAAAAGTTTTATAAACTACTATTTTCGCCAAAAAAGTGAAAACAGTTAGAACCAAAATTTAGCTTAAGCAGAAACAGCTTTATATCGATGATATAATAAATTTTTTTCCTTTTCATCCAATTTTCTAAAATTTATTTAAACCCACTGTTAGAAAACACGTATCAAATCCAAAACCACCGGCACACCGAGGCTCAACAATATTTACAGAACATCCACCTTGAATTATTTATAGAGGATGTACCTTAAATTCATAGAAGCCAGAAGAACACAGAACTTAAAAGGACTTGTCATCAAATCCTTTCAACATTTGGGAAGTCCTGAAGGTCCAATCTCCTCTTGAAACCATTTTATATAGGGTTCAGGTAAACCATCAATGACAAAAACTCAGCAAAGTGTCATCTTCTATTACTTGGCCTTGAATATTTTTTGGCTTCTATACACTTTTTCTAAAAAATTTCTCAACAAGAACCTTGATACTATTTTTTTTTTTTGGAATCTAAAACGGGACAAAAATTAGGATAAAGTATTTTTCTAACTTCGTTAGTTTATTTGCCTTCCCAGTCAAAAATGTAACTGTTTTTTAGTAATATTTCTTGATTATTTGTCAAAGACGTGTAACTAGGTCTATTCAATAAAGCATTTTAAATTCAATAGTTTTTAAAGATAATAAATTTGCTATGAGAAATATTTCTATTGTTCTAAAAAAAAACACAATTATAATGCAAATTTAAATACAAAATAGTTTAAAAGAAAAATACAGTATTCTGCAAAATATTTTTATATTATTCTTTATTCCCCCCCCCCCCTCAAACCTAACAAGTTTTTATTAAATTTTATTTTTTTACATTGTATATTTTTTTTAAGAAGAGCATAAATTTTTTATGGAGTAAATACATTACTTTTAAACAGTTATAGAATAAAAAAACTTGTAACGTAAATTTGTAACACTTTTGAGATTTGAACAAATCACTCTAATGTACATACATTAAGAGTGGTCCATTAAAATTTGAGCCCTTTGAGTTTTTAACTTCAACAATATATAATTTATTAATAAACTATATAATTTCATCAAAATAATATTATAAATAGATGTGTATATGAGCCCTCTTAATCATTAATGTATCTGCCCTTAGAGATGATGATGGACTCTAGGCTGCGGTGGAAGGCCAAGTACCCGTTGCAGATATAGTATTCTTTCATGACGTCCCATTTTTCGCTGACATTGACTTTGAGGGCCTCGGTGTTTGGATGACGTACACTGCAGGCCTTCACCTCGACATGTATCTAAAAGATTTAGTCGAGGGGGTTGGCATTAGGGCTGTAGGGAGGTCCAAAAGTTTCAAAAAAGAATTCAAAAGAGCTCATCAGACTACTTTAAATGAGTTTTGCAACGGAAGAGATGGGTTTTTTTCATTGTTGGTGTCAAAAGTACCTCTCCACTGACACAAGGCTCTTTCAACCCATTTTTTAATAGCTCCCAGGACAGTCTGCTTTGAAACACTGCCATCTCTTGCAAGGGCCCTCATGCACTATAGGGGAATGGACTGGGTTGTTTTCTTTCACTCCTACAGATCCACTTTGGCCTTTTTGAAAGAGCCTTTCTTCCTCTCCAACGTTTTAGACTTGCAGAAGGCGTAGACAGGCATAACAATGAAAACAGGGTTTATTTTTTGTTCACTATTACATATTTTATTTATTTTATATTATTCTCTATATGAAACAGAAGACTTAAAAAAAATTTCAGCCATTCCCTAGCTTTACCAGTATTTTTTCCTATCAAGAAGAATTGTCAAATTAAAACACTTTTTTTTAATTCATTGTTTTGGAAATAAAAATGTAGCATCACAATTTGTACAATAACTACCAAACTAAAGAAACAATTACCATGAAATTTTGACAGCTGCCCTTTGAAGGTTGGTACACACTAAAAAAAAGATTACTTTGAAAAAAGAGGTGCTATTGATGCGAGAGGCCCTTGACTTTTTTGCCTATGAGTAATGTTTGCTATTGTTAGTGAGTTTTTAAAGGTTATACAAGTCGATTTTTTAATCACAAATTCCAATATCATTAGACTTGTAAAGTGATGATATCTCCCAAGTAAAGAGAGAAAGTTCCAACAATGAAAAAAAAAATATCAAATTTGAATTCTTAAATTTAAAAAATTGTACTCAACAATATTTTAATGAGTATATAACTACATATTTCATAATCTTAAACTATTATATTCATTATATATATGATAATATTTCGTACATTTTGTTTTAAAGTTAGTTACTTGATATGCGCCTATGAAATGAGACTTTCAGCTATTGGTCCCTAGGTGTCACCAGTTAGACATTACAAACCGGTTCAAAAATCTAAATGTTTATTTCATTTATTGTTTGTATAGTTTCATTCAACAACGCACTTTTTTCGCAAATAAATATGTCTTAAGTTTGTCCTACAAACTACAATGTGCAGTCATTATTTTGACGTGAGAAATGGAGAGCGCAGTCAGCCACCAATAAAGTTTGAAGACTCCGAATTGCAAGCCACTACATTCTACAGCCCGCTCAAACTGTGAATGGTGAGATCGCTACCAACATCTATTGGCCGATTTGAACGATTCTATACGCCAAAAAATGCCCAAAATATGAATCCAGACTTTACAAGGTAATTTTCCGTGATGACAACGCACCACCGCATTGCTCTTAAGCCACCCTCCAGTTTGTCGAATCCTACAACCGGGAGCCTCTTGCTCATTTGGCTTTCTCACCAGACCTGGCACATTCCGAGTATCACTTGTTTGCATCGATGGGCCACACACTCAATGATTTACACTTCGAAAACACAAGCAAGACGTAAATAAATGTAAAAAGTTTTTATAGCGCTGATTCTCTAACAAAAAATCACGTGCAATTTAGGTTTTATCAATTTCGTTCTGGTAATTTAGAGGTTAAAGATACACTACACTCGCGAAGGTTTATTATAAAGAATGGGAATAAAATATTATAAATTGCCAGGGAGATAAACAATAATAATCAAAAAAAAAAAGTTAATTAAAATTAAGGATTGCTTTCTACTACACCTATACAAAATTTAAATGATGTAATTATTATAATTGATTAAGATATAAAAAGATGAATGTTATACATCACACAAGTCAGTATTATAAATATGATAAATTCACTTTTATAGACCTTTTTAAGGTCTTGATCTTGCTAAAAATAATATGATTGATGTGATGTGTGACTATATAAAAGAATATGTATGAAAAAATAATGCGAGGACAATAAAAAAACTGTTGCAATTCTCTCTTTTGTACTGAGAGTTATAATCTCTTAAATTTTACCTCACTAGAACATGTATGAATTTTGATAAAATAAGTTTAACTGAAAGCACCATAATCAATCATTTAAAGATATCCATTAAAGGAAAAACAAAGGAAAATTGACTGTATTACAACAGCTATCATTAACATGAGCCCTTAGTAGAGTGCAAAACTTTACTTCAATTCATTTGTTCTCAATAAAATACAATTTAGGAAGTCAAAAATGTGCCAAAGTGAACAAGTTGAATTAAATTAAATTGTATTTCTACTGCATTCGTTCTTTTTGTTTTTAAAGCCCTATAGTCCTACCTTTATTTATAATTCTGAGATACAAACATTGTTATTGAATATAACAAAATCCTTACACCTAACTGATATGTGTTAAAGAAAAAACAAAAATAAGAAAAACGACAATCAAAATGACAGCTTTTTTCTTGTTTTTTCTTTTCCATACAAGTACCCAACAGTCCGAATTAACGACCATTGTCAGAAAAACGTCAAGTTCTAACCCTTAACACCTTCCTAATTTATTGATATGGATTTCTAGTTACATCTGCATAAATATATTATAACTTGCACTTTACTAATGATGGCCTCCACCTAAAAAAGCTCTGGGAAGATTCAGATTTGTGGCCACTACCCAATAAGTTTCTGATGTGGAGACGTGTAGTTGTTGTTTTTTGTTTTTTTCTTAACACATTCTTACTAAATGAATAACTCTACCAGAATATGTGCTGACGTTTCTATTTTTCTTGCTACAGAATGTGCAGAACTGCATTTATCCTTTAATATTTGTAATACAGCAATAAGGAAAGTATTTATCTTCGTTATTTTAATTTTAAAGGGAGAGGTTGAGTGTTGGCTGTAAGTTAGTTGTACAACATTTAATTCAGACAAATAATTACGATGACAGATTCCACAACATCCAGAACGACAGATAGTTGGCCACAGAGAGTTCAAATTTCCCCCAAGTCTTTTAAAGCAAGTTTTCAGCTATCATCAGAACCCTTGGGGTCATTAGGAGTAACAGCAGTGTCATTCTTCCCATTTTCTTTGAGCAAAAAGAGAGGGTGGGTGTCGAAATGTACTGTGAACTCCCAAGTGATACCTTGAATAAAGCTGTGGGTAATGGTGTCAGGTTACTGTTTCTGCACGATTTGGCCCTACTCATCACTCTTAAAACTCGTTAATAGAAGAAAAGGTTCCATTTTGAGACTCCGAGACCACCTGGCCCTCTTATTCCTCTGATATGAATATCATGGACTACTTCTCTAAGGGGTGTTAGCAAGGCAGGTCTCATTGAATTCACACAACAGTATCGACTTCTTGAAGGTCTCCTTCAACAAGTACTAGGACAAAGTCTCCACCGCGGATGTGGTCAAGCCATCCAAATATTTTAGGTGTTGTATGGAGCGAATGATTAGTAAATATGACACACAAATTGAATGAATGTTTTTTTTATTAGTATTAAAATTCGTAAATAAAATTGCTAACCTTCACTGTCTTCCTGTATCGAAAGAACCGGACTTAAACTTCATTTTTATACATAAATAATAGTTCTATATTTGATATGAAGAATAATTTTTTTAAAGGGATTATTACTTGTATTCAAACACAGGACTAAGACTTAACTGGACAGTTTCAGTATACTGTTTTTAGTCTTCACTAGGGTCAATACAGCACATATTAGCAAATATGATACTTGAGAAATTATGAGCTCGAAATCTATATTAAGAAGTATGTTTCGTCTCATACAAGATTAAAGAACTACAAAAACTAAGTAATTAAGTATTATTTGTTAATTAAAGAATCATTATACTCTTATATCATGTATACTTATGTAGAGTACTGCTAGACCATTTGATTTTCGGCTATACCTATCTGATTTTTAATGTGTATAGTGCAGATAAATATCAATTAGCTAAGTGTAGGAAAAAATAATTGATTATTGAAGTAGTTTAGCTGATTTTTTTTGACAATTTTTAGTAATGTCAGGAATATAAATAAAAAATTTCGGTACGGATGTTCTTGAACAACCTTGTATATGTATTGTGTGCCAGAAAGAGATAGTTTCAGCTCTGTAGTTTCATAATTTGCTCAAAAGTAAAGATTGATATTGCGTTTTTAACCTTGTGTGCATCTTTGGCCTTCCATCTTGACCTCGCATTTTTTGCAATATAAAGCACCTTTTTTATAAATACATAATAACTCATTAAAGTGCAAAACCTCCGCTGAAAACAAAATTGAATTATATATCCCCAGTTTTTCTAAAATTAACGTCGAATGTAGGTTTTGTGATACTTTGGTCTCTCAAAATGTATTGCCTCATTTTTTGACCATATATAATTTTCGTACTTTTTTTGATCAAAATACATCGGTAACTTTTGTCGTAATCCTATTGACTAACAAACAAAGAAGAACAAATACATGCCTTTGTTGTTCAAGGCAACAATGCAAAACACTTTACGTTAGTCATAAATTACTAAGCATCTGAATTTACAAGGACATGGAATCTTGTTAATAGAACCTTGCTTATAACAAATAATTCGTTCTTCCATTAAATAACAATTTTAGAAGAGAGTAATAATTATTTTGAATCAAATGATCATGAACTCGCAGACAACCAATTCATTTTGTGATTTGATTAATATTTCGCAAAGCTGTAGAAAGGTTAAGATATTATGTGAAAGTTTTATATTTTTATGGGTGAAACTTGAAAGAGTGCTCCAAAAGTAATGGATATGCATGGCTCAATTATGTCAAAGAAAGAGGTAATTTTTTTTATAAATAATTTCCTTACACTTTTTTATATTTAATTTCCTATCCTATATCTACTTTATGAGTGAGTACGGATGAAGGAACTATTATTAAATCTCAGCAAAGAAAGAAATTTTTGAGAAAGTATCCATAACATAGTTATTATTTTGTAAGTTCCGTCGTAGTTTATCATATTTCCCTTGTATTGGAGATGAACGTCTATTGATGAACCTTTATTTTTTATAGCTAACTTTACATTATGTTATTCTTGTTTCACTGAGTAATAAAAGTAATTAATTTTTGTAATCTAAACAGTAAAAATATAATACAAAGGATATGTAAAAAAGAGGGAACAGTTTATTCAGATACCGGGCCGTGCAAAATTATTTACCGATGATGTAAATATACTTTTTAAGAGGTTTTGTGGCAAACAATATGATTGTTTCGTATTTTTACTGTTAAAATAAACAAAAATCCTTCCTGTGAGAGCGTAACAACTTCCACACGTGAGACCATGTCCAATCAGGAAACAAAGAGGATCAAAATTGCAACCCTCCTCCGAGCCGGAGTGCCTCATAACAACATTAAAGAACAGGTTGGGTCTCGTTGAAGACAATTTACAACGTTTCCAAGCGCTTGGAGGCTGGGGGTGATCTCAAGCATTCCCCTGGGGCTGGCAAGAAGCCCACTGTCTCAACAAGGCAAGTAAAGGCAGTGTTCAAGAGAACTCCCAACAGGTCCATTGCCGACATGGCCAGAAATATGGGAACGTCGACATCAACTGTTTCAAGGTTATTGAAAAGGGCTAGAGGAAAGTTCCTGAGGCGTACTGAACGTCCTCTGCTAACTGGACGTCAGTGAGAAGTCAGACTTGAGCGTGCTAAGAAAATCTTGAATGATATCAAGAGCTCATCTGGACGCATCATCATTTTTTCAGATGAGAAAACTTTTACGGTCGATCCTGTTTTCAACAGGCAAAATGACTGTGTTGTGTGCTTTGGAGATCTTATGGGAAGGCCATGAAGCCGGTCTGGTTCCCCACTGGTAACTCAGATTAACAGCGGAGGATTATGTGAAGATTCTGGCGTCCAAGGTTCTTCTGTGGATCAAATCCATAGTCGGCAACTCTTCTTGAGTTTTTCAACAAGATGGAGCACCCGCCCACGCTTCCAAGAAAGCTCAGGAGTGGCTCAAGGACAACATGAACTTTTGGCCAAGGACTACTGCCCCCTCAGAGCCCAGATCTGAACCCACTAGACTTCCCTATCTAGGCGCACGTGGAGACCAAGGCCTGCAAAAAACGACACAAGAACATAAATGCCTTAAAAGCTGCTGTGAACAAGGTCTGGGCCTCCATGGACGCCGATTACATCCAGCAAGTATATGGCTGCTTCAGACGTCGCCTGACCAGTGTCATTGAGTCAAATGGTGGCTACATTGATTAAATTTGATCGCAAACTATTTTATTATTCTAAAAATGTATGAATAAATTGTTTCTTAAGTCATTCAAATGTCACTATTGTCCGCGATATGTTCTGAACAAAACTTGATAAATACTTCTGCACGGCCTGGTATAAAGTAATCTTTATATTATTACAACAATAATTATTATTGCGCTATAAAAGCTTATTTTTTCCAATATTACACAGAATAGGTGAAAATAGTTATTATTTTTTTCTCACAATAATTTTATTTATGTATGGAATTATATATTTCTAAATCTGAGTGTTACTATTGTTTGAAATTATTCAATGGTTATATCAATCAATAATTTTTCACAAATTCCATTTGAATACGACTTCTTGTCAAATATTTTAATTGTTTTTGTAGTCAAAAACGGTTGTAACAGTTATGTAATATTGTATTGAGCTAGAATTTTTTTTAAATTAGACTTTTTTTAAGTAAATAACTAGACTTTCAGTGTAATTCAAGTGACATTCTGATTCTGCCATCTTTTGTGCATAAACAAGCTTTTATAAAGATTACGCCATCTTGTCATCATGACTGATCAAAAAGGCAAAAGGCAGCACATTTCAGATATACTAAATGCTGAAGCAAGGCATACATGGGGCTTCAAGTACACATTTTGCTGCCCAGATTAAATTTGATTGTTCTATTTTTTCTGTCCCAGTATCCCTACAAAAAGGAGCACTTTGTGCTTTTTTACAAAGCAAAATATTTTAATAAATAAGACATGTTCCATGTACAAATAAGAGACACACTTTTTTTTTAGTTTTAAAGTTAAATTTCAGAAAAAATGTCATTGCAGGGATGATTATAAAAAAAAATTAAGAGATTTCTTTATATTTATAGAATATATATTATCTTTGAAATTTAATTAACTAATAAAAAAAACATTTTTTCTAATAAAAAACCTTTGGTTTTTTAATCCTTCATTCTACTACTAATTTCCTAACTTTTTTTTTTTTCTAAAAAAAACTTTTGATCATTAAAAAAATTATTTTCTCTAAATATATTTATTAATTAATTTTAATTGATTGGTATGCGGGCATTTATCAATGAAATAAAAAGTATATTTAATTAAGTGTACTTGTAGTTTATATATTTATGTTATTGTAAAATTGTTTACTGCTTGTTTATTGATAAATAATTGATCTTGCGTTAGTGAAATTGGATATTATAAACACCAAGATTTATAAGAATGCTACTTATTCTTTTGAGTCTATATTTTATTACAAAAACTTTTCAGTATTCCCTTATAGCACTTAATCTGATTAAATAAAATTCTTTATTTATCTCGATAGGATTTATTTATATATTGAGGTATTTTTAAATCGAGGTTTAGTGAATTGAATTATTAACTTTTTTCTTTTATGTCATTAGTTTGTTTTTCTTTTGTTTTCTTGGATTCTTCCTTTTTTTGACATTGTGAAGAAATGTTAAATTGTACCTATTATTTTATAGAATACAAGCAATGTCATAAAAATTGATAAGCACTTATTTGATTTCCAAATTTCGGAAACCTATTTAATTTTTCGAAGAAATATGCATATTTAAAACAAAAATATAATGTTATTAATAAAAAAATCTTTATTAAATTTTGTTAAATAATATGAAGTTTCGATAATATATTGATTTTAAATGTGCAATTAACAAATTCACTTATCATAAAGATAGGCTGTCAAATAACCAATCGATTATTAACATATTATTAAAAATTCAATCATAAACTGTAAAAATGTATTCTCCCACAAGAAAAAACGAATTATTCCATTGCAAATGGCCATTTTAGAAATAGCCTTAAAGGGGTAAAAGTGAAGCCATTTTTATTTGTTATTTCTTATTCTCCTAAAATAAAATGTATTTGTACAATTAACTCTACAAACAATTTTTATACTGTGATACTAAGAAACTCAAATAATTAGTTCATTATAATAAATTAGTTTTTACGTTCGATTTGTGACATGTAAATGTTTTTATTAAATAATAATATTATAAGTATAAATGATTATATGTAATACTTTAAAAAAAATGAAAATGATGAAGACGATTAATCATCTATTATTTGATGACACTCCAAAGAAAAATAAGTGTTAAAAAATGAAAGGTGCACACAAAAATCGATAAATGGGAAGATAATCCATTCAAGTATATTAAAAATTACTCATACGAAATATATAACTGGATTATGGTCTATATAAGAGGACTTCTATTTAACAAAAGATAAATATTAAATGGATCAAGAAATATTAGGTCATTCCTACAAAATCTAAGTGATTTATGTGACACTTGAACAGGACCAGGATATCACGGTTAATGTCATTTATGATTGGATTTCGTATAAAAAATATAATGAGAATTTAATGTATTATAATAAAATTTATTACTTTTTTTCTATAGATAAAAAGATTTATTTATGCAAATATAGGAATTCAATTTGGCATAGGGAATATTTTTTACACATTATACTTTACATTGCCCTCAGCCTTAAATAAATAAGTTATTTTTAAATAAAAATGACTCCAACTAAATTTTCTTCAGAAAAAAAAAATGTATTACCATAATTTTGTGATTTTTAATATTATTTTGTTATGTAGGTATTTTTCGTCAGATCAAAATAAAAAAATTTCCACTTTTAATATAATTGTTTTATTGTTACTTTATAATTGTTATAATAGAACTGTTTTGTATTAAGTTAAAGAAAAAAATAGTATAAATAGAAACTTTATTTTAATAATACATGTATATTTGATATGACTAATTACTACTTAAAGGGGATTATTACTTATATTCAAACACCAGACTTAGTTTTAATTGGACAGTCTGCAGTTTGGAGTCTTAACTATGGGCTGACACAATACACGTTAACATATATGATACTTGTGAGGTAAACAATTCAAAAAACTATGTTAAAAAGTATGTTTCGTGTCAACAAGATTATAGAAATACAAAAACTAAGTAATTAAGTATTATTTTTTTAATAAAGTATCATTACTCTATTTCATGTATACTTATGTATGTTGTAGAACCATCTGATTTCCGGCTATATTTACCTGATTTTTGATTAATATAGATCATAAAAATATCCTTTAGCTGATTTTTCCAATAGTTTAGCTGATTTTTGAACGATGTTTAGTAATGTCAGAAATATAAATAAAAATTATAAATTTATTTGTGGGATTTAAATTGAAAAAATTAAAATAATTAAATTTGAAAAAATAGAAAATGTAATAGTTCACAGCTCACCCAGAGTCAGATAAACTATATATCAAGCTTATCGAAACAATTTTCTAGCAATAAGATTACTCTATAAATTTAGTTTCCCTCTTTTTACCAACTAGGACCAGTTCTTACGGTAAATTGTTATGAAATAAAAACAAATGTGTAATGAATATCTTAAGATTTTTTGGGGTTGATCTATTATTTATATATGTATAATAAGAATTACTTCTGGACTTGAATTTGGTTTACCCTTTATGATCTAAATATAGATTTAATTTAAGAAATAAACTTTTAACTATCTTATCACGGTTTCATAAACGAAATGGCCTTATTATAATGTCTAAAAAGTATATAACATATGATACCGAAATAAACTACTTGATCTTGGGGTATTAATTGAAAAATATAATGAGTTAAAAGAAAATGAACATTGTGAAGCAAATTAAAAGAAAATAATAATTCATTTAGATATTTATTTTGAAGATTTTATGAAAAATGCAAATAAGACTAAAGCTTTTTTTTTTTTAATTTTTAAATTAAAATTTTTTCAAAAAAGTTAATTGTTCTAATTTAGATTCTCTCAAAAAACTAAACTTTAAAATAAAAATCAAATTTTGTAGAGAATTCCTCCACCAAAAAATAAATACAAACATCTCTGGCTCTTTTAATAACAGATTTTAGGGACATTATTTTCTAATTAATACAGCACCAAAAATTTTATAATGCGATAATATGTACATTTTTCCCTGGAGCATTCTCAAATATCCCACTAAAGCTTTGAAAAATGATACATATATTTATAGAAGCCCTACAAAATTAAACCTCTGTAAACCATGAATATAGTTATAGTATTTATATAGTTGATTTTGTAAGTAAATACACCTGATTTTGCTTCAACCCATCTGGTAACACTATTTAAGTAGAAATAATAAACCATTGGACTTAAGGAGACTTAATTATAAGTACCAGTGTACTTGACCCTATTTCTGATTAGATTTTATTATTGATCATAAATCAGTATTAGTAATCGGATAAATTCACTCTCAAAAAAATTTTCAAGGCCTTGTTTTGGCTAAAAAGCATGCTTGATATAGTCTTATTACATAAAATTATAACAAAAAATAAGCAAAACATAAAAATGAAAGTATCTATTTTTATCATGAATCTGTGTGGATATGAATTTTGTGCGGCCATTGTAATGTATTATAATAAATTTCAAAAATAAAAACTATTTTATGAACTTCAAATAACATAAAACCTGAACAAATTATCTTGATGAGATCTCTATATTTTATTTGTTACAAGCAAAATCAAAATCTATGAGTAAAATTACAAAAATTTTCGGCAATAATTTAGCAAGGAATGTTGTAACTTGTTTTTTAAGTTTCCTTGCTATATAGCTTTTATTACAACTGTAAAGAGGAACACAAATCTACCAAGGTTTTTGCATACTTGCAAAAACAAAAAAGTATCAGAATAATGTCTTTGAAAGATAATTTTTGTTAACTCGTTCAATTTTTTCAAAAATTGCAAAAATAAATTAATAAAATGTTCTGAAAATTGAATATACTTTGTGTGTGTAATGTTTTATTCTAAAATGTGATGTACCCAATACATGGTTTTTTTCTTTTAAAATTTGAAAATTGACATTGATGAAACAAAAATAAAAAAATTGAAAAAAGTTGACAAAAATTGCAGAAAAAGAAAAATATTCCAATTAACCATTAATTTTTATATGACAAATTTATATACAAACGAATTTCCAAGCAAATTTTTTCAAACTTTAATTTATATAAGAATCCAATCTTTCATTGGAAATCCTTTTTTTTTTCACTTGAAAAAACCAAAGTCCAATTTTTGACGATTTGTTATTTTACTCATGACTTTTTTTAATTTAAAAAATATTAGAAAACGTCTTGTTATCTATAGTATTAGTTCGAGACGCAAACACTTTTTTTCTTAACTGAACCCCTTATCTAGTTTCATTGAGATCCAAAAATCTACTTTTCTATTTTGGGTATAGAATAAGCCATCTTTATTTGACCTCCCCCCCCCCCCACCTTCTGAAAATTGGTACCTCATTCTTCCAAAAGAGGCACTCACACAAAATTTCAGCCTTATAGATCCAACGGTGGGGTCACCCATAGAGGACACAAACATACTCTATTATAAACATATTTTGAAAAGAGAAATGAAAGGTTAGATGATTTTTACATTTTAAACGTTCCGATATTGGAAATAACGGTCTATTTTTTAAATCAATGCAAAAGCCTTAGATAAAGAAGAGTAAGCCTTTTTGAATATATGACAACAAGTCACAGGGTGCACTGAAAATAATACTCACTGATGTCTATCATAAACATGTTTTGATTTAATGAAATATTGCAGACGTGTGCATATGGCAACAGACGAATATACAGGGTGCAATGCATATAGTGTACTTGTGCATTACTGTATTTTTATTTTTGAAAACCTATTTTTCATTCTTGATGAGAGGATATCTGAGTATAAAGAGTAACACTGAGCTTTTGTTGGGAAATAATAAGGTAAGTGCCTGTAGGAATCAAAGTATATTGACAGATTGACAATGCCCTTACTAGATACGGAGTGGGACTTGTGTTTTTTTTTCTTTCTTATTCTTACAATAGCTGCTTGCAGCTAATCTAATGGAACGTTCTAATAGAGTAGTTGCATACTACAAAATAAAAAAACGAGGCTAACAAGTTACTTTTTGATTTATTTTGTTGCTATATACCAAAAATGCTTGCAATTTACAACTCTACCAATTTTCATATATATATATATAGACTATGCAAAATACAACTTAAAAGCACAACCACATCCATGGAGCCATAATAAATATAATACAAAAAAAATTGTAATAATCAATTTTAAACTAAAAAATAATCTAACAATATTACTCTTTTTTAAATCATCAATCTTCATACAATTTCATATTTTACATAGCAGAAAATAACAAATGTAAATCAGTAAATATCTTGGATGCAATCAAGAAACATGAGATGAAATAAAAATAAATCTTAATTTGAAAAGACAGATTGTTTATTTATTGTTTCTTTACATTACAGTGTGGATTTGTATCAAATATATTTCTTTGTAAAATATATCCTTGATTATAATAGTCGATTTTCATCAGAAGCAAATTTAGTACATATTTTAGATTAAAAAGTAAGGGACCCCGTGAATAGATGCAGCATTTGTTTATTTTTTTTTGGCTAAATTAGTCCAAGCTTTTTGATTTTGACTTTTAACACCGAAAAATAGTGAAAGTGATATGTATTTAATGCCTTTCTCTTTTTTTAGTTGGTTTTCTCATTGAAATATATTTATATGGGATTAATTTCCGGATAGGGGGTAGACCAATCAATCAGTGGTCTTTTACGTACGTATGTGACTAATTCGTTATACAATAAAAAATATATATAGGAAGAAGAACATAGAAACAGAACGAAGCTGTTAGAAAGAAGGTGCTGTTTACATTTTAAGTTTATGTTGCATTGGAAAAGTGCACCCCTTTCATTCATAACAAAAACTTTGGTGGTGGATTTACGTGCATTTCAGTTTTCCATGACATCTGCATCATTTTACTACAAGGACAATATTCCTGGTACGTTAAGTAGTTGTGAACAATCATGTAAGTTTATAAACATATCAACTTTTGTCACAAAAATATGCCGTGACTATAATTGTATCCTATAGCTTTCGCCCCGAAAAGAAACCGAAAAATAGGATTAAAAATCAGTTGGTAGTTGGTTAATTTTTCTTCACTATATAAATATTATTCCATGATTGTTTATAACTGTTCAAAGTTTCAAATTCAACCAATGAACTTTCAAAACACAGATTATGAGAAAATAAATAAAAACATCGACAAAATACACTGTATATTTTTGCATTAGCGAGAAAGGGTCATGCATGCAGACACAGAAATGTATCATTCATTTGGTTGTTACCTCTCAAAGTATTCTCTTCTATTTCTATAATCTATGTTATTAACATTGATTAAATGTATAATAATTCGTTCTTATCAGTCTATGAACAGTTATAAAATAGTAAATCCACAGTTGGAAAAATTGGCATCAACTGATTTTGAGCCTTTTTCAGTTTCTTTTCGGAGTAAAGGCTTGAAGCAAAATAAAGGTAATATTGTGTCCAATATTATTATTCAAATAATTCTAATAATAACTACTAAGTATGTTGCAATACTATTAACATTCTCTCATGTATTGTTTCGGCATCAGTAATTAGTAAAAATGTAATTTTAATCATGATCCCATTTTATTTAACTCTCAACTTTGGATATAATGCTTATAAAATCATCTGTATAATTTCTATATGATTTTTTTTTTTTTGGGGGGGATTTGGATCCAAAAGTTCCTCTTTCAGGACCTAACGCAGAACAAATTTAATCAAAGTGTTTTGTCTTCATCTCTATAGTAAATTTTATATATACTTAAAATAAAATTATAATAATAAACTTATAAGTTTTATTCTCTCTGGAAAATTTATCTGAAACAGTCTGTAATATCTCAATTTGCTAAGGGAGAGTTAAAATAGTTATTTACCTAATATATTAAGCATTCAGGTTGTTGAATAGGCATACTTTTTATGTATCATACATGCCAGAAAAGCAGATTAAATGAGAAAAAATCCTTTAACTTGAAGTATATATATTTTTACGTTCGCTTATAGTAAATTTAATACAAGGAATTATAAATCTGTACATATATATGTAGCACGAGGAAATAAAACTGTATATTATATTTTGTGATATCGTAGGAGTTAACAAATGATTCATATAAAAGCTATATTTTATTAAATCCCCTGTTTCATATACAATATTAAAAACTGTTTATACATTTAAAGAAAAATGGGAAAATCGATCTATGAACTTGATTAAACTACATATTGAAGTAACATATAACATTTTTAATTTGTTATTAGAAAGTAGAGTTGGATCCGACTATTTATTCAAACTCAAAAAATACTCGACATAAGTAAAGACAAACTTTTTTTTTAATTACTCAAACTCGACCAAACTATCTTTTGAAAAATTTGAAATAGTTAGAACTCAAAGTACGGAAACTCAGAATATATATTTATATATATATATGAATCTCGAGTGATCCATTATTTGGTTATTTATTTTCGATATCAGGGAATATCTAATTATATATTTGAAATATAAATTTATAAATAGCTATTCAAAACAAAGGACCCTGATAGCGCCTAATCTACATATTGTAACAATTTTAATAGTTATAACTAGTTCTAAGGTCCTCTACACTCTTATTGTTTATAATTGATGGTTTTCAGGGTGCAGGCCCAGAGCCAAATTAAAACTTTTGAAGCATAAAAGTTTGTTTAATTTAAGAATAAATATTTTAAAATGCACTGCATCGATCGATCAAATGACCCACTTAATTGACATTTCCTAACCTTTTTAAGTTAGTTATCAAGTTAAAAATATTACTTATCTTGATTATTTTATACAGATTTTATTGATCAAATATACTCCGATGATAAAAATGAAAAATTGTATAAAAATGAGAATAGGAGATAATATTCTATATAGAATATATATCTTATTTGATTTTAATTTATTAACGTTCTGTAATCTATATTTAACAGTCTATAAAAATAATATTGTTATTGCCAACTTCTACTTCAGATTATGAGTTAATAGGTATTAAATAAAATGATATACAGTATTCCGTTTTTTTAGTGATGCTTATAGTATCATAGGAATGTAACAATTTCAACAAAAAAAGTAAAGTTTTATTAAATTAAAATATCAGCATTGTTCTGACTAAACACCCCCATAAAAATAATCGTGTGAGGAATTGTAGTGGAGATATTGAGGTTTATGGACGTATAAGTATTTTTGAGACAGCATTAATTACTTACCAATACATATGGAAACTAAAATGATTTTTCTAAAATCTCTATTTTTCGACCAATTGTTATCAATTTCTATTAAAAAATTAGTTTTATTAACCTTTTTGAGGCGCCGTAAATTGCCCCCCCATACCCCCAACACTCAAAGTAGTCAAAAATTTATTAACACAATAAATGGAAAATAATTTTATTGATTTTTTTATAAAATATAAAAAAAAAAGTTTTTTTATATAAAGTTTATGTTTTTTTTAAAATTTTCAAACTGATTCTCTATTCATTTTGAAAATATGACAATAATTAAATTTACGTTATTATAAAATATAAACTAATTCATTATTGTAGTAAATTTTAAAAGATAAAATACAATGAAGAATTATAAGATATTATTGTGAAGTAAGTTATGAATGATATAAAATATTAAAAATTTAGTTTTTATGCAATGTTTTGAGTCAATAACTTTGTTATCATAAGAGGAGTG
The DNA here is from genome assembly GCF_016086655.4 of Lepeophtheirus salmonis. NCBI lineage: Eukaryota > Metazoa > Arthropoda > Copepoda > Siphonostomatoida > Caligidae > Lepeophtheirus > Lepeophtheirus salmonis. The sequence continues at coordinate 609,842 of NC_052144.2, read as the reverse complement.
AACGAAGAATGGAAAATGGTATCTAGGAAAGCTCACCTTTGGAAAATTTGCCGTGAGATTACTTTCCCTGTGGAAATGCGCCTTGGAAAAAGCTGTCTGGCCAGAAGAGTCACTTTCCTTTATTTTATATTGCTATTAGCAACAATAATTTAGGAAGGCAATTTATTTTACCCATTGTTACATTTTTAGAAATTTACATCAAAATGGGAATTTGTACAGGAATAGCTTCGTTAAAGAGTATTTTTTTTTTAATCGTCTTAACACTACTTTAACACTAGTTTTTAGTATTTACACAGGTAAAGATATTTTTTTAATATACTTCCTCTCCCTATATCTTGTTCTCTCCCCGTCGACTAAATTTGTCCATAAAAGGTCGTTTAGAGTAGCATAAACAAAACTGTTTGTGAGATAAACATTGTCCTATTATGTTCGAAATAATAAACATTGTAATTTACTAATAACTTTGAAGTCATTCTCTCGATATCATATCAAAAGTTTATTCAAGATTCTAAAGGGTCGTGACTCTTAATTATAGTTATAATTCTTGTGTATCATAACTCATCGCACAAATTTGAATACAAACCATTCAATGAACTCAAATAAATCCATGAAATAATATCCTGTATGTATAAAGTAAATGAAAATATAATTTGGGATATTATATTATGTTTAAGATATATTTTATGTTGACTCAAAACATATATAAAACATTATTACTTATAAAATCTTTTAATATTTATTATAAATACGTTAATAATTATAATAGTATACTGTCTAATAAAAATATATTAAAACTAATTAAAATGTTATTTAACACCTGCCAAACTGATAATTAATTATATTTTGACTTTCGGATATAAATTAATTTTGTATCCCTTTTTTAAAGTAGTATACAAAATTATATTTTTTCTCCAATTCTAAAAATTGGACAAATATATAACCAGGACTTTGCTAGTTGTCATCATTTGGGGGACTTATGCCCAAAAAATTATGTTCACACCGTAATGAAATTATGTATAAGAATATGTTTAATTTGTATTTATTTACTAGCAGAGTGTACCCGCGTAGCAAGGCTTACTGGAGGGGAATAGAAACAAAGAATGAAGGTAGAATAACAGAGACCGACAGAGGGACAGAGTCATTGAGAAAGAGAAAAGACAAAGGGAGTTTTATTGCAAAAACATGCTCCTATTTACCTCGGAGGCCCAAAAAAATATCATAGGAACATGATATGGTTATTTTATACGTCTACTTGATCAATTTCAGAATTATCTGTTCTGAAGTTTCAGATTTTATATGGGATACTACTTTTTTTTTTGTGTGTGTGGAGGTGGGGGGGGCTACATAAAAACTATTAGGGGGCCATTGCATGAAACAATAAATACTATGATTTTTTATTACATAAAAAACAACCCTGTGTCTATGGAGTGAGAGGCAATCACAAGTATCATCTAATAATACATGATATTTGAGTTGACTTTGGGTTTTTTTTTACATTAAGTTTACTTTTCTTCTCATTCCTCATGTCAAGCTACAGAATGTGCCCATTCCTTGGCATATGAAAATGAACTTTTCTAATTGAGAAGAAGACTATCTATCTAGTGTTTGGATGCATAGGATCATGTCGTTGACTTTTGGAATACCTAATTGGAGGTAAATTCAAAGATCAATTTCAAAAAGTCAAAGGAATTTGGGTTTTCAGCTCTCTTTGTAAAGATTATGGTAAATTATTTAATACTTCTAGACACACTTTTTCGGAATGATCACAATTACATATTCTGTGATAATTTATTATTTTAAGCCTGAAGGATCCGGAGGACAAAAATGTTAATATAATTACGCCGATAATTATATTTGGCGTATCATCAAAAAATAAAGAAAGTACTCCTATAGCAAGGTCGATAGAGAATGCTTTATCAAATGTTAAGATGTACCTAGCAAGGCAAATAACTGTCGGAGAACCTCTGGATGCTGACGATAGTCGTACTATTTTAATTTCGGAGGTGGGAAGTTATGGAGTGTTCGAATTGAAACTACCCAGGGCTATTGAGGGTTCTTTGGACGGGGCATCGGATTTAATGAAATATGATTCATCAAACGCATTAAAACATTTACAGACTCTGCAAAAAAACTCAAACTTTTTCAAACGTGCAAAAAACGCGCTAGTTGTTGATTTAAAAGAAAATATAAACTTAATGTTAAATGTTTGTATATCATTATTTTTAAATGTTACTTTATTAGATAAGATATATGAATAATGTATGTTTATAGGCCTTAATCTGGTGAAGAAATTTTAAACTATAATGTTTAATCATATTTTTGTAAATACATCTTCACAAGAAAGTTTTAGATCATTTTAATTTTATGAATTATTTCTGACTAAATACCGGTTAAAAACAACAACATTTAAACTCAATTTTTAAGCAGGTTCAAAAGTAAACTTTAAAATAGCAAAAGGAGTGTTTTAGCAATTATTTTTGGGGAAACTTAGTATAACAAAGGTTAATTAAAAATTATAAGCTTATTTTTGGAAAAATTATATTGGAAAAGTGGTATTGACTTTACAATAGATCAGGCAAGAATCAAAATAGAATATATTGACACTGTATAACAATCACAAGACTTGTAGAAAATGTTTCTATTCAGTAGTTAGTTTTTATGTACTACATATTTGGTAAATTAGAATATAAGGACAAACTTGGTTAAAAATACGACGATTATGTCGTATTTTGAATGACGATTTAACCCTGCATTTCGGTATTGAGTCATTATAAAGTCCAATATTTATTGAAATTCTTCTTATTTCTTTTAATCAACATTTTCCGCCAATACATTTCATTATTCTCAAGAAATATTAAATTTTATTAAATAAAAATTTTTAATGATTTAAATTATGCCTTACTTAGTATTTTCATTTGTAGATTTAGCAATTTTTAATTGAGTTTTAGTTAATTAAGTTAAATGTTTCAAGTAAAAGTAGTTACTTTAGATTTCTTAAATTCTTCTATTATTACAATGTGAGAAAAAAGACGTCCAATAGTAGCCATAAAAAAAAATTATATCTACTATTCTATATACTACATGCAACCTCATCAAAAAAGCTCATTTGATTCTCAAAGTTTGGATAAAGTAACGAATATTCTAACGAAATCTCTATCAAAAATAAAAAAGTTTTATTATAAAAACAACAAATTCTATCTTTCCAGAACCCAAAACTATTATTGTTAGTATTTTTTTTATATTAAGTATATAATAAACTCTGAGATATCTACGTTATCTTTGAACTACAGCAATTCCATATAAACTCGATTATTTAAATTCACAATATTATTTTTCCCATTTGAATTGATATTTATGAGTGTTAAATAGATGGAATAGTTAGATTTATGATACAAAATTTAAATTAAGTACTTATAAGATTGTTCAACTTTTTATTATATAACTAAATACGGGTTATTTTATACCAAGTTTACTTGCCACATTATAAAAAGTTGTTTACTTAGAGAAGGCTAATAATCTGGAACATTCCATTTGCACCGATGTTACGGTGGTCGTTATGGAGTTAATGCCGAACTGAATCTTGGATTCTTTACTCACGAAGCAAACTTAAATAAATAACATTAGAATAAATATAAAAATAGTTTTAATTTTTTCAACTTTGACAGAAAGTTTTGCAATATAAATATATTGATAGTAAATTTTAAGAGAGATATTTTTTAACTTTTGAAAAGAATGAATGAAATATATATAAAAAAAGTAGTTTTATGTTTACACTTTTGCAAAAAGTAAAGAATAATAAAAAATATATGTAATAAAATTTTAATTAAACATTGAATGGGAATTACAATTTCTTCATATATGTCAATGAATAATTTATATTTTATGCCATTTTTGAAAACAATATATGTAATTAAAAATCCAATTCACAAATATGTATTTATTTATACTTGTCTATAATTATTTCTTAAAAAAGGAATATATTTGGTTAAGGAACACAACTTAGTTTGTATGCTAGAGACTCGTTGTAGTCGGTACACAACTTTTCTACATGTTTCTTTAGGTTAATCTACACCATTTTTAACTAGATCCTGAAAAATCAGGAATGTATTTAACTCGGTTATTTCAATTTTAAATGAGAGATTGAGCCTTGGCTTTAATTTAGTTGCACAACTTTCAATTCCAAACAAGAATGAATAATATGGGATACTCGAAGGAACACTTTCATCGAATATGCTTGAGTGGGACACAAACACTGTACATAGACAAGATGGTATACAGGGTTTGGAAGCAAAAAGTGGACTGAATGACAGATTTCAGAAAAAAGTCAAGAATATTTTTTAATAATAAAATTAAATTTTTTTTGAAAACTTTGAGACTTTACCTTTGTGAACATGTTCACTCAATAAGGCATCCCTCAGTAGCAATCCAATCCTCCGCACTTGCAGGAATTGATGATGAACTTCTCGGACAAGTTGTTCAACTCCTTCACAGTGGCACCTCGGCACAATGTCGTAGGCATTTTGGCCGATTTTCTCCCCAGCCTTAAAAGAGAAGGTAGGTATTTTCTTGCTGTCCGGAGACTACGACCCCCAGGACCATTGTTTGTGCCGCATGTTTTGTACGGAACAACCTCTCGACCTCCTCTGGTGATCTCCCAAGGCAAAGGTAAAATGTTTACTATGGATCCATTTGCCTAGATCAATGCACGAACTTTTGTAGTCTCCTTCCTTCAAAGGGTACGTCAACCGGTAGCGTTGAGTCCTTGTGTAAGAAGACAACTCCAAGTTATCCTTCACAGCCCTCCTGATTCTCCCCTCATCCACGTCAAACTCCTTAGAGAGACGATTCATGTATTTTGTGGGGTCCTCCTTGATCTTCTTCTCCAGGTACTCCAGAAAATTAGAATCCCTTTTCAAGTTGTTTCCCTACTTCCTTCGTTCCTTAAGAGGTATTTTTGATCTTGGCCACCTTGAAAATGAGTTTCCTGGAGCACTTCACAATGTTCATCATCTCTGTCACCTCAATTTTGGCATTCAGAAGGTCTGATACCCTTTGCCTTTTTGCTTCTTGCTCACTCATGAAGAAAAATTCGAGAAATGTTAATAATTGGTTACTTATATAGAAAGGTCAGAAAATTCCGAATATGCATGAAAAAAATCTCAAAACCTCTAAATTTTAATTATATTATTAGCATTTATTAAAATTCCACATTTTGCATCCGAACCCTGTATATCCAAAAGGTGCAGTCTATGACGTCTACAAACACTGGAAGTAGGAAGGGGTATATAAGAAAAAAGGCAACAAGTCACAGACTAATAAGAAATAAACTCATTATTCCTTGTAGCCCTGAAACAGTCCGAGAATGCATCTCTTGGGACTCTGATTAACGTTCCTGCAAAGTTCAACAGTCCCATAAACACTGACCTGACGATAAATTTATTCCACTTCTACAAACGAAATATTCTTAAAGACAAAATGAAAGCTACCCGGGCTTACCACGGAAGAAAAGTCCCTTGGTAACCCAATTATATTTTATTTGGATAAGATATAATGGACTGTCGACAGATCCCAGAACTTCCAGAACAACATGTGGTTGCCCACGGGGAAAGTTTATGTCCCTCATGTCTTTAAAGCCAAGTTTCTGGCCAGCATCGTGACCTTAGGAATCATAAGGAACAATGGCAGTCTCATGCCCCATTTTCTTTGAGCCAAACAAGGGGGGAGGGGGTGCTGACAAGTACTTTGAACTCCTGCCTGACTTTACAAGATAGTAACCTGTTCAATAAGGTAATAATAAGAATTACACTGATGGTCTGTTAAATTTGGCTATTTTTGAAGGCATTGGTAGAATTGTATAAAATATGACGTACAAAGGATGTAGAAATAAAGGAAACGTAGAAATGAGATAGAACCCCAGTACAATTTGAAGAATGTAAGGAAGTAGAGCAGCTTACCTGTAATGACACTTTATGAGATCAGGTGTAAACACTTATGAGTGGAAGGAAATAACATTAACCTCTCTTTGTATCGTGTAACTATTTTACACTCTTGATATAATTTTTTGATACTATCAAGTATAATTGATTTTTTTACTAAAATATTTTTAATATCAGAAGACAAATTTTTAATATGCAAATGATCCAATAAATGAGTATAATGATAAAAAAAATTATTCTTTGTAGAAGCAAAATATGAATGCTATTATTAGTTACTAGCCTAAGTACCCAGCATTACCTAGAGTTATTAAGTCTCGAAGATCTGACAATTTTTTTTTTAATAATAAAGAATACAATTTTTCCACAAATCAACAAGATTACTCCCTACTTTTCATGGGCACACTCACGCGTAGTTACTTAATAATTAGAGGTGTCTCCCCTAGAATATAAAAAGCCTAATAAGAGCTTGAGAAAATAAAAAATATTGCCCACAACAACAAAAATTCTTGAACTAAAAAATGTATCAGGATTTACAATCCAAAATAGTTTATCCTATGTTTCATTTTTTATGACGTGATAAGAATTAGCTTCACACGTTCGTTGCTAAACCTAATCTAAAGTCACATAAATTAGACCATGCAACAACATTTTGGCCTGCAGACTGAAACACACATTTATTAATGTTATTTAACCCATAGAACACGAATATGACTACTAAATATTTCACGGATATAGGTTTGGTCTTTCAAGCCTTTTACAAAAATCATGTTTTTAGGGTATAACTACGATTCAGTGCCATATTTTGAGCTGGGGCTCAAAGACAATCATTTTGTTTGTGTTATTAATTTGTTTTATCCTAAAATATAACAGAAAGATAAGTGTATTACACTATAAAATAAAATATTCATCAGATGGATCAGAAATGTATCAAAATGAAAATAGAGGTCACGCAAATTAAATAATTAGTCATATTCACTGAAGTATGAAGTTTTCATGTGCTGAAACCATAAAATTTGTAACAATTTTTCCCTTCAAAATCGAGTATATTTTCAAACCTACAGGGTGGTTTTTTTAAAGATATCTGTAGGATTTTTGTTATGTAAGTTATATCTTGAAAAACATCATAATACAACAGCACAGATTTTATGATACCAATTTTTTTTGTTTTTTAGGGACACCTTAATGCACATGATATTAAAATCGTTTGTTTTCTATTGAGTACGACATAGTTTAATGTACGACTTTACCTTTTTCCCAAAAGAATGGAACAATGCCTTAAAAGGTCAATAGAAATCCAAAGAATATGTTGGAACGTGAGCATTAATTTTTTCCGTTTGTTACTTTGCTATGAAAAAATATAAAACAAAGTAAAGTTTTATCAAAAGAAAATATATTTCTTAATTAATAGTTTTTTCACGTGATAAAATAAAGATTAGACCACATAATTAAAAAGAGTAAAAAATCCCTATCTTTTTTTATTAACAGAGTTCATTTAAGTTGAAAAACATACATGTAATTTTTTTGTAAAATCAATTCCTTTTAAGTATCTGAATTAGTAATGATGCGGGTCCTTTATTTGCGGCTATGACGTCCTTTACCCTAACGGTTCCCGGTTTTTAAATGATCATCATATAATTTTTAAAAGTTATTCTTTGTTTTTTCGATTAGACTGGATGCCTTGTTCTTTCTTAAAGGGGGCTGCCGGATCTATCATGCATTTACACGTTTGATTGTATATACCGATATTTATTCAGAGGTTTTCTAAAGAGTTTCCGACCAAAGAAGGATAGAAAACTTTTTTTCTGAATTTTAATGTAAGTTTTGAACATAGTCTCATTGTGACTCTTTGTACTTCTCCCAGCGATGTTCCCAATCTCTGTAATCCGTCAAAATAGTACACTAGATACTTGATAGATGCGACTAGTTTTTTTTTTTTTTTTTTGACAAGTTCTGACATATTGACGTTGATGTCAGACACTTTTCAAGAGACCCTCACAATATTAATATAAAAATGTTATTTTTGTAAAAGCAACTGTTCTCCCAATATCATTTAGATAATAACTTGTTTTTTATTATTTATTTTTTTTCTTGGCCCGGAGTTAGGACGGTTTATTGTCTTCAAAATAAACACATAAAACTAACAGCAACATAACGACCCTCTAAAACAAACAAATACTGAAAATAACCAATATATAGATGTCTAAAATAACATAAAATATAAAATGCCTACATAGAATATTTAAATATCTAAAACTAGTTTAACATTTAAAATAGACCATTCATAATCAATAAAACTTCCATCCAGAGCTTTAAGTTTCTTTTCAATTCTTTCAAATTTTAAAATGTAATAATATTATCCTTCATTAAGTCTGACGATATGAAGATATCTCCCTCATCAACAATTCCTAAATATAGTTTAATTCTTATTCTGAGACCTCATGAATAAATGAATATCATCCTCCTCTGCGTCCTCACACAGTCCACATATACTTTTACCGTTCTTTTTCACACATTTTTCTGTGGGTGGTGATTTGTAGTCAGCCTATAATTTACCCACCATGTGTAATGGGAAATCAGAGAGCTTTGAATAACTTTTTAACTGACCTTGGCACATTTGTTGAACACCTATCTCTTCCCAAATTTAAATGTGTTTTTTTATTCATTTTATTGAAATCCCCGAGTTTCCAGGTCAAAATCCGTTCCTATTCAAAAAATGATTCTTTGTTTTACTTGGTTCTTAATTTAGCATGTTAAATTAGTCCCATATATCTGTCCTGCAAATGTGTGCAGCATGGTATTTGACTTTTAATATATTTATACAACGAAAATATTAAGAAGGGAATGGAACTAGGGTCTGCTCAATCAAATTTTAAAAGATGAATATAATCACTAAATACATCAAAAGTTCAATCAGCTCTTGATCGTACAAAAGTCTATATTTGAAAATCGGTTTTTGTATTAGCAAAATCAGTCTAGAGGATAGGCAACAATATTAATAAGTTTGCTCTATACCAAATTACTATTCGTAATAAAATAATTTAATATAGATAAAAAAAAATAAGAAAATATTTTTAAAAAATTCCGATGTTCATTCCTCTGGTTATCCATTGGGATGATAAAATGCTGTCCAATCTATTTAGAAATAATATGGTCGATCGTCTCCTAATAATAATTTCTGAAACAGGGATTTCCAAACTACTTGGTGTTCCAAAGCTTCCATCTGGAACAGGTGAAGTGCAAGCTAGTCCAATTATTAAAGCCGTTCAAGATTGGGAGTATCAAAGAATATTGAAGTTATGTGTTTTGTGTTTTGATACAACTAGGTCAAACATAGGTAGAAAAGCTGGAACTTGTGTTTTATTTGAGAAAAATTTGTTTAAAAATAAAAAAAGATTTATGCAGACTCTAAAAAAACTTTATGTCTAGGATTACTCACATAAAAGCATATTTATTTATTTATATGCAAATTGTATAATAATGCCTGATAGAGTAGAAACTATTATTTTTTCACTCTAAAACTCTAATAATTCAACCAAATGAAAATATGTCATGAAATTTGGATGTTTTGTGGGAAAAAAATTTAAAAACATGACGTTACAATTGTATTATTTTTCTCTTGAACTATTTTTCATTATAATTCAAATCAAAAATATTTTTTCCCATATAAAGCATTTATATCTCTTTTACTAAATTAAATGATCTTTACAAAAATAAAGAAAATAAAAAGCTGTATCTTAAACAGTTTTTATGATAGTTGAAGAAGAAGTCACTTTTTTTTAAATAATGGCTATTGTGAAAACTTTGATGACGTTGAGCTACTTCTAAATATTTTTCAACTTCGTTGAAACTTTGCCTATTGAATTTTTTATCAAAAAGAACAGATTTTGACCCGGATACCCGGACATTTCAACCAAATGAAAATAAAAAACACTTTATTAAATATGTATATTTTATATACCCATATATACACTTAAACTTGCAAAAGCATTATACGTTTTGTAATCCACCCTTAGTCGATTTTCTGTAAACAGATACAAATATTTTATGCAAAGTTGTTTAGGAGGATAATATTATTAGAGAGCATTCAAATTTTACCGGAAGAATAATGATTTCCTGATGTATTTTAACCCTTTACAAAATAAGTGGTTCTTATAAATAGAAATAGACATGTAGAAAACATGTTCACTTTAGGTTTTAAGTTTGTATTGCATCATAAAAGTGCTTCACTTTTTAGTCAAAACAAAAACTTTGGTGGTTTATTTCGGTTCTCTTTCCCCTCCATTTCCTTTTACAAGATGGACAAAATTACAGGTAAACTAAGTGGTTGTAAATAATCAAGTACTTTTATCTAAAACGTCCTACTGCCACTAAAATTCATTATAAATTGAAATTAAGACAAATACAACAGTTTTTAAATGCCTAACTTTTTAGTAACATCTGTGGTTCCAATTGTACCATATTGACATATATATATGAGACTTTTCCAGATTTGACAAAACAAAGAAAAAATTCTGTTAAAACATTTTGTAATTAATATAAATATATTTTTCTATAAAATTTAATTCATGCCATAAAGTGATAACAGAAGACATTCCTTAATGACCATATTTTGTAAAATACATTTTTAAGCATTAAATACTCTCGTGCAGTCATTTTTTTTTTAAATTTCGTGTGCGTCATAATCTCGTAAAGCTGTCGTCACAGACCCTATTTTTCTTCTTATGGGGCAATATAATTTGAACATTCACAAACCAGTTATTTTATGTATTTTGAAAATCATTAAAGTATCTTATATTTAATAAATGTTCAAAACCAGGGATCTCTAATCTTTTAATATTTTAGGCTACATTGCCACTTTGAATATTTTAATGGGCCTCACAATGTGTTATATTAAATTTCAAGAAAAAATGTTTTGATAAAACAAAACTATTAAATACATAGTTATTTCAATTTTAGGTCAAATCTAATGAACTCTTAAACTCCTATGCGGTATTCTTTGATCAATTGACCTTTATTTTTTTTTAAATAATTCCTCAAAATATTTTTTTCCCCTTTTTTTATCATTTTTTCCCCCTCAATGCGATAATTTTTCAAAAAATAATACTAAAAGTGAAAATATGTAGAAGACTGCACTTAAATATTAAGCGTGCTGTAATACGGGCACGTATATGACATCCCTTTTCTAAACTATAGATAACATTCTTGTGTATAGTAAATAATACCACCAATTTGAAAAGAAAGCTTATATCTGATTCTGATATTTCTACAATATATTGGCTAATATGTATTAACACTTTGGCTGAAAACTACCAAGATTCACAAAGATATAACCTATATTTTTTTTAATTTACCTCATTTTCAGTGTGTACTAACATTCAAAAGACAACTGTTAAAAATTCCATGACAATCTGTTCTTTAGTTTGTGAGTTATTTTGCCAAGTGCGACAACGATACTTTTGTATCATCCAAATTTAAGATCAAAAACTATTGTGTGTTGTAATTTTAAACTGCTTCTTGGTGGAAAAAATACTTTTCAAGATGAGCAATGGCTTGAAAAGTGTTGTGAGGACTGTGTTCTACATAGCAAATAATAATAATTAAAAAAAAAAAACGTGTTCAGCATCTGTCTTCTCAGTCAATTTGTTAAAAAGTACAAGATATTTTAAGATTTTCTCCTTTTCTACAATTTTTTTCACGATTATTGTTATGTTGAAAAAAAATATTTGCTTGAAATTGTACAAAAACAATTCAATGACATATATTCTTAAATGAAGCGACAAAACGGAATCCATATTTTTTTTCTTTTTGAAGTTATACTTCTTTTTAATATGTAATACAAGATATTACCAAAACATAATAAAGAATATGTTGTTATAAATGAAGTATTTATTTATTCATTAATATAAGTAAGGATTATATAATAGAAAAAAATGCATTTTGAAATTGATAAATTATCTTTATCAATGGGTATTATGTACTACTTTATAATATTATTTATAAAAATATTATTATATTACATAATCCAGAAGTATACAATTTTATTTAATTAAGGAAAACATAATAAATGGTTTGTGAGGTAACTTTTTTAATCATTTTTACTCGCGATAGTCCCCGCTTTACTTGGAGTTATTGGGCGTCTTCGAAGAGACACACTTGTTTTTAAAATATATAAAATAACTTTCCATCAAGACACGAGTGTTATTCTCTATTTTGCATGAGCACAAAGTTCCTAAAACATACTTATACTCTCCCCGAGAATGAAAGAACAATTGGGATACTATGAAAAGTTTCTGACCTCAACATATAAGTGGCAACACTTATAATTGAAATCTGACCACATCTATTACGCATCTGGGACAGTTACTCAACATAGTTACTGGCATTTTGGCCGCGCACTAATTAGGCAACAGTCGTTTCAGTGAGAGTATTTTTTTTGAAAATGAACAAAACGGAGTATTGCTCTATTCGCACTGTCAAGGGGCAATAAATATGATTTTTTGCACGGATTAATTACTGTAGATGAAACTTGGATACACCATTATCCAACCGAATAAAAAAATCCAGTACTTGAACGATTTTCTTCCAATGAATAGGCAATCACCTTCTTAAACCATTATTTCGCCAAATACTATTTTGAAGGGTTACAGAAATAGACGAAAAGAGAAAAATTAAATTAAGTTGATGTGTCTTGCTTATGGTAGAAATTAGGAGGAGCTTAGTGACGTCACTTTTCTCTGGATACCTAACTGTTGCCGTCTGATCTGTTCTCAGTTAAACCTGACTTGATTGAGATATGAAATGGTATATCCTGTTACCTATTATAAAATTATTTATTTCCAGAACCACTATTAAAAACAGGCTAAAATACTGAGTATATAGGAAAATACTTGAGTAGTTGTGATTTATTTTGAATTTGTCTTACTTAAACTACTTATATAACATAGTCCACTCAACTAGCAGTATTCTCCAGATATTCTAGTGGCCATAAAATGAATGAAAAATTGCTTAGTTGAGAAATGTTGTAGTCAAATATCGTAGAGAAATTATATGCGAGATGGTCATAAATAGATTGCTTGAAAAAACATAGATAATTCAAAAATTGTATTGTAACAACCATTGGTACTCCCTACATGATTGGTCATAATAAATCATTTGTAAAGCTTTTAATAGAAGTAGTTGGTCATCTTATTTTACTGTTCCATTGCATTATACACCAAGAAGTATTATATGCTAAAGTGAGGTCAAACTACATCAATGATGTGACATGAATCTTCAATAAGGTAATTTACCTTATGTGAGCACGAGCATTATACAAACTTGAACTCAGTTTACTACTAAACGAAGTAGAACCCTCTTATAATGGATTTATAATGCAAAATGGCTGACTTAATATAAAAAAACTTCTCAAACGATTTTTCGAATTCTTAAATGAGATAAATCTCTTTTTAAAAATTAAAAATAATATAAATTTTTCCATAGTTTGATGATAATGCCAAGTTCATTAGGCTATTTTTTTTTTTTTTTGACCTACCAATCCATTTAAATGATTTTTTAACTTAATTTATTCATTTAGATAAGTTATATACAAATATATCGAGATAAATAAGTCTTTTAGTATAAAATTAGTTCTCTAAACTATATTAAACACCTTGAAATATCTTGCTGTACAAGTATATGATAAGATGAATTAAATATAAAGCGCCAAGGTTATTGTTAAAATATTGATATTATGTTTGGGATTATCATTGCTTTTGAAAATAAACTTTATATTTTTCAAACTGGCTTGGAAACTAAAAGAGATTAAAAAAACCCGTAAGGAATTGAGTAATCTGATTCAAGTTATCAGGATTGCTGAATAGTCCTTTTTTACATGAGTTTTTATTTCCTTGCAAACCCCATTTTCATTAAGATTATCACAATTTCAAACTCTAGAAGAAATTCTACATATCATAAATAACCATTACATGGCTTACTTTAACCAAACTGATTATAGATTTGTTTAAATCACTCAACATAGATAATTTTGAATTTGAGGTACTAGAATTTCAATCCATTTCCATTTTGAGACAAAAGTTGGTTGGTTTTAGAGCCAATTTAGAAGAACGTGAGCAAGACAGTTTGAATTCTTGTAAATTCTTGTAATTAATATGAATAGTTATTATTTTTAGCCTTGTAATATCATCCCTGAAACGATTGATACTCTTAAAAATTTCATAAAACCATTGTTTGACAATCTTTTCTTCAATATATGCAAATTCAATATTTTTTTATCCATTGAACTGCATCAAGAATGAAAGAAGAATATAATTTGTGGCAATGAAGCTGTAAACGTAATAGGGAGTTTACGGTGGTTTCATTTCAAAGGCAAAATTCCAAGTTTTCTTGGAAATACAGTTAGTTAAAACAATATCTAAGGAACATTCTTATGCAGTCTATAATAAATATTACCAAAAAATAGGTTCATCAAATTATTAATAAAATTAAAGTAAATGATATTTAGCTTCTCAGTTTTAATTAGTGCGATTAATGCAAGTCAGTTTATAACTTCAATATCTAATTTACGAAAAATATTTTTTTAACTTCATTTCCATAATTAGAAATTTCCAAAATTATTTGAAGGCCAATAACTCCACGGATATTTATACTATAGAACTAAAATTAAATATGATATTATGCAAGAGCTCTAAATTAATGCAATTTGTCTAATTTGGGTAAATGCAGCCTGATTTATTTACGGGAAAAAATATTTTTAGTATGTATATTTTTAGAATTGCAAAATATAAATTACTTCATTATCTAATCATCCATTATTATAAAAATATTTTGTGTAGTTAGTAAAATAATGCATTTAAAAAAAAAATATGTATATCCCTTTAAAAAAGTTATAAGAAGTTATTTAGAAATAGACTAAAACATAAAAAAATCGACGGGGATTCAGTTCAGTTTCTTGAGTGTATGGACAATGGGGAACGTCTCTTATCTGACGTAATTTTCAAAATATTAACTTTAACCTTGCACTATCATTTTGAAACCAAATATAACTTTTCTTAATAATAAAACTTGTTTTATTATTTTTTTGAAATAAGGAAGTTTGTTTGCCGAACCCTGTATAGTTGTTAAAAAGAAAAACAATGCAGGTATATGATTATATTCGGCATTTTATATTTTGGTGATAAAATTTTATCATACAGTATCTTTATCTGCAATAATTATTTTTAAGCCATTACTATTGGTGTAGTCATAGAAAAATATGAGTTCTTAGAAATATAAAAATTTGAACAATATGAGGGGTCTTAGAAATATAGCACTCTCTTGTTTCAAAAGTTTTCTTTGAGTTTTATCACACAAATCTATACTTTTTTCGTATAATAAGCTACAAACTATCCCAACAGTTTCCATTAGTCTGGTGTGTGACATACTTTAAATTTTAGTACAAATATTTTCTTTTTATATTTAATAAAGCAAAGTTTGTTTTGACGTTTAAATATTTACCCTAGAGTCATTTTTGAATGTCTGCTTAAAATTTTAAAAATACAGGACTACTGGATTTAAGAAATAACAATTCCCCAATGAGTGTGTGTATTTATAGCTTAACGCGTCATTTTCAGAAAAGAAAGAGTGAGTAAATATGTGTTGTGTTAACATAAACTAAATGACCCTAGGGAAAGAGAGGTTAAGGGAAAAATAAACAATTCAATCAAAAGACAAGGAAGACCGTGTTACTAACACTGACCTGTAATATCGTGTTATTCTTCTCTTCTCACTAGGGGGGGGCTGTTAAAACTGGCTGCGTGTTTGGAGGAACATGTAACATCATATAATTTTAAGGTAATCAGAATTGAGAACAACTAAATCCTACCTTCCTTGCCTTGATTGTCCATTCTTTGCCTGTAGTCCTTTAACATAAACCAACTTTAAACCAAAAATCATGCATATAAAAAAACTTTATACTTTTTCCCCTTTCATATATACATACACACCACCTTTTAAAGACATTTTTGCTTCAATATTAGGCCTTGAAATCAAGGCTGTGCAATGAGTTACAATAATCAACAAATTTAATATTTGTTTAAAACCTTTATATGATATAATAAACTTACAGTGTTCCGAATATGGTCCCATTCAAATAAAATCAATCCATTATTCATTCTTGTATTATAACATTAATTTAAACAACTTTATGTTTAATTTGAATTCTAGATTGTTGAAAAAATGAACAATAATTTGCCAAAGAAAACAACGGTCATCCATACTTAATTTTGCAAAAAAAAAAATTAACTTTATCTTTTAGGTGAAATACAGGGCTCGGAAGCAAAACGTGGACTAAATTACTGATTTTAGAAAACTGTCAATAATTTTTTTTTTTTGATAAATAGTTTTGAAATTTTTTTTGACAAAACTTTGAGGCACGGCCGTTGTGAACATGCTCACTCAATATGGCCTCCCTCAGCAGCAATCACAGCCTTCACACGGTGGCAGAAAGCCTTTCAGGAGTTGATGATGAACTTCTCAGACAAATTGTTCCACTCCTTCAAAATGGCAGCCTTCAGGGATTCCATGTTCGGGTAAGATGCCCGGTTAGTCTACCTCTCCAAAGTTTATCACACAGCAAAGTACTACGGGTTCAAATCCGGAGAAGATGATCTTGTGGAATCCTCCTTGATGTTCTTCTTCAGGTCCCCCCAGCAACTCCGAATCCCTTTTCAAGTTGTGTCCTCCATTTCCTTCTTTCCTTAAGAGGTCTTTTCAATCCTTTTTCATCTTGGCCACCTTGAAAATACGTTCTGGAGACGTCCAACTGCTTTAAGTGCATTGAATTAAAATTTGTCAATCATATTCAAGTATAACTTTCTTGACTTTTACGTAAGCTATAGAGCTCAGCTTTTTTGTTTTGTTTTTTAACTATATTTCTATAAATCAACCTCTATTACTTAAATAAATGTTAATTTTTTAGTTTGAGGTTTACATTCTCCCAAGCCGCAATTCTTGTTTATAAAATAATACTCCATAATTTTGCTCAATTTTTGACTATTTTTTAGAAATTTTTGAAAAAAACAAACATTTTATGTATCAATTTTATTTTACAAACAAAAATTTTTTGAGAAATGTTTTTTTTTAAGAAAAATAGTATTAGATACACATATGTAATTATACTCTATGCACCAGAATAGTAGATATTTCTTTCAGTTTCAACTTTATTTCTCGTCTGTTCATAATACACACAAAAATATAAAATAATTTCAATAAATAAACGTCTTGGTTTATACACGTTTTGATAAAAGATCAACTTTTGAAAACATTTTTAAATAAAGTTCACATGTAATTAGTATTAGACCAGTCTAAAATTATTAAAAGGACTACAGTCTTATCAGCCCTGCTTGAATTACTTTCTGTGAATACTAGGACCGGTCCTTATTGGCCTTTTAGGGTAACTACTTTTTTTCAACTGTTGAATATTTATCATAATATTTGTCAAAGAGACAAAATACTTTAAGCTAAAAGTAGGAAGTTTGTGGCTAAAACGTATAATACTTAAGTGTAATTATGAATTCATTATTTTCTTCGTTTTTATTTTCTCCAATCCTAGCTATATGTGAAAAAATAGTAATGTAGCTAGGACCGTAAGAGTGAAGGAACTACTAATCGGTAATTAGGACGGATGAATGGTGAAAAAGTCAGAACCGATTAGAAGAAAGACCAAAAGGGGAATATTTTTTTTTTTTCTAGAAATTCAGAGCCTAGAACCGATTCAATACTATCCCCAAACAAATTGATTTAGTAGAACCCTAATAAACAGTAAAAAAATTATTTTATTTACAATTTATAAAAAAAATTACTACACAGTTGTTCAGGTAAATATGGACTACTTTTAACTCTGTCCTGATCAATACTGGGAAGCCAGTAAAACTTTGAAATTTTAGTAACAATTCTAATAATACAAAAGAAAGAAATCATATAATGGGTGTGCTATTTTTACCAATTATTCACTTGACACGAGGCCTAAAGTCCGTGTAGGCCTTGAGCACGTACGTGGGGGAGACTTTCTTCAATTACTTGATAATTGAAGATTCAAGGAGTAGTTGATGCTGTTTATATTTGCGATGAACTTCCTCTCTAACTCCCCCTAAAAGAAATGAACCGCATTTCCTTCTTTAAACAACTTTTTTGTTCTTGCAGGTCTTGTGAAACGGGTCCAAATTTTGTTGAAACATGAGCTGGACACCATTGGCCTCAGCTTTTATCCAAAGTATCAATTGGTCAGACAGGAGTTCACAGTATCTATTGACACTCACTCCCTCCTTTAGCTCAAAGAAGATGAGGGACATGACTCTTACGTTGTAATTTACATATTTGTTTCAAAGTATAATAAAATCTATTTATGCAAAAATAAATATATCAAGTTTTCTTATGTCTGAGATAAATCTGAGGTAATTTTTATTCATCTTTACAACTTATTATTTCTTCAATCACATTCAAATTAGCAGGAATTTCAATTATACTTTCGAAAAAAATAATTTAAAAATTTAAAGCAATTTTTTGGTATCAAATGAAGAACCTTTTTCTTTTTTTTTTTAAACAGTAGTTCTTATTATAAGAAGTGATAACTTTTTTTCTCGCAATTCTTAAAATATTATAAACTTTTTTAATAACTCAACTATTATTATTATTATAAGGGCATATATAAATCTATTAAAAGTATTTGTTTGTTAATAAAATTATCCAAAAAGAGATTAAGAAAAAGATTTACAAGTTATTAATTTTTATATTATTCAAGTTTATAAAAAGGTCAAAAAGTTGCATTGTTAATGTTAAGGCATATTCGACTACTAAGTAAATAAATGGTTTTAGATAATAAAGATAATCTATAAACTAGTGTTGTGTCTTTCCTTGTTTAGGACTGAGAAATACTGTCACTTACAGTTTAAGGCTGGTCCAGTCTAGTTCACTCCTGCAAATCAATCTTAAAAACTTATGAAATTCGATCTTGGAATACGTCAATCAACTTAATTTCTTCTACATTCAGTTCCAGTACGGACAGACCTAAAGACAGGTCCGAAAGACCGATAAGTCCAGTTCTAATGCAGGACCGGAAAAATAAAGACCAATACGAAATAATAAATACTATATATTCTAAGTTAAACAATAGAATATTTTTTGTTTCTTCTTTTATAATCCTAGCGTGCCTGTCTATGCCAACGTTATGTCATTAACGTATCTTATAGAATACATTGCTTCTAGTAATTAAGCGCTGACAAAAATATTTTTTTTTGTAATAATAAACAAGGTCGACCTTGAATATGCTCTGTAAAATTAACATTGGAATAAAAAACTTTACGCATATTATAGACATCTAAAATTTTGAATAACCACTACTGAATATCATATCAATAGATGATAAAAAAATGGCCAAAATTGTGTATATTTGTATAAATTACAACCTTGAGTCTGTAGGAACGGACCATATGAGAATGTTGTCCCAATTTCTAATGGCATTAAGCTTTCAGTAAATCCAAATTTGAATGAGTATTTCTGCTGATCCTCTCCATCAATGTATATCTGATTTAAATACGGACTGGATGGAGGTTAAAAGTTGTTTTTTCCAATGCTAGGAAAATTAGTGTCACAGCATTTGTGCATCATATTTGACGTGTTAGAAAGAAAACCATCTTGTGGAAAGGTATAAGAATCTTCCCTAAAGTGGGAATGGACCAAGACTACAGACCTTTCCCAGAGATGGTGCTTAAATAACCAATATTATTAATTCTGAACCCCAAGAGCACAAAGATAATGACCGTATTACAGGACCGCCTATGGGATAAATCAGATTTTTTATTTTCAAAAACTCAGCAATTTTGTGTTTTGAATATTAACTCCATAGAAAAACTTTAGAATAACTAAAACAATTTTTGGTAAGTTTGCCATAATTCAACAATCTGATGGATTTATTGCTTCTGTTGACTCTCTTCCTTTGTCTTAAATGATAAATCACCCAATCAAGGTTTTAACAAAGATTATTTTTACAATTCATCAATTATATAATTGATCAAAAATTTATAATGATATCTCCAAACATTTTTGAGTTATGTAAGTTTAATTTTAGTCTTTACAGTATTTAGGGTCCACCCTTTAGTTCTGTACTCCCTTTTTTCTGACTTTTTGCAACACAAACTTGTTATTCCGTTGGGATTTCTTAAATCACGAAGTCATGCACGAAGATATTAAGCAGTCACTAAAAATGAATATTCCTTAGATAGACACTTAATTTGTACAGGGCCTGGACTCTACACGGAACTAGAATGTATAATCCAAAGGGTTGGTGTTGGTTGAACTCCAGGGCCAGAGTTCCTTTCGCCAGAAATTTATTTTATTAGTCAACCATATTTTACCAGTGTGGGTAAGAATGTCGTCTTGTTTCAGAACTGTATTATTACCCAACAATTAGCCCGAACCCACTTGAGTAAGTGATCCTCTAGATTTTATCAAGATGTACGTGAAACCATCAGGTTAGTATCCCTTTAAAACGCTATTTTCTTGATAACATAATAAAAAATAAACAAATAAATTTCTACAAATTGTTAGGAAATGTTCAATGTGCCTAAACTGATGAATGTTCTTATCTCAAAAACTCATACAAACCTATCAATTTGTCAATTGTCTGTTGTCAAATTTCAACATCGCATTTGGTAAATCCCAATACAAGACATTTTGGCTTATACTGATAAAAACAATATGGAACAAAAAAAAGCTGATATTTTATTGACTATTGTTTTCATTTATTTCCAATTAACATAAATAGAGCATCAACCTCGATCTAATATCATTATAATTCATCAATATATATAAGTAGATGCGACTGACATATATGTGAGTGTATTTCAATATAAATCATTTATGCCAAGTAACTCATTTAATATTAGAATAATATTATAGTCAGCAAATAGAAAAATATAAGAAATAATTGATACTTACAGATAAAGAAAATTAACTTTTTTTTCTATTGAACAATAAGAAATCAGTATTGCAATTTCAAATAAGGAATAAAAGAGCTCATATGTTTTTAATATATATTTATAGTATAAATTTTGCATAAAAATGAAAAATAGGACAAAAGACATTAAATTAATGAAAGTTAAAATAACACTTTTTTATGATCGAAAAAGTTGGATGAGCGATGTTGTATCAACTAAATATTTTGATTGTCCAAATTCATTCATTGAAAGCTCAAAATGATAAACATGATATGTGGAAGGAATCCGGGAAAAAATCACTATAAGTTGATTTATTATGGGCCTGAACCAAAAAACACACTGTTCAAACCACATTTTGGCTCGAACCTTCCAGCCTGACATTTATTTCTAATGTATAATAACACCTTTACAACTAATCAATGACGTCTTCCTCGATCTTTTCATTGAGCAAAGTGCCAACGTCTTGAAGCCTCTGTATGAGGCCACAGCATAACTTTTAGGAGAGATCTCAAAAGTAATACATTTGACAAATCAATTACTAAAGTAATAACTTCACACTGGATCATTTGCTCTTGTTAGTAATTTAGAAAGACAATTGTCAGGAGAAATATTTAAATAACTATTTACGAGATTTTGATAATTTAGAGATGTTAATAGTTTGTCTACTTCATCTCTCCTTGACTCCAGTTTATTGACAGATTTTTTAGGGAGGAAGTGAGCAAACGAAGAGCTATGGAAAAATTAAGTTCAGAGTTGATCAAACTGTATGACAATTAAGATACAACATTCAAAATTACTGATAAAATCCCTACAGATTCTCATATTTTGGCAGATAAGCCTATGGGAGGACCCAAAATACTACACATCGTAGCCTGACATAGCGCGATATTTTCTAGTTTGATCGACTACACTTTCATTATAAAGAATGAAATACTAGTTTGTAAAATTTGGACACTTTGAAAGGTCTAATAATGTATGTACAATGTTTGTATATAAACATGTTGTGACAGTTCATATGTTCGAGAGACTTGATATGTGGTTCAGATACTGAATAAACCTGTTACAAAACGTCAAACGGACAAAATTTTGAATGCCTAAAAACTTCGAACGGACAAAAATTTTGAACGTAAAAAAACTTAGAAAGGACAGTTTTTACAGGGACATTTTAAAACAACAAAAACATATAGCACGAAAATATTATAATTTTTTAATATAATACATGTCCAATTTGAGGTTGACTAAATAGTATTTTTATTAAGGCTTTCTTAAATTCATGCTTTCTCTTTGTTTTTGTATTTATTTTCTTCCGTATATATATTTTTTTTTTTTGGTTTCAAAATATCATCATTAAAATTGTCCAATGTACGTTTTATACGTTCGACTTTTTATCGTACAACGTTTCGTCCTTTTACGTTTTGTCTTTCACCTTTATGTCGTTCGACGTTATTTCCGAGTACCACCCAGCTCAATTCGAATAATCTATAAAGTCCGATTGTTAACGACTACACTCAACCATATTTCCTCTTTAAAGAATTAATTCAAGTACTGACAGTCTTAAAGTTTGGAGGTTGTAAGGACCTACCCTAAGATAGTACTGGATCGTATACTAAGGAACTCATAGAACAATTGTGAACTGCCCTTTCTTGTAATATATTTTTAGTCAAAAAGGTAACGGGGGAAAACTAATAAAGTTTGGGTTTATGGGACACAACTCCTTATTGATGGAAGCCTCCATGACTTCAACATTCGGCTGACCGATGCCACATGCCCTCTCTCAATGTACAACCGGAAAAAAAGACGAGGCGATCGACATTCGGAATGTATGGTAGCTACATTATTGTGTCCCTGAATGTATCATTGTTTGCTAAGAAGGTCTGAGTGATTTTTGCAGTGTGAGCGAGGAGCCACATCATTCTGAAAGACGACGTTGCTGTGGGATAAATTTGCCTAGAATAGGGGTAGCAAGTTGTTCTGGAATACGTCAGTGTACATGATTGCCGTTAACCTGTATTGTTCCGAGAACCAGATCAGGTGCGCCACATTGCCGCTGGATGCAACAATGTCATGGTACAAGGCTTTCTCTCTATGGTCATGTTATGGCTTAGTTTCATCTTAAAATTGTGGATTGTCATACAAGCCATTCTCATCGGCATATGTACGTATGTTTGAGTGTGACCCACATGAGAAAGAGTTAAGGACCTAAGCCTTGAATCTTGCTACGTTTGGCATTTCTGTTCTGATTTAAAAAATTAAAAAGTAGAAGGTGCTTGAGATTCATGAGTAACTATGAAATTACAGATAGTTCTAATTTCCTCACACAAAACCTCTCAAATAAATTTAAAAAATACAAGGTTGTAATTTTCAAGTTTCCATAGGGAATGTAATATACCGGTACCGGAAAACATAAAAGAATATATCTCGGAACAACACAAACAGAAGGGATGTGAAGAATGAATTTGATATCATTGGATGACGAGATTTATAATAAAATAATATTTATTACATACTTACGATTTTATCTCCTACTCAATTGCCCTTTATGAAATAAACCTGTAATTGGCATGTTAATAGGCAATTAGTGAACAGACATTTTATGTACATCCATATATGCATGCATAAAAAGTTATCTGAAGGATCCTCATAAGATAAAATGCATTTTGATATTATCAATAACATATGATTTCATTGAGAAGGGTAGTTTAATGCAAAGAAAACATTAAATGTTTTCACTTCACAATTCTGCAAAATGTCATGTTTGGCCTTTTTGAGAGACTTGATTCTCTATTAATAAATATTAAGATTTAGTTCTTCTTATTTTGTCTGTAAGCTGCTCTATCAATTGTCTTCACTTACCCGAAAATGTTCATTTTTTATAGCCTATGAAAATGATTAGTCTTTACAGTGGATGGCAAATTGATATTAAGACACCCAATTGATTTTCTCGGGAATTATATATGTCTATGCTTTTGTCATGAAAGTGAGCCTAAGCTCAAAAGATTTTTATTCAATTTTTGTTTGTACTACATATTTATATATTAATTATTTGTATTTTTTTTTTTTTTCCAATTTTACGTTAACAATTATAATTGATATATTTTATTAACAATATTAATATTAACAATAGGTTGACTTTTATAGGCTTTGACTATCGGTGTTGGTCGAAATAATAAAGTATTAAATGTTTCAGGAGCTCCAATTTTTTACGTATTCTTTATATTTCAATTATCCACAGAGCAATCATAGTTACTCCGAGATAAATATTATGATTGGTTCAACAATACATATTTAACAGTTAATAGTTATATATTTCAACACTACTAATATGGAAAATGGTCAAAAACACGACTGAACATCGTTTCTTTATAAAACAAAATTCTATAATTGAGAACTTGATTAGGTGTCAATAATGACTAAGAAATGCATAGACCATCTTACTCTAATTGGGAGTGAGGACTACACAGTAAGTTGATCATTGAGTCTATCCGTAACAAGACAAAGGTTTCCTTCTTCCCAGCTCTTAAGAGTTGATGAAAAGTAAAAGTTTAGTTAGAATTAGTTCGAATTTGCTGAAATTTTTATAGGAAGGGTATGAATTCATGATCCAGTCAGTCTTGGAGATCAATGATAGAAATGAAGCCTCCAAAAGCCCCACAGTAAATTATATTAAAAAATCTGTGAGGCTGACTAGACTAATAATTTAAAATGTTTTAGAGGTTACTCAAAAATACCATCAATATTTCAATAAAATCAGTGCTGCAAAGCAAAACACGATGTAAATTGGGTGTGTAGGAAATTGTATAGTATGTCACTATGGAAGCAAATTGGACTTGTGATAAAAAATAAGGAGGAACATTGAAACCCATAAAATTACTAAATCTAAAATCAACAAAGAATTGATTATATGTAGTTTTGTCTATGAGAGTCTTAGAAAAAAAAATGTATTTATAAAATTTGGTAAATGCATATTATATAAATGAATTGAAAGGGACGTCATGTACATAGAGGGGAGTTCAAAACTCAAATAGTATTTAGTTGTGAGGTTTCATACACAATCAAACAGCAGATAAAGCAAAAATAAAAAAGTTTTTATTCAATGTCTCCTTGCGTAAAAGTGTCAGAACAACAACAGACAAAAAGGCAACGCGTGTGCGATTTCTTTCGCATTGGACTCAGTGCCCAGAAAGACACATGTCCATCAGGACACCCTACAACATCACGAAGTTCATAACCACCCCTATAAAGGGAAAAAACTAAAACACCTGTAGCAACAATATGGCGGACATCTGGGTTGTCTCTATGTGGTCCTGATCTAGCCCTGACCTCAACACCCTTAACCTAGTAGCTTAGGATTTCTTGACGACGAATGTCTTACACACCTCCATCCAAATATAGATTCTCATTGAGCAGCTATTATGGCAACGTAGTGAGCCACATACACGACCTCCTTCGTCAAGGGCTGCAAATCTGTTCGTTTTCCTTCACAAGCACTAATTGCTGCAGAAGTTTTGCTTCTCTTTGGCTGTACGCGAGGAGACGTTTCTAAATTGACTTCGGTGCCTTCGCCTTTTTTGTTGTTGCTACCATATAGGATGAGAAAAATTGTTAATCGTTATGTTATCTTTCGTTTAGTTGCGTAATGGAACCAAGTTATCAAAAATTTATCCAGGATAAAAAGTAATTTAATGCTATTTCGAGTTTTAGGTTAATCTTTGTATATTTTACTTGTAGCCCAATAAATAATAACTGAATGTTCCTCAAATTTCGAATGTGAACACATTCTATCATTATTTTCTCTGAGAAAGGATGTTGCCTCTTGGTAACAGCTCCGTATTTGAATTAATATAAGAAAAAATAAAACTTTTATACTCTAAGAATTATCAAATGTCTTTAGCCAAACATTTTAACAATATTATTTCAATATTCTCATTTGTAAATTTATTTACAAATTGTTAATTACTTTTTTTTAAGTTGTTAGCAAAAGATTTAGCCAGAAACTTTTAATTCAATGTTACTTTTCTAAGAAAAAGACCTTACATTTAAATCAATTTTACAATTACTAATATATATTTTATACAAAAAAAGGTTTTTCATTTAAATTCAATTTACTTTCTTTATAAAATCTTCACATTGAATTCAATATTATTTTTAAACATAAAAGGTCCTCACTTTAAATTCCTTTTTTTTTTTGCAGAAAAAAAGGTTTCCCCTAATTTATTTCCTTGGACTATTGTAGTCTAATAAAAATTGAATTTATTTCATGTGATGTTAAAAAAAAACATTTGAACAATTATTACAAAATATAAGGAGTGAGACTTTTGTATGAAATTTACCCTTTAACCATACATATTAAAAAAATTTATGTTGACCTAGATACATACTCAAATACCAAAAGAAAAACTTTCTTTAAGGATTCAAATTGCTTTTCAAAACTGTATACTCAAGTAATTAAAAAAGAAGTTTAAAATTCATTTTAAAAAAAACCTCTCAAGAATAAATTAGAAGAATGCTCTAGGAGATATATGAAATGTCAAAATAAAAGAAGTACTGGATAAATTACATTAGACATTGAGAATTTTTAACTATTGTCTAAGTATCACTAAAATCATCTACAAAATCACTTGCTGACCTATGACTTCAAATTTGACATTGTAGATTAAAAAATCCACTTTTTATTATTTATTTTTTGCCTCTCTCGAATCATATATGTCATAAATATCACAATTTGAGGAATGTTTGAGATAGAGCACCTTAGCTGTCATGATGTTTCATTTAATTAGCTGCAAGCTGCTATGAGATTAACACTCTGTTAGCAAACTGGGATATTAAAAACCCCAAGATTAATCAATATGTTTTTTGACCTTTGTAATTTAATAGTCACCATACTCCTTAAATATTAAATCGGATTATATCTGATTCTTTATTTATCTTGAATATATACCTTGTTTAAGATTTATTTGTTTATTAAGCATTTTTAAATAGAAGTTTAGTGAATTTAATTGCGAGCTTTATTGTATGTGTGTTGCTCTTCTAGATTTCTTGGTTTCCTCTTTTTTTCAATGTGAGGCCAGAGTGTACAACGGTAGTTACAGCAAAATTATTTAGTAAACTGATGTGTACTAATTTGATTGCCAAAGTTCATATAAAATAATGAATCTTTTAATAAAGTTTTCATCAAAAAATGAAATGTACTATAGCAACCCATAGAAAATGAATAAATAATTTTATTTTAAATATATTTGACTAAGTTTTGGCATGAAGAACAATCTCCAATCTTGCCTGAAAGTCCTTGCAGAAAGTTTTAATATATACAGATCTTTAACATCATCTCCAATTGTTAGTTGAATGATTCTTCAAGGCATCAATGTTCAGGTAACGAAGTAAAAATACTTATAAATTTGCCATCCGAAGGCATGATCCAAAGAGTTAAGATCCGAGCTGTTAGAGGGTCAAATCAACTTTTTTTTTCTTCAATTTATCTAATACTGCAAAAAAGCACACTGTCTTCCAAAGAATTTCTTGAGGACCACTTTTACTCTCCATTCCCATTGGCGCTATCCAGCTTCACGGCCTTCCACATATTTTATGATTCTGGGCATTTTCATCCTTGAACATCAAAATTATTGGCATGTGCCCACATATGCCACAGTTCGGCAGACCTAACACCCTCCTTCAAGACAATGTATGCCTACTGTCTCAGCCAACATGTCTATCTATGCCATCTTTTGATTACATCCTCCATTTCAGATTCTAAACAGTAAATAAATTTTTCATTACAAACTCTTTTGTTATGTTTTTTAGATATCTTTGATTTAAAAAAAATTTTAATCAATAAAATATCTGCTTACGTGTCTCCTCTTCAGTTAATTGTTAATAAACTTCAAGAAAAAAAATATATAAACTTTGCAAAAATTATATTTACAAGTGTAAAAATTTTTTTAAAGCTAATATATTTTATGTAGTTATCTAAAATTGAAATAAATGGAATGAAATATGTTTAAAAGGCTTTCAACAATGGTTTGAATAGAATCTAAATGAAGCTTTAAGCTCCTAAACGAAATTTTATTGAATTTTTTTTTACAACTTTAAGCCATAGCAACATTAAATTTTGTCCTTTATTATTCAAATTTATTTCACAACAATTGAAGTTTCTTTTGTCAACAAATATTTCTACTTTAATTTATATTATAATAATGTGAAATCAAAATAAATTCTCAAATATTATTCTTCATATTTGCACCTTGATGTAAGTAGATATAAATATTTATTAATCTTGTTAAATTATGGAACTCAAATTAATTTAAAAGAAGCACTTTTTTTAGAGCCGAAAACAGGAATTTACATTTTAAGATCAACTTTTTAAATGGTACAATACTGAATTTAAAATCACTTAAACTTTAGTTAAGTGATTGACAAATTTTAAAAACGTTTCATTTGAAGATATTTTCTTTATTTTTCATATATCATTTATTTCTACTGTAAGTTCTAATATAATAATGTACAATTAAAAATAAATTGCAAGTTTGATTTAAGTTTATTTAAATATTTATTTATCTTTGTTAAATTAGGAAACTTAAAATAACTTAAAAGAGGCAATTTTTTTAGAGCCAACAACATGAAGTTAAATTGAAAGATCAACCTTCTAGATAGTATAATAGTAAATTTAAAATCACGCGGATTTAGTTTGCTAATTGACAAATTTTGAAAATATTTTATTTGAAGATTTAAGTATGGAAAAGAAAATTTATATCTAAGGATATTCTATAAACTCACTTTTGATATTGATGACTATGTCCCAACGCTTTAGGTTCCTTTTTGGCCTTAGGTTTTGAACATATCTTGCGTGTTTTCCATTTCTGGGAATTAATCTATGTGTTTCGAATGTTTTTATGGTCCGATTGCTTCGGTGGCATGATCTTGCTCTGACTAATATTCGATGTCAAATGTGCGGATAGAGCTTTTGACTCCTCCATTCTTATTGTTAATAAAAAATATATATGTTCAGGATTATCCCTGAGTCTTGCACAGAATCTATCATACTTTTTTTTTCTGTTATTTCCTGGACTTTATTTGAATATTTTGTATTTTTTTCAATCACATAATTTGCAGTATCTTTCCTCTGATCCATAACAAAATTCATGTCTCCATTTTCCATATTTTCATCTGACATAGGTTTTGAATCGAGTGATTCCAAATTTGTGGATCGTCTGGAGTCCATAAATGGACATAATTCTTATTATTTGTCTGCCAAGACGTAAGTTCATAATAACGTAATTTCCTTCTCTATCTGTTGCTATTATTTTGTAACTAAATTTATTTTTAATTGCAGTCAAAACTCCACAATAAGGGTAATTTCCCGTATTTATTTTAGCTGGAACTAAGATTATTATTCGTTTGGAAACAAATAGTTCCAATTTATTTTAGCTAGGCTTGTTTCACAAAAAAATAAAAGATCTGAATCATGTGACATCAAATGGTCTATCACATTCTCATGTTTTTAATGTCAACAATGGACACTGTAGGCCTATACCTCAACATGCATCCAAAAGGTGTAATCGAGGGTGCTGGCATCAGAGCTATATGGGTGCCAAAATTGTCAAAAATGAGTTCAAAAGATTATTCCAACGGAGCATATGGGTTTATTTCTTTGCTGGAGTCAAAAGTGGCCTGTTCACATTCATAAGGTTATTTTCATACATCTTTTTGACAGCTCTCTTGACAGTATGGTGTGAGACCCAATATCTCTAGTATGGGACCTTATGGACTTCAGAGGTTGGTCTGGGCGGTTTTCTCCGAGTGCAGTTTTGTATTTTTGACAGAGTCCTTCTTCCTCTACAAGGTTTCGACTGGCTGACGGCGTAGAAGGTGGTCTTTAAGGCGCCCAACTGCTGGTACGGTGGGAATGTGCATCAATTTCAAGTGTCCTTTTCTCGACTTGTACGTAGGTTAGTTAGCTCAATTTTTAATTTTTTTTTGTAACTAATTCCTTTTTCTTAAATATTTTGAAATATGAATTCATTTCAATTACTCAACTGTCACTAATTATTGGATTAGTACGTGTTCTGGTTTCCATGGACCACCCAGTATTACTGCTATGATGGGGGTCAGGTCAGTATAAATTTTGTATTGTTTCTGTACATATCGTCACCTTTTCGTTACATTTAGGGTACGATGAAATTGAAACGTTTTATGAGGAAAAACAAAGTAATCATTCCGTAGTTCCCTTGTACATCAAACAAAAACTTATATAAACATATTATTTCGTTATGTCTTTGAATTATAATGCAAAAACGATTCATTGACGAATCCATTTCGTTTAGTAATAGATGACTAAATTAATACTGGCTAAAAACTGTACTAGTTCAAAAATAGTAAAACGTTTTGTTTATTCCAAAATTGCACATTGATTTTTGTTAAGGACTTATTTAATCATATTTCCATTCAAGCGTTTAATATAATGACAAAAAAGTTATATAAGAAACTTAATGATGATATAAATTATGGTTTTGTATGTAAAACGCAATTAAGTTGTTTAAAAAGGAAAATAAATAATTTTAATAAAAGAAGAAAGGGAGAGAGTGGAATGCAAGAGCTCATTAATCCATCCCCTAAAAAAATCAGATTGATCTTACGTAGAGACGATAAACAATAATCAATACATAAGAGTCTTTGTTCTACTCCATCTTCTTGGAACAGGGCCGATTACAGAGTCAGCATGGGATCTTTTATCTATTTGAGCTAGCAGCATAAGTAGCTAGCTGCGTTTTGCTGATAATAAAATCTATTTTAAAATAGTCATCATAAGTTCATCGACACGAAAACGTTGAAGGACTCGTCTATACGCCCTTAAACTATCTTCCCTATATTTTTAAACATACAGGAGTCATAAAATAGATTCCTTGAGGTACTCAAAACAATTCCACTAAATGTACAAATTATATCTTCTTCCTTCCCCTCGGATTGATTGACAAAGAGTGAGAAAGTTTCCATCCTAAAATGGAACTAACTTTCTGTGAAATTCATAAAGTATTCCGTAAAACCTTGCATTATTAAAAACGTCATCTACGGGAGGCAAATTAAGACGCAAGAAGCGAATCCTTATTATAGTACTAGATGTTTCTTCTAAGTGGTAACCATGGATTGCCTATTTGATTTTAGATAAGGATATGTACTTTAATATTCAAAAATTCCCAAAATATCTTTATTTATTTTTTTAGGATTCAGATGTAAATTGACATAATTATGCTGAAAAAAATCCAACTTCATTTTCAGTCTTTCAGATCCCTTCACTTGTCAATTTGAGGGGACAAAATCATGAAATAAACTTTGTATAAATGGAAAAAATGAATTTTTCTTATTTTTTTAACTGAAACATCAGTTCTTTAAATGGTGGTTATATTTATCATAAATTAATCAACCATTTAAAAAAAACTACCCCGTAAATTAACTACTATAAAGTATCTTTTTGATCAAACAAAATTAAGTTATATAGGGGAATCCGCACAACGTTGACTCGAGACATATATTTAGAAATACATCAATAATTTTATATTTTCAATAATAAGCAATAAATAAAATGCTAATAGACATGTAGACAATGTTTTTGAAAAAAAAAATTCACACAATAGTGCCACCTTCATTTTCAATCAAAGCCTTTACAAATCGCCAGATGGCAATGCAGGGTTTGATGACAAACTCCTCAGACAAGTTGCCCTATGAAGCCACTACAGAAGATTTCGGTGAGTCCACATTAGGGTATGAGGTCCTCTTGGTTTCCTTCTCCAAAGTGATCCATATAGAAAAGGGCAGTGGGTACAAATCTGGTGAGGAAGGGGCCACATCTCTTTGAACCATAATCGAGTCAGGTTATCTACACAGAGCTTATGGCACTTGGCAGACGTGGGAAAGTAGGTGTCATCCTGAGTCCACAAGTAGTTAACATCTGGGTAGTTGGCCTTCAGCCAAGATAGTGTACCAACACCTTATAGTAGGTATCCTAGCCGATTTTCTATCTAATCTAAGAAAAGACCGGAGCATCTCTTTTCCATCAGAGGCCACAAAACTGAGGTCCATTGTAAGTGTAGGATAATTGGTGTGGTAACCCCTTTTACCTCTTCTTTTGTTTCAGCAAGCTAGCAGTCGTTCCAGTGATTGTGGAATTGATCAGCTGTGAAAATCTTCTCCTCTGAGAAAATTTTCACAATTGACCCATTGCTTTGATCCATTTGAGGATTTTCTTTACTTTTTGAGCCTCCTGGCTTTCATATCCTCTGTCAGAAGTGGCGTGGGGTCCTTGCAATTTAGAAACTAATTTAACACTAGAACGACGGATAGTAATGACCCCCCTTAAACGACGGTGGATATCAAAACTGATACCCATTTATTTTCTAATATTTGTAACTGTTAGTGGTTGATAAAATTAAAAGTAATGTTTTAATTTTTATTTTCTCCGAAGATTTTTTATTTGTTTAAAAAAAATAAACATAACTTTTATAATAACACATATAAAGAAATTAGCATTTTTGACAAGTTACAATTGTTTTTTCAGTACCAATACAAGGCTGGCACACGAATCTGTTACATTTACAACAGGTTTTGCTTGATAGGCGCCGTAATTTTTTTGTACAATTGACTGTACACCAGTTTCTATTTTTAGTTGAACAGTTTGATTTTGATTGAAATAAATGATTAGTTTCTTCTATATTATCCTTTGATTCATCATCTTCATCAATAAGTTCGGTAATCAAATTATTCAAAAACTGGCGACGAGTTATTTTCATACCTGTCACTTCCATGTATAAGATAACAGTATTTATACCAGCAAAATACAAAATATTATAAAAAACTTGTAAAGGCCTTGGTGAGAGGACATTTTGGTGGAATAAAGTTAATCCATTTACCCAATATATGGCTAAAAAGCCTGATAAATTTGGTATAAAATTATGGTTAGCAGTTGATGCATCGTCCAAATACTTGGTAAATGGATTTCCTTACTTGGGAAAAGATTCTCAAAGATCAGCAAATAAATTTTTATCAGAATATGTCGTAATGAAGCTAATGGACCATATTTGGATAAAGGGAGGAATGTTACAACAGGTAATTTCTTTACGTCATTGTCTCTTGCAAATGAACTTCAGAAAAAGGGGACGACTATTTTAGGAACTATGAATAGTGCTCGCAAAGAAATACCTCCTGAACTAAAAGCTACCAAACAAGCACTATTTTCAAGCGTAATCTTTATAAATAGTGGCAAAACATTGACTTCTTATCAAGCAAAAAAAAAAAAATGTTTTAATTTTGAGCCTGTTCGGAATGCCTGTTCATTCATAATTGTAGAACAAACATATTATTTGAAATGATTGGGTATCAAATATGATACGCACGTCTGTCTAGGTAGTGTTAACTGTACCAACGAAACGAATATTAACTTTTATTTCTAATTTAGTTTTTGTGATTAATAAATGAATTAAGAGAATTCATGAACTTATAAACAAATACAATCAAGAAGTTTCTCACAATATTTCATTGAATCCCAAATGGGTATCAAAAATGATAAGTGTATCACCACATTTGTACCGGCGATAATTCATTAATACTACTATATTGTTATTTCTTAGAGCAAAAATAGTTGCATGATATACCTAAGGGAGCACCATATGCTGTTCATGCTGGATCAAGCTCGATACTACATGAACAATTACCTTTAGAATTCATCAAATGATTACATTTTATTTCTTCGATCTGAAATGCTTTTTTTTAATTTAAACATTCATCATAGAAATTTTGTTTAAAAAAATTAAATTCCATGATTTTTTTTCAACTTTAATTATTCCCAAAGAAGAAACCTGGTTTAGAAGTTCACTTACACCAAACGGTTACTTTATGAGTTCCCCTTGCTCCGTCTAATTTATACAGGTTTTAATGAATATGTATTAGTATTGAAGCTACATCTAGTACCGATTATTACCAAGGTAGGTATTATTTGTTTTTTTCTAGACCTATTTTTACCTATATTAAGGACCAGACTGTAATCTCAGAGCAGTCTAAGATTTTCCAGACCAAAACCCAACACTAATATTTGTAAAGGAAGTTCAGATTCACGTAGACAAAGTTAATTTTTGGTGCCATAAATAATTCATGCTTGATTTATGGCGTCAAAAGTGTAAGTAATCGGTCACTTTATAGAGTTGTAATTAAAAAGTCAGTGATCATTTGGTCAAGATGGAACCTCGAAGAAAGATAGATATTGAGCTCCATTAGAAACGAATAAAGTCACAATAAATTAGGAACACCCTTGGGGAAACATTTTCCAGTCAATTAATCCACAAGCCTATTAAGCGATATTGTAAGACTAGGAGTAATCAAAATCTATAACGAAAACAAATCCCCAAACTGCAAGGACACCAAAAGTCGTAGCAGCCGTCCAAGCCAAGATATATCGGAACCCTGAAAAGATTGTTTTATAAAATGTTTGCTGGGCATGATATATTATGCAGCTATGTATACCAAATAGTTCATGACGACCTAAATATACTATTTATAAAGGTTCAACCCGGACTGTTCATAACTTGGGTAACAGCAGAACTCCGTTTCCACCGAAATCAAATTTTGCTTCAAAATATATCGTAATTTACGGAAATAGCCTTCTAAGATGATAAAAAATTTAACCTGGATCCAAAAATAAATCGTCAAAATGCCCAAATGATCAAGGCATTAAAGTTCTATCCAACCTAAAGCCAGTCTTCAAATCCAAATTTGCAGCTTTGATAATGGTGTTGCTTTTAATATTAGGTCAAACCTTTTTTTAGTTATTCTCGAAAAAAAGTTTTGGTACCTGTAGTCCATCTATATAAAAATCACGGGAGAACAAGAGCAAGAAACTTATTTTTCAGCTGGACCGGGCTCCGCACATAGCAGAACACACAATCATTAGTTGTTGCATGGAAAGATAATTTTGGCCAAAAAAGTTTTATTAAGATTTTAATGGGACTCTTGGTAATATCATAATGAAGCAAAATTAAACTTTTCTGATTTATAAAACTTGTTTTGTTGCCTTTTCAAAAATGGAAGTTATGCTATTTCAGAACAAATTGGGAACCATATCGATTTCTTTGAGAATGATCGACTCCATTGGAGCCGATATATTCTCAAATTTTTTCTTAGACGTGTCCAGACCAAATTTTTTTAAAAGACCGAATAAAAAATATTTCCACTAAAATCAAAATGGTTTTATAAAACGTATATTTTCGATGATGTTTTTTACAAAATTCCAATCTTACATTTACTAAAATGTTTGTATACTCTTATCTTTGGAATGGTATTCATATATGGATCAGTCTTTTTTGGTTCCGTATTTTTAATAATAAAAATATTTTTAACTCTCGATATGAAGTTAGCACAATTGCACCCATTGATAGTTCTGAGGAACCCATTCACTCACTCACACTAAAAATTGGTTACAGTTTATATTAGTACAAATAAATCTTTCCATCATCTTTTTTACATCCCCTCTAAGAATGGCGGAGTGTATTATTCTTGGAGCTAATAATGGGGTCCTGAGCAATAGAAGAAGAATAGGTGAAATATTTAGTATCAAGGCTTGGGTGTATGGGCCTTCTTCTCCTCCTATTACACGACTGGCTGGCCTTTGCTCCTTTAATTTTTACTGTTTTCTTCCTTTAACGGATATTTAGTAAAAATATAAAAAATATGTCTGGATATAATTACATTTATAAAAATAGTTTAATGACTTTAATTAATAACTGGAAATTGTTTGTTTTTATCTTTATATAAACTATAAAATATTGGAATTAGATCTGTTTAATGTAAGTGTATATAAAATAAATGTAATAAAAATAATA
The DNA here is from genome assembly GCF_016086655.4 of Lepeophtheirus salmonis. NCBI lineage: Eukaryota > Metazoa > Arthropoda > Copepoda > Siphonostomatoida > Caligidae > Lepeophtheirus > Lepeophtheirus salmonis. The sequence goes on along the minus strand of NC_052144.2, from coordinate 574,079 downwards.
ATATTAAAAAAAACCATAACTTCCCTAGTCATATTTGTACACAATTTAATTAAACATTTAATCTTTTAAAATTGGCTTAAAATTAATGAGAGTCATAATTGATGCAAAGTGGTCAATCGGCAATATGTTCATTCACACAAGTGGTATTTTCAAGGTTTGATCTCAATTGATTTTTTCTAGTACGATTTGTTCTAATATTTCCAACACAGGAATTTAATCATCTTCAAATTGATTTTTACTATCAATCTATGTACCGATTTTACAAATCTGATTTATATAACACTTTTTAACTTATATGACGTTATTAAGCTGATGTTATAAATTTTTTTAAACATGCATGACGTCATCAAAATTTGAGAAATATGAGATGTAGGATGATGTAATTACTCTCTATGTTTGAAACACATCTAGGAGTTAAAGAACTTTCTGAACAAAGACTACGACTCTTTTTGAAGGGTGGGACGTTTTTCTTTTTGCTTTTGCGTAGAATTACGACTAAGACGTGGGAAAAATATGGAGAATGTATTTCGTTGTTTCCTGAATTTTGTCAAACTTTTCATTTATAAAACTGGTCTAGACCGGATCCACACTGTTTTTTTTTTTTTTATAAGAATGATCTAAATCGAAGTTTTCTTTAAGACAGTTAGGCCAAACTTTTTTAATTGTTTTATTCAAGGTGTATTCAATAAAATTTAAAAAGGATTTCTTTATAATATTATCTTTAAAAATGATCAGATATTGATTCAATACAGGTTTGTTTTTTCAATATCATTTCGAATAAATCTGATTTTAGATACAGTGTCAGGATAACAAATGCAAGGAAATTAGGAGCATCTCAAATTTTTAAATACTTCAATATATAAAACTTAAGAAATATAATGATTAAAAGAGTAGGAAATCATATAAAGAAAAATCCAAGAACTCCTCATGCACCTGTAATCTTCTACTAGGCAGAGTCGGCTTCTAAGTTTCTTATTGAATAGAGTACATACTTTTCTAGTCTTGGTGGAATAGTCCAGATTTTGTTTTTAACACCATATATAATCCCTTGGACTTTTGTGCTAATAAATTTAATTTTCAAATGTTCTTTGAAGGTTGCATTTTTTTAAAGTTCATTCGATGACGTTGCTACGAGCCAGTACAAAGCGCGGAATCCCTTAACATACTGTTCAGGGATAATATGAGCGTGTTTTCGCTGTTGCTCAATTGGTTACACTTTTTAAGAATTCCCATTTTTGGCATATTTTTTAGAAAATTTAATGAGCAAATGACTGATTTTTTTTTATCTTGAGCAAAACCCCCACTCTTACTCAATTATATGAAGCGTTGTTCACGTATGTATTGCATATTTAATTCCATATAAGTGCAGAGTGATATAATTACCTTTGCAAAATAAGTTGTCATGTTTTCGGCGCCGTTTGATTCTGTGTATTTATGAAAAAGTTACAAATCGATTTTGGTGAAACTTGGGAAAAGTTTATATACATTTTAACAGTACGACACAATTAAGTTTTAAGATTTTATATCAAAGGTCAAGATCACAACAAAAGTTATTACTTTATTTTTAAAATTTAATTACACATCAAGTTACTAATCTATTTGAGTAAAACTTTCTAGGATGGTAATTTATAATTAGAGTAAGAGGCCAATTAGAGTTAAAGAACAAAGTTCAAATTATAATAAATATTATAGAAGTAAAATCAACTTTAACTTTTGAAACAAAAAATGGAAGGATTGTACTTTACTGATAGCCTACTCCAGTTTAAGTATCTTTATTTAAAGAGGTAAATATTAAAAAAGAGTTATCCCTCCTTTTATGGTTATCATTTTTATTATGCAGTTGATGAACCAGGTAAAAAAACATAAAAAAGTTTATTTAGTAACATGATTAACAGTTGAACGATTATAATAATGACATAATATCATTTTTTTATCATAATTTTAACAATTTCATCTATTCACTCATAAATAAACATAAAAATGGTTAAATATCAATATTTTCAAATAATTATAACCCTCTATTACTGAACTGGGATATATATTATTAACTTAAGATCTATAAAAATGCTTCTTATTTCTTTGAATCTACATTTCATTACCGATATTTTTCAAAAAGCCTTGAAAACATTTATTTCAGTGTTTTTTAACGTAATCAACTATCTGGATTATAAAAAGTAGGATCACAAAAGGAGTGTTAATAACATTTGGCGTTTCAAAAAAATATTTGTTATTATGATAGTATTTTTTTTTTAAATATGTGGTCTTTGTTTATTAACTTTTACAGAGCACTACAATTAATCATCAAATAAAATAACTGGAGGAATTGCCATATAATAATATGAATAAATATTTTTAGTTTAAAAATAGACCTCAAGAGATAGACCAGTTCTTTCTTTCTGTTTTTTTACGTCTTCATTTCAAAAATTCTGTAAAAGTATGAAGTTTTGATATAACAATATTGAAAAAAAAATGAAATAAATCCATATTAAACATATGAGAAAAAAATACATATACAAAAATAATTAGAAAATGGACACAAATACTCAATAAAGTTAAAATAAGAATTACAGAAACCAAAATTTATATTGCTAAAACCTATTTGAAAGACGATCATGCTTACTATAACTACAAATGATACGTTTTTTTTAGTTGTTTTGATATTTCATATAATATTCTTATTCAGAGGGCATAAACCTCACTATGTCAGAGGCAATGTCCTATAAATGTCCATATACTCTCGGTATTTTGATAATAAAAGCAACGTATCTTGTAGTGGTATCTATTAAAATGGGTGTAAAATCTTTTACTCTGATCAATTTTCCAATGTGAGTTTTTTTGGGTAATATATACCTTAGAACTTAAAAGAACAAAGTAAAGTGCATTTGTTTTTGGAGTTGAATTCCTCTTCACAGGTAATACAACAAAAAAATTATCGCTGTGATACGTGTGTCAGCACGCTCTGTTGTTTAAAATAGTTTTCATAGTGATATATAAGTCTTACTTCAGACAATATAATATCTAGGGCTGAATTGGCGTTTACCCCAGGATATGGCATCCCCAAAATTTCCTGGAGATGCATTAGTTCAGGGGACTAACGACTTATTTAAGAAGTTAGACCATATTGATTACATGAATTCTCGTAGAAGTGCAGGGAGGAGAAGAAGAGGAAAACTCGACTTGGCAAAAGACAAGAGTCAGGGCAGTCCTGTGGACTCATATGTCCCTAGGAGCAGAATGGAAGGATCTGTTGACACAAGAAAAATGAAGAAACTGAAAGGAAAAATACGTTATATGATGTAAATAAAAACATAAAAAACAACCCCCTTTAGGAATAAGTTTTATATGGATTGGAAATATACCCAAGGATTAAAACTAAGAGGATTCACCCCAAATATGGGACAATAAGAAAAAATATTTGGCATTATCAGATTAAAAGAGGACGAGATTCTCAGGTTAAATGATTGTAAAAGTGAAGCAGGATTCATAGTCATCACTACTAAGTCTCTTTTAAATGTGATTACAAAATTTAAACATATTAACGGCTTAATGAAAATTAATGATGATGTTGGTTTTAAAATTTGGGGACTAGAGGGAATAAGGGCAATTCAATCCCCAGCTGAAATTACTGTAAAGAATTGCTTCGAAATACATATGAGTATACTGAAGGAAATATTGAGCAAATGATAAAAATGAATATACCTTTAAGTTCAATGGAATCTTATTAGGAAAATTAAAATTACATATAAAACCATTTAAAAGGTATCGTCCCTATGGGAGGAAAAAAAGTTGAAATAATTTCTAAGAATCAGCTTTTCCAGTGCTTCCGATGTCTAAGTTTTGGTCACATCAAGACTAAATGTACTGTTCTGAAGAAAACATCTTATTGGGAGTTCGAAAAAACTTCAGTAACGAACAAGGACTACCTATCAGAATAAGAGGACTTGTCGAGTTGGGGGAGACGAATGAGATTATGCAGGAGGAAGAGGCTGAAGAGTGTGAATTCCTTGAAGAAGGAAAGAAGCTTATAAAATTGATGATTTAGATCATTTACCTTGAATGAGTTCCATTGAAGTGAATGCAAACGGGATTTCATCAGGAGATTGTAACCTAGACACCCATAACAATATCCCAATAAGACCAATAAGACAATATGAAAACTATATAGTCACAGGAAACAGAGAACTGAACTTCAATATCATCAAGATCCAAGGAACCGTTTGGAAACTCATCCTTAACAAAAAAAAAATGACAAAATCAAGAAACAGATGATTTAAAAGATCACCAAGACCAAATGTTTGATATCCAATAGATAAAGAAGATAAAAGGAACAAATATCTGACCCAGGAATAAATCAATCACCATACGTCTGGTGTGTATTCATACTTGTATTTATTCATTTTAGGAACAGTACGGTTTTTTTGTTCAATATGAACAATGTTATTCAATAATGTTGACTCATTTCAGTTTATTTTTGATGTGTTCTTATATTTCTTAATTTTATTTTCTGTCCCCATTCATCCTCTGCGCGTTACTTCCCGAATTTTCAGTTTTTTTTATATTTTTTAATAGTTGTAAGCGTAAATTTGATAGTTTGAGTGTTGTAGCTTTTTCTATCTTTATAAATTAGCTGTATGACCTTCATATTACATCTTCAAACGAAAATTTTTTAGCTGATAAATTTAAGCTCAAAAGAGTTATAGATAGTTCATTAGAGTTGGATCCTGATATATTATCCTTTTGCAACACGAGAATAGACAGGTTTAACTACAGTTGGAACTTGATTAAGAGTTATGACATTTTCCTTACATCAACAAGCCATAAAAAAAAGTAACCACTCATCAAGGGAATCCTTCTTATAGTTAAGAAATCGATAAAGTCGAAATTGATACTTAAAGACATCTTGTTGTTTGCTGAACTAGGGCAAATTTGTGTAAAGATATTATCCATCCATCAATGGAGCAAATAAGGACAATGATTCTATTTTTGCTAAGTTAATCAAGGAGGATGACAGTAATTATAGGGATATGATTGTAATGGGATATTTTAATATAATAAAGGATCAAAAAAAGATACAAATAATTACATTAATGAAAATAATCCTAACCCAAAAAAATCGTGAAATAATTTCTAGGTACTCGAGATTTAAAAGAAAAATTCATAGAAGATTGTGTGGATGGAGATGGTGGTACTATTGAGGAAGCAAAATTCAGGGTGTAACTGTTTAAACACAAAGAATGTCTAATAAGGAGTGACAATAAATCTTTATCAAAAGAAAACGTAATTTTTGATTGACTTAAGAAAATGGAAAGCAATCAAATGGCCAGAAAGCAAGTAAATTCTGTATTTGAAGTAAATGGAAAACTTATAGTAAATCGCAAGGAAATTTATTCTGCTGTGGTAGAACATTTTCAAAATATAAACAAGTCTATCGATGGTAGAGGAGAAGAAATATGTTAGAAACATAATGGTAAATCAAAATATAAATCAGGCGATCATGTCTTAAAAAAACCTGCCACAGATTCCTAAAGTTAAAAAAGATTATTTGGACAATTTTATATCCCAGAATGACATAGAAAACTACATTATGGTATATAACAAAAAATATAAATCTCTGGTACCAGATGGTTTTCCCATAGAATACTTTAAGAAATATTGTAGTTTGTTGGCTTCTCTATTACAAACAGTTTTTAGATA